>NC_042615.1:691020992-691339742 GCF_901001135.1 Rhinatrema bivittatum
GGGTCCTCTTACCAACACCAGTAAATTAGACGTGTCTTCTATCTAGTCTGTGTGACAAGCGTAGGTTACATACATATCATTGACAGGTTCAATGTGTACTACACCAAAGTGAGATTGAGTCTTTTTTCTAAAGCAATACTTAACTTGGCACTTAGTGACTCAATCCACTAATTCTCCTCTTTATGGGATGTTTTCCAGACAAATAAAGATCCAGTGAGGGAGCTTCTATTGATCCCAGGACCAGAGCATGATATCTTGCACCAAGGATACTACCTGCAGGAGGTAGAGGGGGAAAGAATGCCCACTGAAGGCTAGCCCAGTGGCAATGCTGAACAATACCATATGGAGAAACCTGGGCTCAATTTCAGGCTCAGGGCTTCCACTACCTAAGTCAGAGATGCTTCATAGAGACTGTTCACAACCCTTAGATGGGGAAGGAGGTGAGAGTCTGACATTGTACAACAGTGACATCTAGTGGCTGATTTAGATAAATACAATTGTAAATCACTAGTTCTTGTCTCTAACTAAATTGGAAGCCCAAAGAAACTGAAAGAAGCTTCTGGGTCAAGGATGACCTACTAGTTCTGGGAGGATATGCACCTTGTGTGTGTACCTTTTGCAGTCCCCCTTTAGATCAACTTGAACATGGTACCTACACGTCCTCCTTTCCCCTTCTCTCGAGTGACTGTAGTGGCATTGTTTCCCTTCTTTACAGTCTGGGGTTTGATTTTCCTCAGTGTATCTATTATGCTGTCACTTTGTTTTTCTTGGTTAAATTGTATGGCCAGTGTTTCCCGTGCATCCGGCCTTTGTATTCTTTATTCATAGTGTAACTGTAACCTCTATATATATCCTACTTTGTTGACACTTCTATTTTTCCCTTAATTACCTTGAATGCATAGTTCCCTCTCTGAAGGGCCGATGTCTTGCAGTTCAGACATGCCACCATGTATCAACTGGAGCTTGCCTGGAAAGTGAGGAGATGCCCCTTATTAGAAATGTTCTTGTAGGAATTATTTAAATGTATTTCTTGCTTCATGCAAAAAGACATGCTCAAAGCAAGTTACAGCAGTCAGACATTAAAATATAAAAGACAAATGTTTATGATGACCCCATAGAACACCACAAATATAAATCAACAATATCAATCCATGAACAAATATTAGCTTCCTACCAAATTAAAATCAAATACCATGCCATCACAGTCATCTATAAGGTGACAGAGTTATTTATTCATAAAGATTTGATATTCTGCCTTCTCCTAACTTAAAAAATTGAGCACCTGTCAGTTATATGACAGGTAAGATAATGATATATTTTTAGAACCATTTTTTAGATTCACTTTTTTTTGTAATTTAACTTTTTATTTGGACAATATAAAACATACATGCCATTATTTTTCATACAGCTACGTCCCCGCAGAGACAGTCATGTCATCCAAACATTTCTACAATCGCCCAACCCACCCCTCTTCCTCCCCCATACATATTAGGTATCATATCTAGTATAATCATTATAACTAAGCAACAATACCACACATGAATAGTAACAAATTATGTAAGCATGTAACATCTGCAGAATAGAGACATGATAAAGTCCAATAAAACTCAAACAAAAACAACAACCACAGTTGTCTCGCCTCATTCTTAGATTGAAATGTTTAGTAGTAAAGCATGTCTACGCTCCATAGCTCAGCACTTGTACGTATTATCTTGAAGCCATTTTTCAAAGGGAGCCCATATTTTCCCATATTTAGCTAAGGTATCTCTGCAGAATGGCTCTAATGCCCATAAGCCTGGTGATCACTAGTCTCAAAGGAGGTGAGTCTTTTCTTTTCCACCAATGTGCTATAACTAACCTGGCCGCTATAGCCAAATAACGCATTAGCCGCAAATTGGATATCCCCTGTTCTTCAGTCCACATCCCCAAAAGCCAGAGTTCTGGTTGTAAAAGAGGTTCCACTCCCAACATAGCTTTAGCCATCCCTTGAATCTGAACCCAGAAAGCATGGATGAGCGGACAGGACCACCAAACATGAAAAAAGGTTCCCGCACCGACACCCACATCGCCAGCAGGTGTTCGGGAGCTTGGGATACCATTTTGCCAGAGTAGCAGGGCACAAGTACCACCTGTAAAACATTTTGTATTCATTTTCAATCATAGCAGTGGACATAGAATGACGACCCAGACAAAAAGCATCCCACTGTTCAATGTCCCAGACGCCCCCCAGATCCTGCTATCAGGCTCTAATATGTGCAACTTTATATGTCCCATCATCCTCCAACAGTTTATATAGTTTAGACCAGTGGTTCTCAACCTTTTTTCTGTTGGGACACACCTGACAGATTGTTCTCACATGCATGACACACTGACCCATGATCATCACGGGGCTAGATGTAAAAGTACAGTTTGCATCCATGGGAACCCCCCTGACTCACAATAATGGATGTAAAGCAGAATTATGACATTCCCCATACAACTCACCCTACAAAAAAGATATTCTGGTTCTGGTGTCATCTCAGTAACAGCAACTCAAACTCCTTCTACTTCCAGGCTCAATAGCCCTACTTATGAAAAGACAGCAGTTTACCACCAATGCATGTCCTCGAGAAAACACAACAAATAAGACTGATACAAACGCTTACATGCTAGTAAAATATCTCATCTAGGTAACAGACACAGAACCGACCTAACATACTCCCAGGATCTGTAGTAATGCACATAAACTAATCCGCACACAGTTACACCTGTATTATGGAATACACTCAAACAGGAGCAACTCTATCTATGAAAAGGCAACACTACAAATATTAAATCAGGCCCTAAAAACCAATACACCTCTTATTAGGAAAACAGAACTAGCAAGCAGCTATAGATCCCCACAAAGAAATAATTGTAAATCTATACTAATAAGCAGAATAAATGTTTCAAAACAGCTATGAACAGAATAACATCCAACAATTAAAAACTCATAAAAACTATTAAACATTCTCCAAACACCAATAAAATCTCAAAAGAGCAGACATCACATAATATTAAATAATTAAAATGGCAGTCAATCAAGAAAAATTAACTTAAAAAGCAATCTTTACTTACCCCTTCCAGCAGCTCTCCTACTCCCCTTCCATGCAGGCCGTGGCACACACCAGAAGCAGCAGTAGAAGCTAAGCTCTATACTCATGGTCCTCTTCCTTAGTGCCCATGTCTCTCACACACACCATACCAGTCATGCCCCCATGACCAGTTTCTGTCTCTCACATCCCAATCATCTCCCAAACAGTCTTTGACACACACACACACACACACACACACCAGTCACCTTCCTGAACAGTTTCTCTCATGCCATACACACAGACAGGCTTCCCACTCCCGTGTTCTACTTACATATATGGGCTTTTCACTCTCATAATCACTTTCTCTGTCCCCCCCCCACACACACACACTCACCAGTCTCTCACTCCTATGCTTGTTCTCTCCACATGCACAGGCTTCTCATTCCCAAAATCACTTTCTCTCTCTCTCTCTCACACACACACACAGACCAGTCACCTGACCTCTCTCATGCATACACACACACAGGCTTCCCACTCCCATGTTCTCTTTCAGATATACAGGCTTCTCACTCCCATGCTGTGTCACACACACCCAGGTTTCTCACTCCCATGCTCATTCTTCACATGCACAGGCTTCTCATTCCCATAATCACTTTCTTTCTCTCTCACATACACACTCACACATACACACACCAGTCACCTGACCTCTCTCATGCATACACACACACACAGGCTTCCCACTCCCATGTTCTCTTTCAGATATACAGGCTTCTCACTCCCATGCTGTCTCACACACCCAGGTTTCTCACTCCCATGCTCATTCTTCACATGCACAGGCTTCTCATTCCCATAATCACTTTCTTTCTCTCTCACATACACACTCACACATACACACACCAGTCACCTGACCTCTCTCATGCATACACACACACAGGCTTCCCACTCCCATGTTCTCTTTCAGATATACAGGCTTTTCCCTCCCATGTTGAGTCTCACACACACCCAGGTTTCTCAATCCCATGCTCACACTTTTCACATGCATAGGCTTCTCATTCCCATAATCACTTTCTCTCTGTTACACAAACACCAGTCTCTCTCATTTCCATGCTCGCTCTCCACATGCACAGGCTTCTCATTCCCTGAATCATATTCTCTCTCTCACATTCACACACACCAGTCTCTTTCTCTCACACACACCGTCACCTTACCAACCAGTCTCTCTCTCTCATGCATGCACACACACACACATACACACAGGCTTCCCACTCCCATGCTCTCTCACACATAATCAGGCTTCTCACTCACATGCTTTCTTTCACCCCCCCCCCCCCAAACACCAGGCTTCTTACGCCCATGCTTTCTCACATACCCAGATTTCTCACTTCCATGCTTTTTCTCTCTCTCACACACATCAGTCACCTCCCTGACTAATGTCTCACACTCTCACATACATATCAGTCATCTCCCCTGAGCAGTCACTTTCATTGTCTCTCACATATACACACACACAGCTCTCTGACCAGTTTCTCTCAATCACACACATGCTCTCAATCACACACAGGCTGGCTGCCTGCTTCTCTCTCTTTCTTTCACTCACTTCCTCTCCCCCCCCCCCCGAGCACAAATGGTAGCTGCAGCAGTCTCCTCCTCCAGCCCCCGCAGGCGAAGAAAGAAGAATCCCATTGGCCGCGGGAGGCTCATGCTGCTGTCTCCTTTCCCGATTACCGGCTGCTTCGATTGCTAGGGGGGCCGATGCTGCTGCCACAGCTATTTTTCCATGCAGCACGGCTCTCTCCTTCCCGCGCACCACGTACATCTTCCTGTTCCGGGTCACGGGGGGGGGGGGGGGGGGAGCGGGAAGAAGAAAAGGCCAGCCGCAGGTGCCACAGTTTCTTCTAGCACCGCTGCCATTCCCACTGGCCTTGAACGTACTGATAGCCCGGTGGCAATGGCAGCAGGGAAGGAAGAGCAGCGGGGGAGAACGCGACACACCTGCCGGTGCTTGGCGACACACTGGTATGTCGCGAAACACAGGTTGAGAAGCGCTGGTTTAGACATTAATTTAGGAGGTTTCTTATTCGCTATACAAAAACCTTCCATCAATGAAACTCCTCGCACTATATCTCTAGAGACCTCAGAGCTATGTAGAAAATGATGTAATTGAGCATATGCCAAAAAATCAGTGGTCGGAAGATTGTAGTCCCCCTGCAAGATTTGGAAGGGCTTCATAACTCCCGCCCTCCCAGCCGTGATGCACTCTATAGAGTCCCTTCTCCACCCAAGTTTGAAAGGTCCAAGACACACATCCAACAGAGAATTCAGACATCGCTCTGAATTGGAAAAAATATCCCTTTTTCCCAGTTAAACGCTCCCTCCAATTGTACCATGGTGTCAAATTAAGCGTAAAGATGGCAACATGGAAGGCTCCAGAAAATCCAGTCTCTTCCATTCCCAAAAGATGCTCTCCAAATTCTCTCTCCCCAGCCTAGAGCCCTCAATAGTCATCCACTGTTTCCTATTACCTAAGATGTGGTATTCTACTACAGCTTGAAGTTGTGATGCTACATAATATTTTTTTAGATGTGGTACTTCCAATCCACCTTTGACCCTGGTCTATACAAAACATTTCAGGCAACTTCTGGGGGCCTTCTTTTCCAACCGTCAGAAAAGAATTTCCATTGTAAAGCCTAAAACCAATCATCTGAAATCAAACAAGGTAACACCTGAAAAAGTTAGCTAAGTCTGGGGAATAAGTTCATTTTCACAATTGCGATCCTTCCCATCCATGATACATGATATCTATCCCATTTCTGCATATCCTTATGTAGGTTGCTAAGTAAAGGTTCATAGTTCACCTTAAAAAGATCTTTATGCTCCTCTACTAAATTAACCCCTAGATATCTGATAGGACCTTTCGTCCATTGGTATGGAAATGATTGTGACAAAATAGAGCGTTGTGCGATCAGAAGGCCCAAAGGAAGAATCTCCGATTTATCCATGTTAACCCTAAATCTGGAAACCACCCCAATTGCTCCAAAATTGTTGTCAACACCCTCAATGATGTAGCTGGCTCCGTTACTGTAAATATGTCAGCGTATAGAGAAATTTTATATTGGGCCTTGTCTATCTGTACTCCATGAATCTCTCGTGTAGTGCGAATCATTTCAGCTAAGGGTTTCATGCTCAGAGCAAAAAGCAAAGGGGAGAGTGGGCACCCCTGCCTAGTACCCCTATGAATAGGAAAAGTATCAGTATAGCCCCCGTTTATTTTTATGCAGGCCCGGGGGTCCCTATACAGCTCCTTTACCCATCCTAAAAATAGCCTCCCAACCCCCATCTTTTCCATCACCACAAACAGAAAAGGCCAGTGAACTCTATCAAATGCCTTCTCTGCATCTATAATCAGGAGGATTGACGGGGATTTATTCTGTTTCACCACCGACAGGATATTCAGAATCTTACGGACATTATCAGAGGTAGATCTTCCTGGCATGAATCCTGCTTGATCTTCCTTCACCAGATCAAGAATCACTGCCTGTAGGCGAGTGGCCAAAATCTTAGCTAACAATTTTAGGTCTATATTTATCAAAGATATAGGACGGTACGACCCACATAACATTCCATCCTTGCCTGGTTTGGGGAGTATCGTAATCCCTGCAGTATTTCCATTGGGCAATAAACACTGTCCCTCCCTTAGAGCGTTAAACATATCTGTGAGCGGATTCACTAATACTCCCATAAATTTCTTATAAAATAAGGGTGTATACCCATCTAAACCGGGTGCCTTTCCCGCTTTTAGAGATTTAATAGCATTTTTAATTTCCAACATTTGTATAGGGGATCCCAATATGACTTGGGCCTCTTGTGAAATAGAAGGTAATGTTACCCTACCAAAAATTTGTGAGATGTCATCAGCTGTAACTTTGTGATCTATAGTATATAGAGCCTCATAAAATTTCATAAAACATGTCAATTTCTATCAATCTAGTTTGTACCTGTCCTTGCCGGTCTTTAACAGCATGAATATGGGATTGTGTCCTTTGACCCTTCAATTTGTGTGCCAGTAATTTACTGGGTTTATCACCTTGTTCATAGTATAATTGCTTCACGAGATCTAATTGATATGCAACTTGATCAGCATCTAACTCTTTTAATGCCTGATGGGCCTCGTCTAGGTTCTGGAGCATGTTAGGCTTTTGACCCTGTTTATGTTCTCTTTCTAGGTCAGAGATCTGTGTTAATAATTGTTTCCTCAAGAGTTCTTTTTGCCTCTTATGATATGTCCCTAGACTGATAAAATTTCCTCGCATGGTGGCCTTCAATCCTTCCCATAATGTCACTGGAGATATCTCAGAAGTATTATTGAGCAATAAACATTCCTCTATCTGCTTTTACAGCTTAGGAAGATGCAGTTTATTTTTTATTAAACTATCATTCAGCTTCAAAAAGCGGACACCTGGATCCCAATGTGGCATATCCACCTCCCACTACACCGGAGAATGGTCTGACCATGTAATATTTTCTATATCAGCATTCCTAGTGTGATCGCACAAAGTTTTATCAATTAGAAAGTAATCAATTCGTGAATATGTATCGTGAGGCCTGGAGTAAAATGAGACGTTGCGGCTACCTGGATACAAGAGACTCCATATGTCAAGCAATTGCCAATCAGTCATTAACCATATAAGGGAGCGCCTATCTCTCTTATTCGAGCCGCCCTTCCCCGAGGAGGTATCCATGCCAACCTGATGTGCCAGACTGAAATCTCCTCCAATCACTAAATAACCCTCCTTTAAGTGATGCAGTTTCTAATTGATCTCATCCAGCAGTACTCCCTGGTCTTGGTTTGGGCAGTACACATTAACCAATGTAAATTTGCAATTATGGATCTCCACCGCCAATATTAAATAACGGCCTTTAGAGCCTTCCAACTTAGCAAGTACTTTCACTCCCAGATTGTTTGCAAACATTATTCCGACTCCACTATATCTACAATCTGGAGTGCTGGCTGCAAAATATTTTTGATGAAAGAAACGCGGGCGAAATAAATGCTCATGGTGGCGCCTTAAATGAGTTTCTTGTAAAAAAAAAACCAAAAAAACAAAAACAAAAAACCACACCACTGAAGCATGAAGCCGGGACAGGTCATTACACAACTGCTTTCGCTTCATTGACGAGTTTAAACCTTTCACATTGAGGGATAAGAATCTAAGTGGAGCCATAATCCGATATCCCCCTTTCTCTGTCAGCACTCTAGATCATACTAGTTATTGTTCTTTCAAGTTCTAACACAACTAAAAGAAATTATCTTCCCCCCTTCTCTCCCCCCCCAAGACCCTCCCTTCCCCCTGATATATCTGGGGTCTCCCCTCATGTGGCAGACCCCTAAGAGAGGAAGCATCATCTGGTCTCCCCGTCCCCTCCCATGTAAAAAACATACTCAGTTTCTCCAGTTCCAAAAGAGAAATGCAATAGGAAAAAGAAAAAAAAACAGAAGTCAGTTCAAGTTTCTAGAATTTAGCTGTAGTGTAGATTGTCTTCTGTTGACTCAGTATACATTGCACTCCCATTTCAGTGAATCCAAGAAAACATAGCTTCCATATGCTCACAATAGACCTTCAGGTATTGGCTAATTCTTTCCGGCCTTCAGATATTGCTGGTTGCCAGAGCTCACCCGAGCCCAATGTTCTCTTCAGGCGGCGACTTCCTTTCCCCGCCCTCTGCCATTTAGCTTGTTCCACTGCTGGTTGAGCGGAATCTCTCAAAGGATCCAAGCAGGAGATCTCCATACCAGCCTCTCGCAGAATAGTGACTGCTTCTTCCATCGTTTTAACTCTAGATGACACTCCCTTTACAGTGAATGCCAAATCCAAGGATATAGCCAACGGTATTTATGGCGCTCGTTCCGGAGAAACACTAACTGGTTGAAAATCCCTGCGCCTTTTCAGAGTAGCCAGGGAGAGATCATTGTAAATGGATAGGACATGACCTTCCCATTCAAAGGCTTCTAATCGCCATGCCACTTTCATTATAGCTTGCTTAACTGTGAAACTATGAAGACAGATCACAATATCTCTAGGAGCGTTTCTTGGGGCCGCTCCCAACGCCCGATGCGCCTTCTCCACAACTACAGTCGCAGGAACCTCCGCAGCGTCTCCTACGGCCGTCGCTGCTGCCACTTGAAGGATCGCACTGCAGATAAGCTTGACTACCTCTGCTATATTAGCGTATGCTGGCTCTTCTGGTAGGCCCCGAATACGCAGGTTATTGCGCCGCGTGCTATTCTCTATATCTTCCAACTTCAATGTTGTTTCCTCCTGTAGATGTTGCAGATTTTCAATTTCTGATTTTAAAGATTTGATCCGTGGTCTTCCAACTGAGCTTCGCTATCGTCCACCCGGTGCCCTAGCTCTTTAATATCGGTGCATAGAATAGAAATAGTGTCCCGAAATTCATCCGACAAAGCTTTAATGTCGTTTTTCAGGTCTTGGAACCAGTTTTGAAGGTCTTTTTTTTGAATAGGCTCGGTTCCTCCATCTGATTCCAGCGTCTCCTGACGCTGTTTATTCCCTGCGTCCTCCGGGCCTTCTCCCCCCGTGATGTTGCTTAGGGCCGCAAAACGGGAGCCGCTGGCACCGAAGGAAATTGCTGGAGATCCACCACTTTTTCTTCATGGACATAACGTCTATTGTTAGTGCATCTCAGCGATGGAAATTTAAAGATTTTGGACTGCTGGAACTGGGATATTTATCAATTAATGCTTAGAGGAGAGTCGGAGAAAAAATCTAAGATGCCATCTTGGACCGATGACGTCACTTCCTCCTAGATTCACTTTTTGTTAAAGTGTGTTATAAATTAATAAATAATAGTCTCCTATTTTTTGATCATTCCAGATTTCACATTAATCTATTTGGCAGTCTTTTATTCAAATTTGCAAAAATTTGCGTTTTCAACTCTTTACAATCTTGAAAACTATACAGCTGTTTGTACCCTACTGTGATTGATATTTATCAAGATTATATGAGTATTGCTTTGAAATGCGTGCACTTACACAGTTTTTAACGTGTCCATTGAAGAAGCCAGCGATTCTGTGGCCTATAGTCGGAAATGTGTTTTTTTTTAAATTGTGCTGTGTGTATGCACATAACATTTTGCATTTATATTCATTGTTTAAATATTTGTTAATAAAAGATTTGATAAAGTTTGCCAATGCACTGTGCATATATACTTTTCCTAACAGGGTCATTCTTTAAAATGCGATGGGCTGTTATTGCATGCGTTAGATCGTTATTGCATGCGATATCGCCGTAACGCATACGATAATGGGTGCATCTTGGCGGTAAAGTTTAAATTAGGGGATGGGTGGAATTAGGGAGGAGTTTGGGCAGGCATAAGGCTAATGAGGTGGCGGTACCGCTGCGGGCGATGTTTTGGACATTATCACTGGCAGTAGCACGGGAAATAGCACCACCTTTTGCTATGGGGGCAATAGTGTGTGGCGTAGCTGCACCTAAGGCAAGTGAAACCGCACCACCGCGATGCAGCCAACTGCACACTTTTGGCCCACTGCCCCTTTTTTTCACCTCAGATCATTCCGCTGTATTTATAGTGGAATGATGAATCTAGGCCTTAGTCATAAGGGGGATTACATTCAAATTAAAGATAATAAATCTGAGAATCTATCTACTTGTTTCAGAGCCTGCTCGCTTCTCATGATCCTACAGGTTAAAATACCTCCTGCACTAAACATCTGGGAGATTTAGTGCAACCATAAATACAGCTATAGACCAAAGTTCTGGTTACCCAAACATACAACAGAATTATGTTTTTACGCATTTTCTATAGATCAAATAATTCTACAATATTTGTAGCTCTTTTGTTAAGTTATTCCAGTATCAAAGCCCTGTATTAAAAAAAGCTCTATTTCTTGTTCCCTGCAGCCTAATTTCTTCTGGAAGAGGCAATCTAAGAAGAGTACTTTGCTGTTTTTTCTAATTTGCACTTGCTGTTTGTTGCCTTTCTGTGAGGCATTCTGAGTGACACTCCTTTTTCTCTCTTTCAGTCTCCCCCAGTCATTTTGATGATCTGACTCTAGGAAAAGCAAGAAGATGATGATCTTCATGGCAGCCTTTTATTCCTGGTACAGGACTGCCCTTGGGCAGGGGCTAATATAAAATGGAAATATGGTTTTCCTGATTTTTAAGTATTGTTTTTGTTTGTGCTTTGTGGTTTTTGGAAGGTTTATGGGTGTGTGTTTCTGAGCATTAGGTGTGAGTGTATGAGTGCAAGGACCTGCGTAGAGACGCTAGACCCCAAGAGAGTGCAACTGTGAGCAAGATGTATGAGTGGGGGTGAGAAGTAATGTGTGGATAAGTGAGCAGAGATGCTTCTTTAGTAAGCAGAGACAGAGAAAATCACCCTTTCCAACCCCAATGGGTGTAATTTTGTAACTGCCCACATTGGTGTAAAGTCTTTAGGTACATTTGATCTGCAGACTTTATACCAGTTTTCCAAGGGAAAATACGCATATACTTTTTGTTTGAAAATTATCACACCAAAACTATCCCCACATAGATTATACCTGCTAATTTATGTGCCAATGTTTTTTTTTTTGGGGGGGGGGGGGGGGGGGGAATGCGCCTACTTTTGAAAATGCAAAGAAGGCATGTAATTCGAAACCACTCCAACTTCATCAAAAAGAATAACTCTTTAAACGGCAGATAAAACCAAGTTGCTTACCGTAAACAGTGCTCTCCATAGAAAGCAGGATGAATTAGCCATAACATGTGGGTGACGGCATTTGGTGGCACCGAATGGACCTTTCACTCAGCTGGTAGAAGTTTTGTTCTACTGAGCATGTGCAAGAATTCTTGATCAGGCATTGCAAGTGATCCCCTCAGTTGATTTTAGAGCTAATTCTTGGTAGATAGTCAACTCTCCAGGGAGGAAGGTGGGTATTTAGCATGGCTAATTCATCCTACTGTCTATGCAGAACACAGGTTATGGTAAGAAAATTTGCTTTTTCCGGCGACACACAGGACCGAATTAACTATGACTTATGTAAGTCCCAAGCTGAGGGCTGCAGTGGAGCATTTACCGAGTAAGCAACCTAGACCCTCCCACGGAGAGTAGACAACTGGGTTAATAAGCTATGTAAAACTACTTGTCCAGATTTACTGTCACTCTTTGAGAGATTGTTCAGACAGTAATGGGACACAAAGATGTATACTGATGACCTTGTTACAACTGTCTTTGAGATGTATGGCTCGCAGATAAGCCACTGGCTCTACTCTGATGAGACTTGATGGCAACTGTAATTTGTAGACCTGCTAGCATATAGTAGTGTGTGATGCAGTCTGCTAGCCAGCTGGTCAACGTATGTTTGGCCATTGCCATGCCCAGTCTATTAAGATAGTTAAGAGAAGAATAATTATAAAGCCTGATGTGACAGAGTTCTTCTTTTATAGTAAGTGAAGGCTCTTTTACAATCTAAGTCATCAAGGGCTTTCTTACCTTTATGTGCATGTGACTTGGGAAGAAACTATGTAACACAATAGCTTGATTAATATGGAATGCTGAAACTACTTTTGACAGAAACTTTGGGTGAATGTGGCGCAATGCCCTGTGTGGAAGAACTGCATATAAGGCAGATAATGAACTAAAGCCTGAATTTTGCTGACTCTTCTGACTGAAGTTACTGCCACAAGAAAAGTTACCTTCCATGTTAAAAGCTTGAGAGAAGCAGACTCCAATGGTTCAAATGGCGGTTTCATCAGTTCTGCCAGGACCATGCTTAGGTCCCATGGAACATGTGGTTTCACAACTGGAGGTTTAATATGTCATAAGCCTTTCATGCACTTGGAAACTAAAAGATGGAGTTAGCAGCTAACCATGTTTTATGTCAACAGTAATCCTATGGCACTGATATGTAATGCCTGAAGCACAAAGAAAGAAAATAACAATTATTTAGGTTCGCATTCACACAGATCCAAGGTATTGTACTGATACTATGTAGAGAACCTTTTCTATTTAAAAATTGTAGGTTCTTATACAATTGGTTTTCTGGCAGACTCTATTGTTTTCAACCTATTTGGATAAGGATGATGCAGCGATCACTGAGCACTCAACATCCAAGCCATCAAGTTGAGGGAGGGAAAGTTTGAATAAAATAGGCTTCCCTCTTGTTGAGTTAAGTATGGATCTCATCTGAGAAGGATCAGAGGATTGTTCTAGATATGCAAATTAAACCTGTTTGGGCCATGCTGAGGATCAGACAGACCCAGTGTTTTAGCATTTTTAGCACTGTTCTGGCTATCAGTGGAAATGGTGAAAAAGTGTATATGATATCTACATTACAATTGAACAGAAAAAATGTCCTGAGTTAATCTGAGTTAGCTGGGAAGAATGGAGCAAACATTTACAGCTGTTTTGCTCAGATGCAGATAAATTGTTTGCTGAAAGTCCCCATAGACTTAGTCTATCAGCTATTGACTGCTATAATGACCATTTGTGTGGTTAAAAACTTTGCTGAGGCAATCTGCTAATGTGTTGGAGATTTGGAATACAGGTCGCTTGCAAGACAGCTTGATGTCCGCATGCCCACATCTTTATTGTGTTGTGGGAAAGAATACATGACCCTGGCCCCTTGCTTGTTCACACAGAATATGGCAACTGGTTGCTGGTTTGAATGAGAATGCTCTTCCCCTACGAGAAAGCATGTAAATGTTAGAACATATCTGATCGCTCTCAATTCTTGGAGGCTGATTTGAAATGGTCTTTCCATGAATAACCACGTTCCATGAGTTCAAAAAGGTCCTGTGTGGGCTCTCCAACGTTTTGTGGAGGCATCCGTTGCCAACATAACTTGGTAAGGAAGTAGACAGTGAATGTAAGGATCTAGCCACCACGTAGATGCCATTTCATTTACTGTGAAATTCTTACTTTGTTTGTCAAGGATTGATGAGCTGATCCCACTAGGAGCGGAGATCCCACTGTAGGAGCCATATATGAAGGTGGGTTAGTGAAACTACGTGAATTACCAATGTCGTGTAATCCAAAATGACTAGATCTTATCTGGCTGTTGACAGATCAGAATGGAACAGTTTGTATAGAAGGAATTTGAGCGTATTTACCTGATCTGATAGAAGGAAAGTTTTCTCCTGTAGAGAACTTAGCCATATTCCAATGAATTTGATTTTTCAGAAGGGAATTAGAGTTAATTTCTTAAAATTCACTAAGAATCATTTTGATTGTAGCAATTGTACGGACTTCTGCAGGCGAGGTTAACATAGATGTGTCAGAATTCGCCATCACAAGCCAGTGGTCCAGGTAAAGGAAGACTTGAATGCCTTGATACTCAGATGCAACATTACTGCAGCCAAGCACTTGGTGAAGACCCTTTGTGCTGCCAAGAGGCTTAAGGGAGCACTCTGTGCTGATGGTGGGAAGAGTCCACCATAAAACACAGGTAATGCCAGTGGAAGAGATGGATGGGAATATGAGCATAAGTATCTTTTAGATACAAGATGCATATCTACTCTCCCTTCTGGATGATGGGGAAAATTGTGTGGAGGAAACATTTTGAATTTCTCCCGGAGTATATGCTTGTTCAGACTTCTTAAATCCAGAATGGATCTCGGTCCCCCGGATTTCTTGGAGACAAGAAATTAGCAGGAGTAGAATCTCTGGCCAGGTTGATAGGGAGAAACAGGTTCTATCATCCACTGTTTGAGAAGCGACTCTACTTCCAAGAAGAGTTGCATCAAGTAAAGTGGATCCGTATTGAAGTCTGAGTGATGAGGTATCCTAGACTCCACAATTTTGAAAACCAAACTATCTTTGGTGAGTTTGTGCCTTTAAGTAGTGCAGGATTCTCCCCCCTATCAGAGAAGATTGTTGCTGGTTTTGAAAGGTGGTCAAAAACTTGGTTCAGCCTTTGGATGGATTTGTTGTGTGGTTTTCAGTTGACGGTGCGCTCATGCTAACATGAGTGGGAAATTGTTTCTATTGAGAAAGTAGAGGTGGCATCCAGTATAGTTGGGATTACTGAAAGGGAAGACTCTGAAAACACAGTCTTTTAAAAGTGTAGTAAGTATGCCTTGCAGAAGACTGCTATTCCTGTCTCGTAATTAGGGACTGACCATCACATGCCATTCCTTGATTTGAGCCACTGTTTCCCCAAGCTTTTGTCCAAGCCATTCAGAATGCCCTGATAGATACATGCCATAGTATCTATCAACAACACGACCAAAGATTGTTTCTATAAACTTCAGGTTTTAAAAAGACTCAAACCCCTCTTGTACCTCCACGATTTGAGGACAGTCCTACAAACCATGCTCTTTGCCAAAATAGACTATTGCATCGCTCTCTTCCTCGGACTCCCCATCTCCACCACCAAACTTCTACAGATGCTACAGAATGCCACAGCAAGAATCTTGACCAACACCATCCGCGGAGAACACATCTCACCCATCCTCCGGAACTTACACTGGCTGCCAGTAAACTACAGAATCCTACACAAATCCCTCACCATAATACACAAAACGGTCCACAATCAACTACAGCTCGACCTCGAAATCCCTTTCAGACTCCACTCCTCTATCAGACCAATTAGAGAAGCATTCAAAGGAACTCTGCAAGCCCCCCCAACCAAAGCCACACGTTTTACTATCAAGGAAGACCGGGCATTCTCGACAGCAGGCCCTACAATCTGGAACAACATCCCCACAGATCTTAGACTGGAACCCTGCCATCTAACATTCAGGAAAAAACTTAAGTCTTGGCTTTTCCGTCAAGCCTTCCCGCAACTCTCCGAAACACAACGGCCCTCAGCCACACTTCACGAACTATGGAACTATGAACCTCTGAGTATCCAACACGTATAATCTCCTAATTTCTAATCTTATTATGTTCTTGGTTATTTGCCTCCTTCTACTCTTTTTTTCCGGCTACCTATGCCTCCAAGTTTTATCTACCTTGTTGATTGTAACTTTGCTCCTTTTGTTAAATGATTGTTTTTTGTGTTAAAGTTTCTTACCCCCGTTCTATGTAACCCAATTTGATATGGTTATTACCATGAAGGTCAGTATAGAAAAGTGTTAAATAAATAAATAAAATAAATAGTATCAAATGCCTCATAGATAGATCAAAGAATATGGTATATACACTCTTCTACATCTAAGAATGGCTGAGGGTATGCAATTCCACCATCACTGGGGGGAAGAAATGGTCAGTTTCTATATACAATGATGTAAGTATTGACCCATGTAGAAATAGTGTGCGGAGATCTGCGAGTTAAGCATGGACTTTGAAACACCTTTTTACCAAAATTATCCAGTAACCAAGGGTCTTTCCCTAGCAGAGTATCCAAGTATATTCTTATCTTCTTTGCTCTTTTAAAAGCTGATTCTACCACAACTGATTGGTGGGGTAATTGCACTATTCCAAACCCTAGGGAGTTTTGTGTTCTATACTTAAGGTCTAGTTCCCTTTCAACTGGAGTAAAGAAAACAGGATTTTTCCAGATTCTGGTTTGCAATTCTTGCAAGATATTATGGATGAGAATTGCTGCTGGCTCTGGTGGTGTTTCCAGAAGAATTTGGAGGAGGCCAAAGACATTTGTGTTAGGATCTTTGTCTTTATGCATATAACTCAGAGTTCTTTTTCCAGTTTGTCCAGAAATCTGAGTATGAAAGGTCCTCCAGTGGAGACAAGTATTCCAGAGGGTCCAGATGGGAGTTGGAAGGTATCCCCGTTGACCCCTCTTCAGAGCTTAGAAGTGTGGGAACACTGATCCAGGACCCAGTAATGACTGAGTAGTGGATTCTTGGTCACATTGGAGGGGTATACTTCTGATTGACATCCTCTGACTGGTTGGAATCCACTGAGAGTAAATCCTGTGGACTAGAATCACCTCTTCGGCATACTGATGGAGTATCCATCTGAACCAGGAATACTAGGATTCTTCTTTGTGGGAGAAAATCTGATAAAATGAAAGAGACTGGAAAATAATCTCCTAATCCTTAGCCACTATGAAGGTAAAGAAATCTTTCATCAACTCCACTATCTGGTCGAGGGGCTGATGTGACCTTTATTCTGGCATGGGTGGTAGAACATCTTCTTCTGATGCCAGAATGGAATTCTGCACATCATCTAGGCTCTGCAAAATTTGAATTGAAGGCCAATTAGATGTTAGCAGTACCAGAGAGCAAACGGATCTGGAGTCTCTAGGCATAGCCTTTGTTCCATTAATTTTGTTGATGTAAGAACTCTGGTAATTGGTGGGGTTAGGTGTATCATTTTCCCCTCTGCCTCTGACAAAATTCTCTGCAAGCCAGTGTACAGTTGTGTTGGAAGCATTGCAGTACGATGTATCTAAGATGAAGCAACCTGCCCCAATGATAAATGTGTTGGGAACCAAAGCATTTCACATTTTGGGCCTTTGTGCATTGAGTATCTCAAGGATTTATGTGCCAATGTCACCATGCTCTTTTTTTTTATATCTTTTATTGGAATAACAAAACATGTAGGTTACAGACTAGGAAAAATAGAGAGAGGCGCGTGTTACAACAATTGGACTATCAATATAGTGAGATACTCATACATAGCGGCAGCCAAGACCCTGGCATGTCACCTATGGTACCTGAATGTAAACCATTGTTATATCTCTGATCGAATGTCGGTATATAAAAACTATAAATAAATAAATAAATAAAACCTCTGGCTTATCGATACAAAGGAAGCTAGAGTAGATAATAAATATCAAACGATTTATATAAACCTTATGCCCATATAAAAGGACAGTAAATCGCCTCTTAGCTTAACTGCTGGGAAAGTTAATCCATTTAAGGATACGTACATAGTGCGCTTATCTCTCATATAGTCAAGTACCCCATAGAAATCAGTACGTCCTTCGACAAAAGGGAGAAGTGAAGAAAAAAAAAAGAATAACGTCCTCGTTCCACGGCAACCATAAGGTCTGCACCCCCAGGCAGTGTGCGTAACCACTCATATTTCCGTCATGCCAAAATTAGAACTGCTGAATAGTATCCCATGCCGATAGAATACAACAGCTGTCAAACTGGATGAAGATATCATAGATTTTTTCTCCATCGCCAATCCTGCCTATCTTCTGAAGCTAACAAGGCTGCTAGCTTGGCAGGGTTCAGTTCCATCTCCGACCGCTTAGTGCAAGGTTGTGGGGGCATCACCATGCTCTTGTGAGTCGATGGATGCCAATGGTGCTGATGCACCGGGCATTGATGCCACCGTTGTGATAACACTGAAAAGTTCTGTTTGGGGGCTGCTAAGGCAGGGAGGCAACTTTAAAGAAAAAAAAAAAAAAGTATCAAGATTTTCACAGAAAAAGGGAGAGATACAGGTACACACCTATGCTGGTATTCGGACAAAAAATGAATGAGGAGCTCATGAGGCAATGCCCGAGTGGGAATTCCTGCACATGCTCATTAGAGCAAAAAGATCTACTAGCTAAGAGAATGGTCCATTCGGTGCCACTGGATATCACCAGGATGTCATGGCTAATTCAGCCCTGCTTATCGATGAAAAACAGTATGCACAGACAGGTTAATAGCATATTTTTAAAACAATAAAATCCACAAAAAAAAAAATGCTTCTGTCTGTCACAATCAAATTAAAGACACAAAAAAACCCAGTCATAAAGGTACGCTCACAATAATTGGCTAATAAATTGTGTTGCTTTCTTTATTAATAAATACCTCTTTTTATACACTTGTCGAAGTCTAAGCATAATATATATATATTGGTCTACAAAAGTAGCATTGAAAAAATCCAGTTTTTGGTGTTATTCGGGTAATCGAGGGACAGATTGAGATTAGAGATAGGACAGAGTTGAGGGTAAATCCTAGTTGGGTCTAAGACTGTATGTTTGAGGATACTGTTATTAAGGCTGAAATTAAATATAAAGAATATTTTTATTAGATGTCAGTATGTTTTACAAAAAAAGTAAAATTGATATTATGTTACACTTTCAATAAAGTATAATTATTTTAATTGAATCATGTAGTTCTTGAGATTAATTAAATTAGAAGTAATAGTGCTTTTCTCCCCAAATATTTTGGTTTTGGGGGTTTTTTGGTATATTAAATTGTAAGCACAAATAAAATACAATACATTGCCTTATATATATATATATATATATATATATACACACATACACACACACATATCTTCCTCAGTTTATTACACAAATAGGAACACACCTCTTAACCCATATTGTATAAACCCATCATATCACATGAAACAAAAAAAAACCAAATACAAGACAGCACATACATGACCCATAAATAAAAAGAAAAAAAGAACAAAAGACAAAAGCCAAAAAAGCAAAAGGCAAAATTAAAAACACTTCCCATTATTAAAACATTCTTTAGATAAAAGTCCATGTAGAAATTTTTTGGAAAATGACAGTCCGTTAAAACAGGATTTTAATCCGGTTCACTCCAAACCATCGCTGCCGCAATATGTTTTTGCTTTTTTTTTTCATGTGATATGATGGATTTATACAATATGGGTTAAGAGGTGTGTGTTCCTCTTTGTATAATAAAGTGAGGAAGACATAAGTAGATATTTATATATATAATGCTTAAACTTTGACAAATGTATAAAAAGTAGTATTTATTAATAAAGAAAGCAACAGTTTATTAACCGATTATCGTGAGTGTACCTTTATGACTTTTTTTGGTGTCTTTAATAGGTATTTTTACCTGCATATCAGGTAGACTATTTTGTAAAAGTCTTTTCCCCAGGGTAAAGCACTGTTTTACATATGGAAATGCATTTGAAAATTACCCTAAATATACCCGATTTAACAGGGATATACTGCTATTATAAGGAAAAAATGGTTACTTACATCTCTGTAAACTGGATACAGGTGCTTATTTCACAGTGATACACATGAATTAATATATATAATGGGGCTAAGTTTTAAATGAAGAGGTTTGCCAATGTCTCCAAGATACCAAGAGATGCTTTCCCTAAATCACCTTCAGTGAAGGTAACTGTGGTTTACTAAATCCTACATCTCCAGTTCACTACCTCATCCTTATACAGTTGGCAAACCACATGCTATACATTAGGAACTCTGAGCCAGTCTCCTGTTCTGCTATCATGCTGACTTTCACTCCCAGAGCAATCTCCAATAACTACAGTGATCCATAAGCAATCTATAACATATGAAGGACTGTTATAAATTTGAATGGGAGCCTCAGATTCATGAGTAAAAATTTACTGGGTTGGAGGTTTATTCCATGCATCCTATGACTTCCTGGGCTTCATGCAAACACCGGTCGGTGGTCAATGCTGGCGCAAAGTCAATGGTGCCGGTTCTGATGACGTCGATGCGATGGACAGAGTCGGGGTTTGAGCACAGAAGAGAAATTCCATCTTCTCCATTCTGGCCTTGCAACCTTTTGGTGTCATAAGGGCACATTTGGTGCAAATCAGGACATCGTGCTCACGGCCTAAACACATTACACAGACTCCATGGGGGTCTGTGATAGCCATGGTGCGAGTACAGTCCGAGCACAGACAGAACCCCGACTCCATGGCCATTGGAAAAAAAAAATCTAACCGCGGTACGGTCGATGGCCAGTAGGCCGCAAGGGCCAAACTCTACGGTAATTGACGGAAAATGGGTAAAAACTTACCGGAGTACTGCGGTCAGAGAAAAGTCAGAGGAGGGACCCCTGTGGGGCAATTTAACTTTAAAGAATTCCGTGAGAAAAATTCCTGTCAGGAATCTCTTCAGAGCTCCTTTACCGCGAGGCTACTGCTGCACGGAAAAAAGAAGACTGAAGGGGGACCCCTGCTGGCTGCAGGGTTAGTGCCATGCTGAGCATGCCCAGTAAGGGCCAGTCAAAGTTCTGGAAACAAATGGTGGACATATTCACTTCGTAACAAGACAGGAAGCAGGAAAAAAGTTTATTTCATTCCTCCCAGCAAACTCAAATTAGCTCAAAGTGCTTTTCTGCTCAAATGGAGCATCAGCCTCATGTATGCTTTTCCACCGATACTGTTAATTGCCAAGACAGTGCAGAAAATACTACAAAATCAAGCTCGTCTGATTTTCAGTGCCATTGTAATCCAAGGAAATATGGTTTGCATATCTTGTACAGCTTTCTAAAAGTCCTCCTATACATCTGGGGACAGACCCTGAATTGTTAACTGAAGACAAAGTTACTATTTTTCATCTGAATCTTCTAACTCATCTTTATTGCTTAGATACTGAATGCTTGATAACTGAAGATCTCTCTTTACCAAAGGAAATTTGAAGACATCATAGTTTTACTCAGAAACTAGGAAAGCCTACAGTTTCAAATAAAAAAGATTTTCTAGATGATGTCAACAGAATGCTTTCGACCCATTTTCTTGCGAATCCAAAAAATTACTGATCTACTTGGTTTCTTCTCTGAGTTGGGCCTTGATACATCCTCCCTGAGTACATCTGAATGCCATAGCAGCTTACCATGTAACAGCAGATGATAAACCCATCTCAACTCATCCATTGGTTTCAAAATTTATGAAAGGCTTATGGCATATTAAACCCCCATTACAGAAACCTCTGGCTCCATGGAACCTCAGTGTTGTCCTCTCTCAATTGATAAGCTGATCTTCAAACCATTAGAGCCTGCTTCTCTCAAATTCTTAGAATAAAGAACCCAAATTGTATAACATGTGACAAAATCCAATTAATATATGACCTGTGTGACTGTGGTCACACATTCAGCAATCTCAAATGGTCTATAATTGAACACGTACGCTCATCGTGGAGAGGGGGAGATCGGGTCAGTATTTTGAATATGAAAGAGAATGCTTGGATCTATCGTCTTAACACATTGGAACCTTTTGGACTTAATGATAAAATTGAATGGCTCACACTCATTTAAACACAATACAAACGTGTCCTTACTGCGTTCAGTGACGTCAACAGCATTGGCTGACACGTCATTTGTAGATCTCGAAGGGATTCCCTTTAAATATGGCGTCTCTGTCGGCATTCTCACGCCAATAAAAGGAGCAGTTGTCCTGCCGCTGAGAGCAGTCGTTACCTGCACAGTGAGTAGCTCTATTTTTCACGTCTCCAGTTAGCAGTGTATTCATTAGAGCATTTCCCCACATGGCTGTCAGTCACTCTGTTCAGAACGATAGCGATTTAAAGCATCCATATCCCTAGTCATTCCGGGATTTTTGATAGTTTACAGCGGAGCTCTTCAGAACGCAGTGATAGCATAACAGTTCACTTCTGAGAAAGAAATCAACTCTTTATGGAACTGTGCCGCCACCACACGTATGTATCGAGTCCTACTGTTAAGTGACCAAGTTAAGTGAAATTTTCAATAACTAAAGGATGTCTTTACCACATTCTCTGTACAGATATACAGCGTTCCACGCGTCTATCTTGACAACATTCAGCCCTTGAAGAAGGAGCCTCCGCTCCGAAACATCTAGGTGTCGGCTGTACAAGATTGACCATAGAACAGCATAAGATAAGTGATTAAAAGGCTTTATTACTTTGGACAGATTCGATGCAAAATCAACTTTTTCAATATGTGAAAGTGGAAGTGGACATATCAAGCAATACAGAGTTACAAGAGATCCAGGTACCTAATGATTTTTGAAGTCCAAATTAATGGCTCACAGACACGATAGCTAAATCATTTTTAGCATCGTATGAAGGTACACTTGGTCTCATACAGACATCTCTCAAATTCTTGACATGGAAAGCGGTATTTCTTGTGGCCGTAACCTCAGCTAGAAGAGTCAGCAAACTCCAAGTTCTTGTTCACTACCCACCATATATGCAATTATTTCACAATAGGATGATGCTATGCACACACCTGAAATTTCTCCCAAAAGTTGTCTCAATTTTCCATCTCAATCAGTCCATCATTCTGTCTACTTTCTTTCCAAAGTCATATGTGCATGAAGGTGAAAAAAACCTTCATTCTCTGGATTGCAAAGAGCCTTGGACTACTACAAGAAAAGAACTCAGCTTCATCGCCATAACTTTGCAGCTATTTGTATCACATGATCCTACAGACTTGGCATAGCAGAAACAAAACACACATTGCCCAACTGGATATCTGACTGCATTCAGCACTTCTGTGTGTCAGCAGGCCTACAAATTACAGACATTATTTCTTGAGTTATAATCCACCTTTAGGTTAAGAGCACATCAAGTAAGAGCTATGGTATCTTCCATTGCTGATCTCCGAGATGTACCTCTCTAAGACATCTGAAAAACTGCTACTTAGTTGTCAGTACGCACCTTTACATTCCATTACTGTTTGGACAATCTCTCAAGAGTTTACAGTAGAATTAGACAGGCAAGTTTGTGTTACCTCTTCTTGAAGTGTTTTACTCTCCATGGAGGAGTCTGGGTTGCTTTACTCTCCATGGAGGAGTCTGGGTTGCTTACTCAGTAAACACTCTGCTGCAACCCTCGCTTTGGAATCCCTCACAAGACTTAATTCGATCTGCTTATCGATGGAACAAGCAAGTTTGCTTACCATAAACTGTTTTTTATAGATAGCAGAATGAGTTAGCCATGTTAAATAACCACCCACCTTTCTGAGACTCGACTACCTAGCTGTAATTAGCTCCGATATAGACTGAGAAGGTTAATGAGGCAACACCTGCACAGGAATTCCCACACATGATCAGTAGAGCTAAAAGCTCTACTAGCTAGGAGAGACAAATCTGTTCAGTGGCGCCAGATGTCATCCACATCATGGCTAATTCATTCTATCTATCAAAAACACAGTTTATGGTAGGCAAACTTACTATCTTTCCCCTCTGAAACCAGTAAGAAAACTTCAGAAAAGGCCATGCCTTGAAGGGAAGAGGAGGAGGAGAAGAAACAGAGCAAACTTCTGAGGAGTCTTCTAGCAATGTTCTTGTCAATTATACTTCCTGAGCAGACTATCCATCAAAACTAACTGCTGAGGAGTGTAAATTAAACAGGCAACTACCTTAAGCTTGCAAATCTCTCACATTTATTTCCAGAAACAGGATGAGCAGAGGTCCAGGCTATTTTTAGCTCTGTCATCATTGGCTAGGTTTAATCATTACAGATTTAGATAAAAAGCCAAATGTGATCTTACCTCATTCAACATGCATTTCAAGAAGTTTAAAAGATGACAGATTGTAGCAACAGACTGTCATTTCTTCTTCAAGGAAGGAAACTTAGTGAACATTTGCCCCAGTTTAGACTGATTCTCAGCTCAGAGTAAATAAAGACTTTTTAGCTAGGCTTGCAAAAATTATGAACATTTTACAATATTTTTAGTCTAAGTGGAATTGAACTTCCCACAAATTCCTGCTCATATACACTGCATGAGTGTCAACATTCATTTACACATACCTCATGCCAAGTTTAAATCTAAATTGGAAGCAAGCTGGGAATCCTATTCTTCTTGGCTTAAAACATGTGTCTACAGTCAAACCAAAACTCTCATTAACTAGGGTAACATCCTCAAACTGCCCCAGCTGCAGAGACTTACTGCTTATATAGAGCCCAGCAGGGTGCAGAAAATTCTCCCTGCCCCAATTACAAATGGTAATGGTTCCCTGTAGGGTGCCTCCACTCATGGCAATCTGACAGAACAAGAGGGATAACAAGGAAGAGAATAGTGAGAAATGACAGAGTTGAAAAGAGAAAGAGTGGGAATAAGAAAGAAAAGCAGATGAGGAGAGAGATTTAGGAAGAGAAAAAAAGGTGGCTATGCTAACAGAGCTTTCAGCTATACTAAAGATTTTTGAATGGTTTGGCGTCTGCTGATTTGATTAGAGACTGAGAATCTCAGTGGATACATTTGGCAACAAACTACTAGCATAGGCTTTATAAATACAAAATGCAATAAAATGAGCAACACAGATGTTGAAATTGCTAAAAATCATTCTCAACTAATAAAAGTGGAACTTGTCAGTAATCTGATTTTACTATTCTGGATTTTAGACATTTTCAATTAAATATATCCATAAACTGTGACATTTTAGAAAATAATTGTAGAAACCTTAAATTGAAAGACTTTCATACACATTTTCCTTTACCTGCAGCCTGAGGCTGATCATCATTCATTACACCTGAAAACTTGCCATCCTTTGGCTGTTCCACAGTAAGCTGAGTTTGCCTTAGGACATTCTGTTCAAACTTTGGGGTCACTACAGCATAACGAAGCAGCTCTTCATACTCATCCTGTCACAAAAGAACCACAAATGATGAATTATAAAATTAAAAGGCATGTATTTTTCAAACCTGAAAAGAAGTGAGGAAGCGACAACTGCATTTTAAGAAGCACATTAACATTCTCAGTTCTTTCGTAAACCATGCTGAAACACTCCAGTAAAGAGCAATAAACCTGAAAAGAAATATTACAGTTTTTTTTCCATCCTATTTTTATGGCTTTTGCCTCTGAAACCCTGTTTGTTCTTATCAGGAAGCTGATTGGGTACTACAGGGTCCCTGAAAGACCCAAGAGGGGAATAAAATGACACCTGAAACCGAATGGTTACCCCAAATTATACAGGATTTCTTTTAAAATAAACATATTTAACTTTTAGGATTGCAAGGCATAAGAAAAGTCATCACCACACATAAAACAGAGCATTTCAAACTAATCAGTACTTGAGATGACTATGTTGAAATGCTAACTTAAGAGAAGTTTCCCCATAGATAAGTAGGCTGAATTAGCCATACTCTCTGGGAGCGCCCCCCCCCCCCCCCCCGGCGGCTCAATGCGGTAACTTCTCTTAGAATGTGAAAGACGTGCTCCTGCATGCCTGTATGGTACCATCCCGCACGTCTGCCTGCATCGCCTCAGTTTTTGCTTTCCTGCACATCAACGGTCGTGGGTTCTTCTGTGCCTTTCCTATTTTATAGTCGTCCCCCCCCCCCCCACCCCACCTTTCTTCATCTAGGCGAACCCCCAACAGCATTTTTCAGTGCTATCATGACCCCTAAAGCCAAGGCAGTAAAATCATGTCCATCACTGAATGACATGCGGTCTGCTATTGCTGCCTAGGGCCAGAGCACCACCAGGTATCCTGTCAGGAGTGTGGCAGGATGTCCCCTCAGGCCCAGCATCAGCAGGCTAGTAGAATTGCAGAACTAAAAAATTCACAGAATTTGCACTCCTATGCCCCCTCCCAGCGATCAGCACACGCTTCGCCAGGACGGGAGCCCAAAAGGGCCAGATCACCAGAGACGAGTGTCCTCCTTGCAACCTGAAGAGGGATTCCGTTTTGTTAGGAACTGGGGAACCTTTTGGGGAAGGGGGAGGCTCTTCCGAAGGGATGGGCTCCACCTTAACCAGGGTGGAACCAGACTGCTGGTGCTAACCTTTAAAAAGGAGATAGAGCAGCTTTTAAAACTAGAACAAAGGGGAAAGCAGACAGTCGCTCAGCAGCACATGGTTCGGAGAGAGGTATCTTCAAAGGATACTAATGATGCATTAGAATTAGGGCATCCCGACAGTGAGGATCCAATAATAAGAAAAGTAGCCCAAGTGTCTGTAACTAAAAACTCACCTGAGCTAAAAAATTCTAACTTATCCCTATCAATTAAAAAGCAGAATGAAAATACAAACAAAAAACAAACTTTGAAATGTTTGTATGCTAATGCCAGAAGTCTAAGAAGTAAGATGGGAGAATTAGACTGCTGGCGCTAACCTTTAAAAAGGAGATAGAGCAGCTTTTAAACTAGAACAAAGGGAAAAGCAGACAGTCGCTCAGCAACGCATGGTCCGAAGGGAAATATCTTCAAAGGAAACTAATGACGCATTAGAATTGGGGCATCCCGACAGTTAGGTTCCAATAACAAGAAAAGTAGTCCAAGTGCCTGTAACTTAAAAACTTACCTGAGCTAAAAAATTCTAAATTAACCCTATCAGTTAAAAAGCAGAATGAAAATACAAACAAAAAACAAACTTAGCAATGTTTGTATGCTAATGCCAGAAGTCTAAGAAGTAAGAAGGGAGAATTAGAGTGTATAGCAGTAAGTGATGACAGACTTAATTGGCATCTCAGAGACATGGTGGAAGGAGGATAACCAATGGAACAATGCTATACCAGGGTACAAATTATATTGCAATGACAGAGAGGAGCACCCGGGAGGCTGTATGGCGCTTTAAGTCCGGGATGGCATAGAGTCCAACAGGATAAACATCCTGCATGAGACTAAATGCACAATCGAATCTTTATGAGTAAAAATCCCTTGTTTGTTAGGGAAGACTATAGTGATGGGAGTATGCTACTGTCCACCTGACCAAGATGGTGAGATGAACAGTGAAATGCTAATAGAAATTAGGGAAGCTAACCAAATTGGTAGTGCGGTAGTAAGGGGAGATTTCAATTACCCCAATATTGACTGGGTAAATGTATCATCGGGACATGCTAGAGAGAGAAAGTTCCTGGATGGAATAAATGACAGTTTTATGGAGCAATCGGTTCAGGAACCAATGAGAGAGGGAGCAATTTTAGATCTAATTCTCAGTGGAGCACAGGATTTGGTGAGAGAGGTAACAGTGGTAGGGCCGCTTGGCAATAGTGATCATAATATGATCAAATTTGAATTAATGACTGGAATGGGGACAGTAAGCATATCCACGGCTCTCGTGCTAAACTTTCAAAAGGGAAACTGATAAAATGAGAAAAATAGCTAGAAAAAAAACCTGAAAGGAGCAGCTACAAAATGTAAAAAGTGTGCAAGAGGCATGGTCATTGTTAAAAAATACCATCCTAAAAGCACAGTCCAGATGTATTCCATACATTAAGAAAGGTGGAAGGAAGGCAAAATGATTAGAGGCATGGTTAAAAGGTGAGGTGATAGAAGCTATTTTAGCCAAAAGATATTCATTCAAAAATTGGAAGAAGGATCCTGTTATGTCAATCAGTCGCAGACGGCTGCAACCGAGTATACTTACTTCTCGCACCGCTCTCCTGCCCTCCTGCTCGCAGCGCAGGCCAGTCTCCACCGCCGCGTTCCCCGGGACTTCTCATGGTGGCTTGGACGCAACCGCCACCCACATCGACTTGGGGCCTTCCTAGGCACACACAGGCGCCACTAGGCCCTCCTTTTGAAGCCTCTTTGGCGGGAACCTCAGGGGTGCCCCCAATTGATGATGTCATCGGACCTGGATACTTAAGCTCCACCTTCGCCCACAGCTAGCCGACTTGGCAACAAGTTCCATAGTCTCTTCAGCTCCTGCCTTCATGTTCCTGTGGCAACACTATCGGAATCCTTGGATTTGGACTCTGTCTGGTACCCGCTCCTCAGGGGCCAGTGTGCACACTCTATGGGGACTTATTCTCCTGGCCTTTCCCACTCCTCGGACTGGCCCTGCGCCTCCTAGGTCATAACCTGCAAGGCTCCCCGCTCCTCGGAGCTGCCCCTGGAACATCTCTGCAACTCGGGAGTTCTACCTCAGGGCTTCCCCGCTCCTTGGGGCTGCGCCTACGTGTTACTCAAGAGACTGTCGGTACTTCCCCGCTCTTCGGGGCAGTGCTCTCATGCTACACTGTGACTGTCAGTGCCCCCACGCTCCTCGGGGGTCGTACCTACGTGCTACACAGAGACTGTCAGAGCTTGCCGCTCCTCTAGGTTGTGCATACGTCACCAGTGGAGACCTGACTCAGGCTTCCCTGCTCCACGGGTTGGCCTAGGTCATTACATCATCACCCTCTACGCTGTGCAACTCTGCCCCTCGGGGTTGCCTCTCCGGAGTACCTCCTGCATGGCCAGTCTCGCACCTCCCGCTCTGCGACCTGTCTGGCACCTTCCCCTTCGGGGTCTCTGCCCAGGTATTGTCTCCAGCTTGCCTCCCTACTGGGGTATTCTCCTAGCTCCTCGGAACCTCTCCATAGCTTCGCCCAGAGCTCCCCGCTGTGCCTGACCTCACCTCCCGACGGTGTAGACCTGTAGGGCTCCTCCCCACAGGTGGCAACAACTCCCATCTCGGGCCAAGGGTTAACATACCCACAAATCATAACAGATCCAACAGAAGAAAACAAGATAATGCATAAGCGTTGGCAAGTTAAATATAAGACAGGCTAAGAGAGAATTTGAAAAGAAGTTGGCCGTAGAGGCAAAAACTCACAGTAAAAACTTTTTAAAATATATACGAAACAGAAAGCCTGTGAGGGAGTCAGCTGGACCGTTAGATGATCGAGGGGTTAAAGGGGCACTTACAGAAGATAAGGCCATCGAGGAAAGATTAAATGATTTCTTTGCTTCGGTGTTTACTGAAGAGGATGTTGGGGAGATACCCATATCATTGTACCTGAAGACTGGAGGATAGCTAATGTAACACCAATATTTTAAAAAGGCTCCAGGGGCAATCCTGGAAACTACAGACCAGTTAGCCTGACTTCAGTGCCAGGAAAAATAGTGGAAAGTGTTCTAAATATCAACATCACAGAACATATAGAAAGACATAGTTTAATGAACAAAGTCATTCCTCACAAATCTGCTTCACTTTTTTGAAGGAGTTAATAAACATGTAGATAAAGGTGAACCGGTAGATGTAGTGTATTTGGATTTTCAGAAGGCGTTTGACAAAGTTCCTCATGAGAGGCTTCTAGGAAAAGTAAAAAGTCATGGGATAGGTAGTGATGTCCTTTCGTGGATTACAAACTGGCTAAAAGACAGGAGACAGAGAGTAGGATTAAATGGACAATTTTCTCAGTGGAAGGGAGTAGGCAGTGAAGTGCCTCAGGGATCAGTATTGGGACCCATACTTTTCAATATATTTATAAATGATCTGGAAAGAAATACTACAAGTGAGGTAATCAAATCTGCAGATGATACAAAATTATTCAGAGTAGTTAAATCACAAGCGAACTGTGATAAATTGCAGGAAGACCTTGTGAGACTGGAAAATTGGGAATCCAAATTGCAGATGAAATTTAATGTGGATAAGTGCAAGGTGATGCATATAGGGAAAAATAACCCATGCTATAGTTACACAATGTTAGGGTCCATATTAGGCGCTACCACCCAAGAAAGAGATTTAGGCGCCATAGTGGATAACACATTGAAATCGTCGGTTCAGTGTGCTGCGGCAGTCAAAAAATCAAACAGAATGTTGGGAATTATTAGAAAGGGAATGGTGAATAAAACGGAAAATGTCATAATGTCTCTGTATCGCTCCATGGTGAGACCACACCTTGAATACTGTGTACAATTCTGGTCGCTGCATCTCAAACAAGATATAGTTGTGATGGAGAGGGTACAGAGAAGGGTGACGAAAATGATAAAGGGGATGGAACAGCTCCCTTATAAGAAAAGACTAACGAGGTTAGGACTTTTCAGCTTGAAGAAGAGACGGCTGAGGGGGGATATGATAGAGGTGTTTAAAATCATGAGAGGTCTAGAACAGGTAAATGTGAATCGGTTATTTACTCTTTCGGATAACAGAAGGACTAGGGGGCACTCCATGAAGTTAGCATGTGGCACATTTAAAACTAATCGGAGAAAGTTCTTTTTCACTCAATGCACAATTAAACTCTGGAATTTGTTGCCAGGGGATGTGGTTAGTGCAGTTAGTGTGAGCTGGGTTTAAAAAAGGATTGGATAAGTTCTTAAGTTGACTTGGAAAATAGTCACTGCTATTACTAGCAGCAGTAACACGGGATAGACAGTCTTTGGGAACTTGCCAGGTTCTTATGGCCTGCATTGGCCACTGTTGGAGACAAGATGCTGGGCTTGATGGACCCTTGGGCTGACCTAATTCCCCGTCAACTGTCCCTTCATGTCCATTGCTTCAGATTTGGTAAAATTCAATTTCAGCCCTAAAAAGCTACCATATTGCACTATAGTTGCCATTACCACTGGCAGTGTGCAGCAGACCTCTGCAAGAACCATCAGGATATCGTCAGCAAACATCATCAATTTTAATTTGTGCTGCCTTTGACTCTCTAATCCTGTTTTAGTTTAAGAATAAGAGGCTCCAGCATAAGAGTAAAGTGCAATGGGGATATCGGGCTGCCTGGTGCCTCATCCTAATACAGAAGTTTGATAGCAGTCCATTTGCACAAATGTATGCTGTTTACCATATAACAATTTTATGCCATCATATATTGGACCGGAAAAGCTAAATTCTAACAGAGGAACATCTAGAAATTCCCACGAAACTGTCAAAGGCTTTCTCTGCATCAAAACTTACTGCTATTGGATCCTTATATACAAACCACTTACACGACTCTAATGCTAGCATCAACTTCCTGATATTCACCGATGATGACCTCTTTCCATACACAAAGCCTGCCTGCTTTGGGGATATTAAACTAGGCATAACTAACAAGCCTATTCGCAATAATGTTTGTATATATATCTATATATATATCTATATATATATCTATATATATATCTATATATATCTATCTATATATCTATCTATATCTATATCTATATCTATATCTATATATATATATATATATATATTGCAAACCTTCCCATCATTGCCAAGATCATAGAAAGAATAGTCAACAAACAACTCTCCGAATTCTTGTACTATAACAATATCCTCTCTCCAGCTCAACTTGGATTTCGTAAAGCTAGAAACACGGAATCCCTCCTTATTTCTCTTTCAGACAACATCCTCATGAACCTAGAAAAGAAACAGCCCTGCCTGCTCATCCTCCTAGACTTATCGGCCGCATTCGACACAGTGAACCATCAGTGTCTCATTGAAAGGCTAGCGGAGATCGGCATCAATAATATTGCCCTAAACTGGTTCAAATCCTTCCTTCAAAATAGGCATTACAGAGTCAAGATTAACAGCATAGAATCCCCCCTTTCATCTCTACCCTAGGAGTTCCACAAGGATCATCGTTATCCCTGACTCTATTCAACATCTATCTTCTCCCTCTTTGCAAACTTCTTTCCGAGCTGAAACTTACCCACTACATATATGCAGACGATGTCCAAATCCTGATACCAATCACCGACTCGCTGCAAAAAACCATCCTCCATTGGAACGCCTGTCTTATCCACATTAACAACCTCCTCTCAAAGCTCAATTTGTTACTCAACACAGACAAGACAGAGTTCCTACTTATCACACAAGATGGTAGCTTACCGCTAAACAACCTGCAACTTTCAGTGTGCCCTTCTTTCTCACCTAAGGTCAGGAACCTCGGGGTAATCTTGGTCAGCCAAATGACCTTCACAGGCTTCATCAACAACACGGTAAAAGAGCGTTACTTTAAACTCCAAGTTCTAAAAAGGCTAAGACCCCTCCTCCATTTCCACGATTTCAGGTCAGTCCTACAATCCATCATTTTCTCAAAAATTGACCATTGCAATGCACTTCTTCACGGCCTGCCTGATATCTCACTCAAGCCCCTCCAGTTGCTACAGAACGCAACTGCTAGGATTCTCACAAAATCCAACAAGAGGGATCATATTACTCCAATTTTAAAGAAATTACACTGGCTCCCAATTAAGTTTAGAATCCTTCACAAACTATTAACAGTCACTCACAAGGCCATACACAACATCACACCACTGGATCTTACAATACCTTTGCAACTCCACACCTCCACCCGTCCTCTAAGACTGGCCCAGAGAGGCACTCTGCAAGCACCTACCATCAAGACTTCCTTCAGAAAAAGAGCTATGTCTGCTTCGGACCCCAAGCAATGGAACCTGCTTCCTCCCGAACTAAGACTTGAACAATGTCCAATCACCTTCAAGAAGAGACTTAAGACTTTGTTGTTTGACCAAGCTTTCCCATAACCACTCCTTTCCGCCATGGTTTCAGTCCATATCATCATGTTACTGTCTCCATAAGGGGGTTAGCATAGTACCTCCCAATATAAGTTCCCAGCTTTCGCCCAAGTTATGTCTACCCATGTTTCTATACCTGCTTTCACCCTAGTTATGTTATCCAGGTTTCTCTACCCTGTTCTATGTAAGACAAGACTGCGTCACTGTTGTTTTTTTGCTGGTTGTAATGTAAACCATAGTGATAATTAATCCTGTTAATTGAACCTCGGTATATAAAAGCTATAAATAAATAAATAAATATCTTGATTGAGGAGTGAGATTGGTCTATATAAAGAAGTATTGTATGATCTTTGCCTGGTTTAGGAAGAACTGTTATTGCTGCTACCTTCACAGTTTTTGCCATCTTCCCTTCGTTAATCATATAGTCAATCATTTCTCTTAGAGGTGGAACCAGCTGACCCATTAATTTTGGACAAGCTCCTAGAGGAAAAATCCATAAACAATTAAGGTGAGCTTGCAATCCTGCCGGGTACTGATGACATGACCTGGATTGGCCACTGTTGGAAACAGGATACTGGGGGCTTGATGGACCTTTGGTCTGACCCTGTATTGCAAGTCCTATGTTCTTATGATCTAACTTTATAGTAAGTGGCTGGTAGTACATCTCAACCGGGGTGACTTGTAATTTTGTAGTTCTCAAATAACTTGATCCACTTCTTGTGCATTTATTTGGGAATCCAGCCTTTCCATAACTTCAGCTGATACTTTTAGAATCGGCAGGCCTGATAGGAATTGTCCTCTATTTCCAACATTGGCTAGTTCTGCTGTGTACAGCTTTTGATAAACTCATTAAATATTTGTTCAGTTCCTTCCATAATGGTCACCAGTTCTTTCTCATTTTTAATTCCACCTATAAAATTTGATGCTCTGAGTTTTTGCAAGATTCGCTTATGTGTAAATGAAAATAGAGAACCACCTGCTTTTTGGTGCAATAATTCGTTCAGTAAATTTTGTGTGGATTTATATTTCATTATCCACTCCTCTGTATGCAATCTATTTTTTTTCTTTTCTTTTCTTTTTTTTTTTTTTTTTAATAAGCCAGTTGTTTCTCCAAGTCCAGTATGTCCTGATACAACCATTCCTGCTATCGCATGACTTATAATTTCACCTCTAATAACTGCTTTAGAGGTTTCCCAGAATAATATTGGGGTTTTTTTTTTATGTTGAGCACTATCAGATTCAAATTGCTTCCATTTAATCTGCAAAAATATTTGAAACTTTAGGTCTTTACTCAGCCATAGTGGCAATCTGCCAATTAGAGACTTGGCCACTACCCAGTGGTTTAGAAAAAACACACAACTGGACAATGATCTGAAATTAGATTTACAATCTCAGCCTTTATACCTGATTAGTTCCTCAGAAACCAGTATATAATCTGTTCTTTACTGCGATGGGTGTGCTCTCACATAGCGGTTGATTTTAAAAGAAGCATGTGCACATGGATGTGACTTTTATAATATGCGCGCATTGGCATGCACATATTATAAAAATACGATTCCCGCACACACATGCGTGCTGGATTTTAATGTGTGTGCACATGTGCAGGCTAGTTAGGACTTGCACGTGTGGGGGGGGGGGGAGAGGAATAAAAAAAAACCAAAACCGTGGCGATGTGATCAGGTCTAGACCAGTTCCCTCCCAGTCCTCTCCAATTGAGTAGTCTGGGAGGGAACTTTCTTACCCGCTTTCCTACTCTGTCTCTCTTTTCCTTTCTACTCCCCGACTCCTAAAACCCCTTTCCCTACCTTCCCCGGGACAGGGCCTAATGGCTGCCATCCCGACTGGCCCTCTCCCCACCCCTTTTCGATGGTCTGGTACTTCTGCGCATATTGGGGGTTATGCGCGTGGCCAAGCCCTTTCTAAAATGTCCTCTGTGTGCGCACAGCACAGCCTAGCGCATAACCCCCAGTATTTGCGCACAGAGGCAATCGAAATTTGTGCGATACATGTGTAGAATCCCTCTCCTCCGAGTGGAGAACTCTTCAGATATCTATTAGGGCTAGACTATCATATAAAAATGGCACCCCTATTGTCCCAACCCAACCTTCTAATTTTGGATCCTAAAGTTGGATCAGCTTCACAATTGAGATCACCTCCCATTATTATGGGGGTTGGTCCAAATTCCACAATAAGTGTTGCCAATCTGACAAAGAAAGTGTGGTCATATTGATTAGGGGAATATACTAAAGCCAACATAACCACTGTTCTAAAAATAGCTGCGCTTTTATAAGAACAAACATTCCTTCTTTGTCTGCTTTGATCTGCTCCATCTTAAATGCCACATTTTTATGCAGAAATCTACCCCATTTATTTTAGAAGTGCCAATTGCATTGAATATTTGATTATACTGCCTTTTTCTCAATTTTTGTGTTCCTAATCTTTCATGTGGATTTCTTGCAGAAATATCACATTACTTTTTAACCTGTTCATATGAGACACCACTTTTTTTTTTTTTTTATTGGGAAGCCTAGCCCAACCACATTCCAAGTCACATTTAATGGGTGTTCCCATTCACATATAATTGCATTGGTTTGCCTGTCCTCTCTTTCTTCCAGTCATACTTTTGCACCCTAGCCTGCACAGTGAGATCCATATTCCATAGTGACTCTCTCGCTACATAACTTGCTTCAATTTAGTAATTTTGCCACCTATAAACTCACGTCTGAATCCTGTACCCTTACCACCCAAAACATTCCCCCCCTTCCACCCTCCTCCCCTCCCTGCCCATTTCCCCACTCCCATCCCAACATAAGGAAATCATCTCTCTCCCCAATTGAAACACTTTGTAATTTGATTGGGTGCCATCTCCTGCTCAGTAACCATACACCCAGTAAATTTTCAAACTGAAACAGGTGGCACTATTTTGCAATATATAGCTATGAATGTGTTTTAATAACTATTCTGAAGAACCAAACCAGTTTAAGTTTGTAGTCCTTAATTGTTATCACTTTAATCCATGAAAGCTTTTAATGCAAGCAACCAGGCTGATTCGCAAAGCTCTAGTCAGGGACTGCATTGTCTAAATTGTTGCTGAAATCTGAAACCTGCTTGCCATCCACGTGCAGACTTGCATTGTAAATCGAACAATTCAAGAAACTAACCCAAATGTCAGGTGATGGCTGAGAATGTCCATTAAAAGCTGCAAAAACATAACTCATAGTGGGGCAGATTTTCAAAGGCTACGCGCGTAACATATGCACGTAACCTGAAGAAATCTGCCCCTGCACGCGCCAAGCCTATTTTGCATAGGCTCGGCTGTGAGCACAAGCCCCGGGACGCGTGTATGTCCTGGGGCTTGCAAAAAGGGGCGGTTCGGGGGCGTGACCAGGGGGGCGTGATGTCGGTTCAGGGGCGTGACCAGGGGGCGTGATGTCGGCTCGGGGCGTGGCCAAGTGCCCCGACACAGCGGCCTTTTCTAAAATCTGCCCCATAGAGTATTCACAGAGTACACTCATAAAAGGCTTAATCACCCTGGCCAACATTATACAGCAATCATTCAGTACTGCGCAGTGAAACTTCTTGAAAGATAACATTTTCGTGACGCTTTCGCCTCTGCCCCAGTCACCTGCATCCATCAGGCTGCAGAATACACATTTAATATGTATGTCTACTTTCAATAACTTCAATTAAAGCAACCCAACTAAATTTTTTTTTGCTGCTCCTACCATATCAAAGGCTTGTACTGATCCAGCATACTATACGTTAAGTCTTGCAGGAAACTTGCTTCTGCGCCAGCAGCGAAAACAGCAGGGCAAATTCTCTGAGCTTGGTAGATACATTAAAAGAATAATCATGAAAGATCTTAATTCGCTGATTTTGATAATATGTCCCCTTTTTTGTGGTATGCTTGTAATATACTTTGCGCACATAATTAAGAATGTTGTCTATCACAATTCTTGGTTGCAATTTGCCATCTCTTTTTACCCCCACACAATGAGATCTTTCAAAAATTGTCCTGCAGTTCCATTATGCTTAAAGCATCTGGAAGCCACATGGACAATACAGTAGCCAAATTCCTCTCCTCAACTATCTCTGACAGCCCCATAAATTGCAAGTTATTTTGCCTTTATTTTCAAGGTCATCAACCTTCTCCTCTTGAACCAGTACCAGTTTTTCCAGTGTGTGCACTTTGTAAGAGCAACCATTTCATCCTCCATTATGGAGACTCGGCCCACCACCTGATCTAATCTTGAGTCAAACTGACAATGAATTTGTTTTCTTTTTAATTCTGTTTGGATATAGCATTTAGTTTGCCATTTAGCACAGGAACCACCACTGATAACTCATTTACTGTGGATTCACTGAGAGAGTGCATGATATTTTCTTTGCCGGCTCCCATTTTGTTTGCACTAATTCTGGGTTTTTCTTTTTTGCCTATCTTAGTAGGTATTCCTTCTAGAGATTTTTGCATGTATTGATCAATAGACACTCTCTCAGGCTGTGCATTTATCTTCCATGCAAAAGCCTCATATTAAATGAATTAGAGAAGATTACTGGGGTTGGTACCCGTCGCCTAAGAAGAGATGTCCTTCTGGCTTCACTGCATCATGTGACTGTCTTCTTGTTTTTTTTTTGTTGTTGTTTTTTTTTTAAAGAGTAATTTTATGTTAGAAAATAGTTCTTAAACTGGCTAGTTACCTCCTTAAAATGAGCCACACCAGCTGCATGGCTGATCCATGAGATTAAAGAGAGTGTAGAAGACGAAGCACAACATACCACTGTTCTTTAACTTTCTAGAGGCCCATCCCCACACCCTCTTCACCTTAGCACATCAGCACTGCAACCAGTCCACATAATTTACGGAAGGTATCTAGCAAATCAATGGCATTCAAAAGGTTGAGAAACAATGCCATAGTCTTCATGACTATGTGTGGCTGGGAACTGGTAACCAAAGGTTTAAGAAGCCTGACCAAATGAGGGGTTACTGGAAATTAAAGTAAACCAGACTGATATGCTCCTCAAACTTCATTTCAGGCTCCAATATAACTCCCAAACTCTTAACAGGATTTTGCTACCAAATAGGTCCCCATCCAAAGCAAGCTGAATACTTGAGGATTGCCAGTCAAGATTCCCAAACCATAAGACTTCTGTTTTCTCTGTGTTAAGACAAAGCCTATTTAACTACATCCAATGAGATTTTTAAAAGATAGTTGCTCATATTTAAGATAAAACCAAAGATATCATCTGAAGAGGAGCAATATAATTGTAAATTATCAGCATAGCACTGAAAACAAACCAAAGAACATGATTTTCAAAAGAGGTTAGAGATAGATAGTAAACCACAAGGGAGAAAACTGCTCCCTGAGGAGCCCAAACATGTCAATTAACAGGGAGGAGAAATTAAATTGTTCCAGAGGACAGACTGAACTCTGCCAGAAAAGAAAGATTTAAACCATTGAACACTACCACCTCTAGCACCAATGTCACACAGCCTAGACAGCATGTCATGATCAATGTCATCGAAGGTATCTGACAAGTCAAGTAGAATTAACACAGAATACCTGCCCCTATGCAAACTATCTACAATTAAAGAAGTTCTATCGCCCAGAATTTGATATTTTTCAGTGACAGGATTGGTTGGGCTTTTCTCCCCTGAAGAAACTTAACAGCAAAACATTTTGGGATAATTCTCTTTTTTGTATGTTGTATTTGTGGTCTAGTGTTTGTTTTTTTATGCTTATGGGGTTTTTTTTTCTATTTGAGTACTATTTGGGATAAATGGGTAATGTACTTGTTTATATATTGAATATTTTAAATTTTGTTTTTTGATTGAATATATTTTATGATTATATATTTGTGTTATATATCATTTTTTGTTTTGACAGTTATTGGATGATATATATTGTTTGCCATTCATTTGCATTTAAGTTTTCCTATCCAAACTAAGTCTGAGATCATCTACAAAGGCTGTTAGTGCAGTCTCAATGTTATGCAAATGACTAAAACCAGACTGGAATGGGTCAAGACATTTATCATCATCATGAACCAAAAATAATTTTCAACTGTCTCAGAACTGACCACTCAATTTAGAAAGAAAAGGCAAATTAGCCACAGACTAAAAATTCTTTAGTTAATATGGATCCATGTGGATGAAGTCTCAAGCCCTGAGGTCTGGATATAGAGGGCCCTTGGCAGCATGTCATGTGAGGAATACCTTCATGTGGTCTCAAGCTTTCAAAATATCAGAGATGGAAGTGGTGAAAATTTGGAAATTAGTCAGATGATCCTCTATGAGGTTTACCATCTCCTTCGCCTTCTCTCCAAACAGGTTCTCATCCAAGCATGCCATCCAAAACCCTGCTCTTTGAAGATACCTATGGGTCAGACCCTATTTGATTTTATCCAATTTGATCCTTTTTTTGGGTTATGATCAATGACTTTATATTGCTGATTATACTGTTTGTTATATCCTTGGATTATTTTGTTTGATTATATTGTAACTATATTCATTATGTAAACCAGTTTGTAGCCTTGTGGGAGATATGGTCTATAAATCTGAAAACTAAATATAATCTTAGTAAGCCTTTCCTCAACATTTTCTCTGAACCCTGATGCCTGGGATTCTATTCATTTCAATGGCCATCCCATTTCAAAATCACAGACTGAATAGACAAGATGCTTTCAAATTCTTCCCATTTTTCCAAAGGGGTGTGACACTTGTCTTGCTTTTCTAGAGGTAGAAACAAGAACAATTCTTGTACTTCTTTCTAGAGGGGGTACAAGTAGTTATCCTTTAGATCTCGTAGTCAGCTATGTGGGACTGGAGCAAAGTTTTGAAACTGATGCTTGTACCCAGGAGGTACTGAGACATTCATCTTTGGCTTCTTAAATTTCAAAAGTTGATTGAACTACTATGCTCTAGTGAGGGAACTGGATTGTCAAATCCTAGAGCTGCATTGACATACTTTGTGCTTCTTATTAACAAGAAGATAAACACAGAATATAGGTTCTCACATCCTCGTTTATTTTTTCTCAAGGTGGTGAACAAGTACTGCCACAAACTCCTTTGGTGAATCGAGGTAGTCCAGGAGGATTAACAAGGAGGTTCTGGGATCTCCTAACATCCTTAAATTTGATATGATGGTTTTTAGCCTTCCTCTGAAGAAAACCAGGTACGAAATGTCCTTCAGTGGGGAGTAATTTCCTGCCAATAGAAGAAAAGACTCCAAGGGAACATTTGGAGAATAGTCCTCTCAAGTACTACTATCAACTCTGAAACCCCTTACATGCATCTAGATGAGGATGGGTCTGAGCATGGGCCAACCTGTGCACAGAAGGCACTAGAGGGCCAGTTTTGATAACAAGCTGACCTGGAATCGAGATGGACAGGGTCATCAGCACAACTCCTTGTACCAACAAGATTGACTCCTGCCTTGACATGGTTGGTTCCAATGCCATCATAGAGGACTGACCTACTGTTAAGGCTGACACACTTGATGCTCCTGAAGGTTATAGCCATCCTGGGATTGCTCAATGCACCATGAGCATCAAAGTCTTTGACATAGGAGACTAGATGTGTCTCAGGCAGCAATCAAAAGGCTTGGCAACTTGTCTCTGACATGAATGTTGCTAGCGAGAACACTATAGGAGCCTTCTTGGGAAGATAGACATCCTTGAAGGCCAGAAACTTCATCCCCTTAGTCCCTTCAAGCCTGTATCTTTGGGGTCATCTCTCTACTCATATCCAAATGTAATGGTGTCTTCATACCCTACTGAACATTTTCTCGTTTTCCATCTGCTGGGAGATTTTTGCATTTGTAGATCCTCCCCAGGTTTTGGCCATTCCCCCTTGTTTTTGGATTAGTCAAGCTCCCCTTTATAAACAGGGCTGAGAATGCTCAAAGTGTGGATGGATGTTTTCTTTTGTTGGAGTTAGATTCTGTTTCAGAAATAAATGGAGTTTTTGTTTTTCTGGTGGATTCCTGTAGGTCTCACAACCTGCACCAGTGAGATTATTCAAGCACAGAAGCCTGCTAGAGCCTTCACAGTCCTAGAAGGTTATGACTTGTACACGGAGAGTAGAAGAGAGGATGTTTGGACCTTGAAAGAGCTGTCTATTTTTTCTGATCAGCTCAGAAGGGCAAACCCTTCTGTCTGAGAGGACAGAAATTTGGTTCCTGAACTCTGTGCCCAGGTAAAGCAGAGTCATCAAGATCAGGATATTGCATTGCCTTGTGCCCAGTAAAAGTGGGATGTGTGATGTCCCAGGAGTAAGAACTGAGTTTTTGGAAGAGCTGTATGTTGATGTGGGGTTTTTTTTTCTTTTGTTTGGAGGATTACTTTTTTTCCCCCATCATCATCACCGTGCCTATTTTGTGGAGAAGAGTTTTTTCTTGCCTATCACTGGTAAGATTTTGTACTTTGGGCACTGATTCAGAAGCTGAACATAGATAGAAAGATTGTAGCACTTGGAGTTATTCTTTTATTGATGAGGATTTTTGCCATTCTTGCCTAGATTCTATTTTTAAGTCATAGTAAAATATTTTAGTTTGAACAATACTCCAAGTCTCTATCTGCTTTCTTCCAACCTGAGAATCAGTCTGCTGAAACTCACTAAGGCCTACAAGTGTAAGTACTGTGAAGAGGGGTTGAATGGAGAAAGACTGTACCAGGTACCTATCCCAAAGAGCCCAGGGTCCCAGAGGTTTTTCCTCCTCCCAGCCAGTTGTATCGCAGCTCCCCAGGTGCTTACTGCAAAGAAGTTGTGTGAAGAGTGAAAAGTCTGGACAGTGAGTTAGAACCGAGATTGTGTGACCCCTGTATGACTAAGAAGGGTTACACAAAACACTGCTAAAGTGTATCTTTTCTCTCTCTATATCACTACCAAAATCCATCCTTTCCTTTAATACACTACCAGAACCCTTATCCACTCTCTCATCACATTCTGCTTAGACTATAACAATCCACTCCTCACGAGTTTCCAAGTGAACCATCTCTGCCCACTACAATCTAGCCAAAATTCAACTACGTGACTTTTTTGCCAGTGTTGCTACACCCAACTTCTTCTCAAGCCCCAAGGGCCTCATTTACTAAGCATTTTTCCCATAGACACAGAATGAAAGAAAAGCCTTAGTAAATCAGGCTCTAAATTGGTTAGGATCTAAATTGGCACCACCAATTTCCACATATAGTTAAGCTCTTCTTACTAATTTACAAAAACGTTCACTCTGCAGCTCCTCACTACTGCCACTCATCTAGCATGAAACTTCTATCTATGCCCTTCTCCTCCACTGCCAACTCCTGAATCCATGCTTTCCACCTTGTTGCAACATATGCTTGGAATAGACTTCTGAGTTTGTGCATCATACTCCCTCGCTAGCCTTATACAAATTGAGTCTAAAGACTCACATTTTTAAGGTTGCTTTTATATCTTAACCCCTAATTTTCCCCACTCACAGCCTTATTGGTTTTAACCATTTTCTTAATAAATGAAGTTCCCAAAGTGTTTTTTGCCCTATATATTTGTCTTGATTAGATTTTCAGCTGTACAGAAAAGAGACTGTTTATTATGATGCAGTAATAATAGTAGCAGCAGTATGTATGAGAACTGTAAAACAGTGGTGTAGCTGAAGTTCCACAAACAGATGAGATACTAACATCTTTAAATTTAAACAAAGAAGTAATTTTTGAACTGGATATTCTGTTAATTTAATTTGAAAATGCCAGGATCTTTGCAGTTAATTCTGCTTGTAATAATGAAGTTTTGTAAGCAAGCATTGCTACATTTTCTCTTTTTAAGACATTTAGGCAAATGCCATGTTCCCAAGTGCCATATTCCAGGTTTTAATGCCATTCAGTGCATGCTTTCTGGGGGAAAAAAATTACATCCTGTATGAGTGCTCACATTTTTTTTTTTTTTGAGAGACCACAAGGCAAATTGAACATGTGAAGGAAAAAGGTGTTGGTCCTCATGCCCCCAGAAAAAAAGCACAACTGCCTTCAATGTACATATTGCTGTACTAGAGAAGGAAGAGAAACATAGAGAAGTTATACAAGAAAAGGGACAGAAGGTATCACGTCTTTACAACTTAGTTTAAACATGATAGCAATAATATGAAAGGAGAAGCATAACTACAAGCTGAAAAAAAATCTAAGTACACTGGTGGCCATATTCCTTGACATTATTCTTAGAAGTACTTTTCTACAAATTCAGATAAATATAAAAATGAAAGAATCAGCTAAATTATTTAGCTAAATGGATAGAAGATTACTATATCGCTTAGGAATCTATTTACTAAATCATATTAAAACTGGCAATAAACGTAACAAGCCAATTTTAACATCAAGAATTAACTGAAAGGAGTAAAGCCTTTAGTAGATTGAGTGTTAAAAGTGCATTTTTGCATTAGTTAACGTTGCCTGGGAGGTCTAGCAGTTTTTGTATTAGTCTAGGTTGGTTAACATAAGCTCAACTGGGGCGTCAATTCTTCCCACCCCTAACAGCAACACATGGTATTTCTAGGCCCATGATCCCCACCCCTAACCCCTCATTCAAATAAAAGGGGACAATGATCCCAATCCCTTAGTCAATATTAATAAGGCACACGGTAAGTATATTAGTGAGTTAATAATAAGGAGCTATTGCTGTTTTTTTTTTTGTTTGTAATATTTTTATTAAAGTTTGAAACGAGGCATACAACTTACAACGACAAGAAAAAGAGAAGTTAGGTCCTTACCAGCAAACATGAATTAACCAAAAAGGCCAATGATGAACCCCAAGTCATCAACAATTTTGCACCCTCGTATATAATATCAGCAGGATACAATAGACCGTATAATAAAGACAAAACAAAACACAACAAAACAACCCACCCTCACCACCCCCATCCCTATCCCCACCCAACCCTCCTCCCTCCCCCCCTCCCACTGCGCTCAGGTGTTCGTCAGTCCCAACATTCATTGGACGGCAGCTGGGGTTACGATACAAGGGTTAAGTATAAGTATAAATATAAATATAAGTATAAATATAAACATAAACAAGCACCAGAACACTGTCCCATAATCTGCAAACTAAGGACAACAGCTAGGTTAGTGAGGTAACAGAGGCAGGTAAAGGGAGCATTTTAAGAATGGGAGACCAGACATTGCTGAGCCTGGTCCGCTGGGTCTGTGAAGATTGTGGAAACGATTTACGCTCTAATAGATAAAGGTCCAACATGGCGTCCTTCCACTCGAGTAGAGATGGAGGTGTAGCGGAGATCCAATGACGTAAAATAATTTTAAGGGCCGTCAGCCGAACTTTATGAAGTAACAAAGTCCGCGGTGGTCATCTGGTCACTTGCGCATGACGAATTCCCAACAGACAAAAGCTCGCCGTGAAAGGTTCAGAAAGAAAGTGGGAAATCATAGTCCAAAATTGTTGTACAACCACACAGTCCCATAAACAGTGCAATAGAGAGGCATGAAGCTGCGAGCATTTGGGACACGCCCCCGATTGGACAATCCCAGCAAGGAAAGCCCTCCTTGGCCAAAAAAGCAGCCGGAGAGCAATCCTAAAGTGCAATTCTTGCATGTAAACACTAAAAAATGCCTTTTGAACAACCTGGGTACTGAGTAACAGGGCCTTGGGCGTAATTTCACATCCTAGTTCAGTAGACTAGGCAGCAGAACTACTATCATATATAGTATAGCGGAAAGACTCATGCAGATAGCGATAATACATGGACAGCTTTACCACTTTAAGACCACTAAGATGGATAAATCTCTGAAAAGGTCCATTAGTGATTGCCCTCTTACAGGAGAGCATCGTATGCCGGATATAACTACCAATTTGTAAATAAGTGAGATAGTCAGAGGAACAAAAACCAAGGTTATCACAGCAATAGGTGAAAGAACGAAGGTGATTAGTTTGCAAATCCATGAATGGGAGCAAATCCACAATTCCTTTTTCATGTAAATTAGTCAAAGTTTTAACAGGTATACCCGCTGGCAAGTCTGGGTTATGCATCAACGGCAAGCAATATGATACCTTCCAATCAAGATGCAAGAACTGTCTAAGAAATTTCCAACAGTTCCGCAATCCCCTTACAACTAGGCCTTGAGAAACGCTCCAAGGAAGGTTCTCCCCAGTAGAATGCAAGACATAAGCCAAATTTCTCGGAAGGTATGCTGCTTGTTCCAACCGTAAGATGTCCGATGACCCGCTATAACCCAGCCATTCCCGCAAAGTGCTATTGCTGTTTTAAACTCTGCTCTACAAACAAACGCAGTGATGTCGCAGATCACTTTCGGCCAGTCAATGCAATTAAAGCTAGGATTAGCTTCTTTCATAATGATAAGAAAATTACTTCTTACCTGCTAATTTTCATTCCTGTAGTACTAGGATCAGTCCAGACGGTGGGTTATGTCCCCCATCCAGCAGATGGAGTCAGAGTAAAGTTTTGAGGGTGCTGGTATATAAGCTGGTGCACCCTCCTAGATCCTCAGTATCGAGAATATCAAAGCCAAGCCAGAAAACTGGACAGAGCAAGAATGATGGATCAAGCCTAAGTGCAACCAAAAATCTGAAAGAGTTAACCAAATTTATGCAACGTGCAATGAGAACTGTCAAACAGAACAACACACAAATAACAACTACCCCCGAAGGGGAAAGAGCAGAGAACAGAAGAACAGGAGAAAATAGTCGAGCAGGTTCACACCGGGTGGGCGTCTGGACCGATCCTAGTACTACAGGAATGAAAATTAGCAGGTAAGAAGTAATTTTCTTTTCCCTGTACGTGCAGGATCAGTCCAGACGGTGGGATGTACCAAAGCTTCCCTAAACCGGGTGGGTCCCTGAGAACCCTGCTCGAAGTACCCTGTCCCCAAACGAACCAGCCTCCTCTACTGGTACATGGAGTCTGTAGTGTCTGGCAAAAGTGTGGAGAGACTTCCAAGTCGCCGCCCGGCAGATTTCCTGTATGGAGACGAGTTGGGACTCTGCATGGGAAGTGGCCTGGGCCCGCAAGGAATGCACCTTGATGCCCGCCGGAGGATCCTTCCCAGAACCAATATAAGCAGCAGCCACCGCCTCCTTGAGCCAGCGCGCGATGGTAGTCTTTGACGCCTGTTTGCCCTTTCTAGCACCGGACCAAAGGACAAAGAGATGATCGGATATCCGAAATTCATTAGTCACCTCCAAGTAGCGAAGAATCGCTCGTTTGACATCCAGACACCGAAGCGCCGCAGGGGCGTCTCCCGGAAAGGCTGGAAGTTCCACCACCTGGTTCAAGTGAAACGAGGAGACCACCTTAGGCAAGAACGAGGGAACCATTCGCAGAGAGACCCCGGAGTCCGTGAACCGCAGGAAGGGCTCCCTGCACGACAGCGCTTGTAGCTCTGAGATACGCCTTGCCGAGGCTATTGCAACCAGGAAGATCGTCTTTAGGGTGACGTCCTTGATGGAAGCCTGACGCAAAGGCTCGAAGGGGAGCCCTCCCAGAGCACGTAGCACCAAGTTGAGACTCCAGGAGGGGCAGAGAGGACGCACCGGCGGCCGCAAGTGCTTGACTCCCCTGAGGAACCGGGATATGTCCGGATGGGATGACGGATCCGGCCTGCCTGAGGCGCGAGCCAGGGACGCGAGGGCTGACATCTGCACTCGGAGCAAATTGTAGGAAAGCCCCTTTTCCAGCCCGTCCTGCAAAAACGCCAGGATGTGATGTCGGGAAGCCGCGGTCGCGAGGGCACCCCGCGCCGAGCACCAAACCTCAAAGACCTTCCAGACCCGCACATAGGCGACCGATGTTGAAGCTTTACGCGCCTTGAGGAGCGTGTCCACCACGGGAATAGCGTAGCCCTTGTTCAGGAGTCCCCTCCTCTCAAAAGCCACGCCGCAAGACAGAAGGGTTCCGCCTGCTCCAAAAATACTAGGCCCTGATGCAGAAGACGTGGGAGGTGCGCGAGTCGAAGTGGACCGTCCACCGACACGCCGAGCAGATCCGCGAACCATGGACGCCACGGCCATTCCGGGGCCACCAGGATGACCTGACCGCAGTGTCGCTCCACTCTCCGGATCACCTTTCCCACCAGTGGCCAGGGGGGAAAGACGTAGAGTAGGATCTGAGTGGGCCAGGGGAGAGCCAGAGCATAGACGCCTTCCACGCCGCGCTCCCCGTCTGCGGCTGAAGAAGCGAGGAGCCTTTGCGTTGGCGGCGGACGCCATGAGATCCATCGCCGGCGTCCCCCACCGGTGGAAGATGAGCGACATCGCCTCGTCGGAGAGAGACCACTCCCCCGGATCCAAGACCTGACGACTCAGAAAGTCTGCTTGAATGTTGTCCACCCCGGCAATGTGGGACGCCGCCAACTGATCCAGGAAACGCTCCGCCCACGCCATCAGACGCGCGGCCTCCCACGCGACTAGGCGGCTCTTGGTGCCCCCTTGCCGGTTGATGTATGCCACCGTTGTCGCATTGTCTGAGAGAACTCGAACCGCTCGACCCCTGATCAGAGGCAGGAACTGCACAAGGGCCAGACGGACCGCCCTGGTCTCCAGGCGGTTGATTGACCAGGTGGACTGCTCCGTTGTCCACCGGCCCTGAGCCGAGCTCCTGAGACACACTGCTCCCCAGCCGGACAGGCTGGCATCGGTAGTGACCACTACCCAGTCCGGCGTTTCCAGGGAGCAGCCTTGAGCTAGGTTCCTGGGATCCAGCCACCACCTCAAGCTGTCCCTGGCGGCCGAAGGGAGCGGGAGAACCGCCTGGTAGTCCTGAGAGACTGGTTTCCACCTTGAGAGCAGGGACATTTGGAGAGGCCGCAGGTGTGCAAAGGCCCAGGGCACCAAGCTGATCGCGAACGCCATGGAACCCAGGACTTGGAGATAATCCCACGCCGTGTGTGTCGGAAGAGAAGCAAACCGGATGATTTGATCCCGCAGAGATTGAGCCTTGTCCGGACGCAGGAAGACCTTGCCCAGAGCCGTGTCGAAACGCGCTCCCAGGAAATCCAACTGTTGGGCTGGCTGCAGGTTGCTTTTGCTGAAGTTCACCACCCAGCCAAGTGACTGTAGGAAGGACACCACCCTGTCAACCGCCGCCCGTCCCTGCAACAGAGACTTTGCACGAATGAGCCAGTCGTCCAAGTAAGGGTGGACCAAAATGCCCTCCCTCCGGAGAGCGGCCGCTACCACCACCATTATCTTGGTGAAGGTTCTGGGCGCGGTCGCCAGACCGAAGGGCAGGGCCTGGAACTGAAAATGTTGTCCCAAGATCTTGAAGCGAAGAAATCTGTGATGGGCCGGGTGGATCGGGATATGCAGATACGCTTCCGTGAGGTCGAGGGAAGCCAAGAACTCCCCTTGATGCACCGCCGCAATCACAGAGCGGAGTGTTTCCATGCGAAACTTGGAGACCCGGAGCACCTTGTTGATTTCCTTGAGGTCCAGTATGGGACGAAAGGATCCGTCCTTTTTGGGAACCACGAAGTAAATTGAATAATGCCCCGAGCCCACCTCTCCTAAGGGGACGGGCGTGATGGCTCCTAGGGTCAACAGCCTGTCCAGCGTTTGTTGCACTCCCAGGCGCTTGAGACTTGACCCGCAGGGCGAAAAGACGAAGCGGTCCCTGGGCGCCCGCACAAAGTCCAACGCGTAACCGTCACTTAGGATGTCTAGGACCCATTGGTCCGTGGTGATGTTGGTCCATTCCTCACGAAACAAAGCGATGGGACCTCCAATCCGGGGCAGCGAGGAGTGGACTGGCCTGGCATCATTGTGAAGGCTTGCCCGAGGCTCCCGGTGCCGAGGAGTCCCTGGCAGGTCTGCGACCCCGAAAGGGCCGCATCCACGTCTGCGACCTGGTGGAAGGTGTCCTAGGTCCCTGTGGCCTGGAACCTCGGTAATGCCTCTGGGGGCGGTAGCGATTCCTGGAAGTTCCAGGGGACGACCGAAAACCACGCTGCCGGTCCTCAGGCAACCTGTGGACCGAATTTTCCCCCAGGGTCTTTATGATCTGATCGAGGTCTTCGCCGAAGAGAAACCTGCCCTTGAAGGGCAGAGCACCTAGACTCGCCTTGGAAGAGGCGTCCGCCGCCCAATTTCTGAGCCACAGGAGGCGCCGGGCAGAAACAGCCGAGGCCATGGTCCTTGCCAGGACCCTCAGGAGATCGTGCAGTGTATCCGCCCCGTAAGCAATGACCGCCTCCAGACGGTCCGCCTGGGCTGCCTCCTCGGGTGGTAACTGTTGAGAAGTGAGGAGCTGTTGAACCCATCTAAGCCCGGCTCTCTGAGTCAGAGAACCGCAGATAGCCGCCCGGACCCCCAGTGCCGAGACTTCGAAGATCTTCTTGAGGGCGACCTCCAGCTTTCTATCCTGTATATCTCGCAGCGCGGTGCCCCCTGTGACCGGGATGGTAGTTCGTTTCGTGACGGCGGACACCGCTGAATCAACCTTGGGGACCCTAAGAAGATCCAGGAAGTCCCCCGGGAGAGGATAGAGCTTGTCCATCGCCCTGCCGACCCGAAGGGACGCCTCCGGGTTATCCCACTCTCTCACCAGAAGATGGAGAAAAGAATCGTGAATGGGAAAGGTCTTCGCTATGGGGCGCAGGCCTGCCAATACAGGGTCACCCTTGGAGGTAGCGGAGGCTACGGAAGGAGCTGGGGGTCCCGGTGGTTCAATGGGAGGGTCGAGGTCCAGTTCCTTGAGAACGTGAGGGATGAGATCCGCCAATTCCTCCTTGCGAAAGATGCGAAGGACCCGTGGGTCATCGCATTCCAGGTATGCTGTAACCCCCGAATCATCATCCATCGGGGCCAAGGGGTCGCCCCCCGGATCCGGTGAGGGCGACGGGCCACCTAGGAAAAGTGGTATACTCAAGGGCCCCTTGGCGCCCCCCCCTACGGCCCCCGGTACCGATGTTGCAGCCCCCGAGGGTCTGGGGGCCTTGGCGGGGGGAGGAGGGAAAGCCGCCCCCCCCGAGGACTCAGGCTCTGCAAATAAGCCTGGTGCATAAGCACCACGAAGTCCGCCGAAAAACTGAGCGGCCCTGCCGAGGGCGGAGGCATGGGGTCCCTGGAGGGTCCGGCCGAGGAAGGCAGAGGCCCCGAATCCAAGATCGGGGGCGCGGAAGGCAGAAATTCGTCCGGCGGCTCCTCAGGGTCTGAGCCCACGCTGCCCTCTAACTCTAAGATGGCCGCCGCTCCCGCCAAGGACGGGGGCGGGGCCATCCCCCGAGGCCTGCGGCGCTCCGAGCACGGCGGCGAGGTTGTCGGCGGGACGGTCTCCGCTTCACCCCCGGGAGGGCATCGACCACACAGACCGTCCCTCGAGGCACCGTGACTCGGACCGCCGCAGGACGGGCAGCGAGCGCGCTGCATTGCGCGAGGCCCGAATCAGACGCAGCAGCCCAAGCACGCAGCAAGCGAAGATCGCGGCGCGGGGAGAGCGGCTCGCCATGCCCTCAACCACCACCCAAACACCCTCAACCCCGGGGGCGGCAGGGGAATGGGACCTCCTTGCCGCCTGCGGCCCCGGGGAATGAACGTCGCAGGGCCGCGGGGGAGGTGAGTTGCCGCGAGGGAAAAAAGGAGGGGAGAGGCTGGCCCCACCAGCATCCACCTCAGGCTGCGCCGAACCTGTGCTGAAAGGAAAAAGAAACACAGATAACCCGCTTCCCCCAGCTTACCCCTCAAGAATACAAGGAGCGCGAGAGACAACAGAGCAGGTAAGACAGTCCTGATGGCAGGATCAGCAAAGGGGCCAAGGGAACCGGTTTCCCTCTGGCAGTGACAAAGTTTCCTTCTTCCTCTTTTTTTTTTTTTTTTTTTTTTTTTAACAAACTTGATCCATCAATCAAAAGATAGAGAAATCAGTAAAAATATAGCGGAAAACCACTAGATAGGGGAAACCATGAGATCCCCTCCTCACATCTGCTGGAGTCAGAGAGATACTGAGGATCTAGGAGGGTGCACCAGCTTATATACCAGCACCCTCAAAACTTTACTCTGACTCCATCTGCTGGACGGGGGACATAACCCACCGTCTGGACTGATCCTGTACGTACAGGGAAATGAGAGTTATATTTTGAACAAAACAACCCAAGACATCTATATTAGGAGTCAATTTGACACCTTGTATTAAAAAATTGCAACTCATATAGTACAAAATACATAATGGTTGCCAGTTAGTTGAAAAGTGCAATCCAGGGTCCTTAGTTTTTTGCAAACTTTGGCTACAGAATTCACTACAGTATTTTCTCACTATGACATGATTACTATTGCAAGATATCTTACATTTTCAAAATAACCTTTACTGTTTTTACATTAAAAACAAATAAGTTGTTCTAGGAATTTTCTCTCACAAGAGGTATATATAATGTCTTCTTCAGATGCTAAAATGTAATTCATAGAATTCCTATGTTATGTCTCTTAGGATTTAAATTTTCTATAAATGAAGTTGGCCTCAAGATTCAAATGGAGTCTCTGTCCTACCTGAAGATCTGAAGAGACAGAACTACCGCGATCTGAGTCTTTCGGTAAAATTGGACTTATGCAGCTCTCCTCATCTGATGACATCTGCACAAAGACATGAAAGTACTTTGTTTGCATTCATTAAGTATACTTTAATAGCCATTTTGCTTGATTACAATAAAAGCAAAATTGCTTACCTGTCAGTAGTAGTTCTCCAAGGGCATCACCACACAAATAAATGTCATTTGTCATCTCTCTAAGCCCCGGAGCACCAATGACTCCCTCCCCACCATGTATGAATATAGAAAATCTCACCAGCCCTCTTATGTTGGATGAGGGTACTGAGGATATAAGTAAAAACATGAAAGAACTTTTAAGGAAACCAGGACAGAATTAGAGATTATTCTACATCAAAAATCTTCAGATGTTACTATGGACACGCTATGGTCTGCAATTAAGTCCTTGGAACAGGCAATAATAAAATTAACCATGAATACTAATAATTTCCAACAGAGAATATCAAATGTAGAGAACTCTGTTTCTCTTTGTAATAATAAAGTGGTCTTAGTTGAAGATAGGTTGGGAAAAGTGGAAAAGATACAAAAAACAATGGTTAAATCTGAAGTGATCAATGAAAAATTAGAATTCCTTGAAAATTCATTAAGATACCCTAATCTTAGGGTTTTGAATTTTCCTTTGCAGAATTTAACATCAGCTGTTGAAATGTTTAAGGATTATATGCAAATTATATTAAAAATACCTAAACAATTGCTATCTGCTTTAGCAAAGGCTATATACCTCCAAGAAATAGAGAAAATCTATTGGGAAATATACAACCAGAGGAGCCAATTAATTTGACCGAGGTGATATATCAGTATCAATTGATGTTTCTATCTACTAGAGGTACACTTTTTGTATCTTTCTTGTTTCCAACTGAGAGGGATACTGTTCTCAGTTTATTTCTCAAGCATCGTCTTGAAAATTTCCATGGACAACAAGTATGGATATACCCAGACCTCTCAAGGACTACTCAATTAAAAAGGAAAGAGTTTCTGAAGTTAAAAATCAGAAATTCTAGTAAGGGGGGCTACATTTATATTAAAATTGCCCTGCAGATGTGAATTAAAATACTTGGAACAGAAATATGTGTTTCATGAGGTATCTCAATTGCAATCTTTCCTGGATTCTCACCCCCCAAGTGTGGGAGCTGGTGAATAGGGCAATTAAATAAGGTCTAAGTTGTTTATCTCTGAATGTAATGAGAAAAGTGTTTAACTTTTCTTTTTTTATGTGATTCCTTAAATTGCTCATGTAAAAGTTCTCTCCCTGGAATTGCCTTGAGAAAATACAGAAAATGAGGATCATCATTATTCCTGAAACCTTTATAATTATAACTATATGGAATATCATAATCTATATAATGTTAATGTATGTTCTTTATTGAAAATTCAGAAATAAAATGTCATTTGATCACAAAGCCACGGACAGTTTCACAGTGTTCTAGAAAAACCTTTTCAGGCTGAATGTCGGGTAACATTCCTCAATTCTGCATAATCAAAGTTGGCAAATTACCCAACCTGACAAGCCACCTGATGGCAGCTTCTAAACGCATGAAAGTTTGCAGGAGAGGAGAGACAGAGTGCATACGACAAACACATTTAAATACTTGAAAGGTATTAATACAAGAGAAATAAACTTTTTAAAATGGAAATGAAGTTGTAGAACTAGGGTTAATGATATGAAGCTCCAAGGAATTAGACACTGTTACAACATCGAGAAATATGTTTTCACTGAAAGGGTGGTGGATGCCAGGAATACTCTCTTGGAATGATGGTGGGGGTTTCAATGATAACTACTTCAATAAGTTATGCGATAGAAGAGCCATATTTGCAAAAAGTGATGGGATAGTGATGGGATACCCATGGATGCAGAAGGGTAAAAAAACATCACCCTAAATCATTTTCATCTCCTCAGATGATTCTTCAAGAGGAGGAGAAAACGAGTATGGGTGCAAACCAAAAAATGTCCGTACCCTTTGTTGCACACCGATGATTATCTCCCAGTGTATCAACCAAAGTCAAGCAATGCATTTTTTACGATCACAAATGAGGGGTTACAAATGGAATCAATATCCACAAATGCAGACCTCGGGTCAATTCAGGGGCAATCACAAATAGTAGCGCTCTCTGGAATGAATTCAGTCTTTAATTTATCCTCCCGTGTGCTGACACAATTTGAGATTAACATATTGAATAAAGGATTGATGTTTATACCCACAACTGTGTATGATCCTTTCTTGACCAGGATGAGCCTATTTAAGTTCTTTCGATGTTTAAGGATCGTTAAGTATTTTTCAGAGGAGGATGAATTTCTACAATCCCAGTTTACTAGACTATCTAGATGGATGCCCCCTGAACCAGTTAATCCATCAACTGTAGTATCTGAGTATTTGTTAAAGGACCTTGCTGTTAGTGAACATACACATATTCCCCTTAGATACCAATTTAACATATGAGGATCGGTCTGCAATTAAGAGTTTGAGAGCAAGTACATCAATAATTATCAAACCTGCAGATAAGGGTGAAGGGTGGTCATAATAGATAATGTTTCAGATATATATTGTGCTGTATGACAGTTGAAGGATAATCAGTTTTATACCTGCTTTGGAGATGGATCCCATATTAACTATTTAATCTATGTACACCAGTTTGAAAACAAGTGTTCAGGATAAGATCATCAATGAAGAATTGTGTATTTGTATGAACTCCATCCAGTAGCCCCAGTCATATCCAGTTCCTAAAATTCACAAATCTATGAGGTTCCCACTGGCTTCCCAGATTGCATCTGGGAAGGGCTCTTTATTTTGAACCTATCTCCAAATATTTGAACCATTTTCTACAACCATTTATAACATATGATGAAATGTCAGACGACCAAAGAGCTCAAAAGACGAAACTCCTCTGCATCCTTGACCTTGTCCAGGGATGGCAAGGAGATGAACTGATTCAAATGAAAGTCTGAGACTACCTTGAGCAAGAAGGATGGAACAGTACGCAGTTGTAACACCCCCGGAGTCATCTGAAGGAACAGCTCCTGGCAAGACAAGGCCTGCAGCTCAGAAATCCAGCACGCAGAACATATAGCCACCAGGAACACAGTCTTCAACGTCAACCACCATAAGAAAAGGCTATGCAATGGTCGGAACATAGGGCCCACCAAAAAGTTCAGCACCAAATTAAGACTCCACAATGGAACTGGTAACCTCAAGGGAGGCCTAACATGCTTCATTCCTATCAAAAAAGACAAGCCACATTAGAATGAGATGACAAGGAAACACCATTCACCAGGCCTCTGAAACAGCAAGAGCCGCAACCTGAACCTTCAAGGAATTAAGGGCCAAGCCTTTATTCAATCCATCCTGCAAAAAATCCAGAAAGAGAGGGACCTTAACTGAATGAGGAAGAACACTCCGCTCCTCAAACCAGGCATCAAAATTCTCCAAACCCGCACATAATCCATGGAAGTGGAGAGCTTGTGAGTGCGGAGTAAATTGGCAATCACTGCAGAGGAATAACCACGCTTTAACAGGAAAGTCCTCTCAAGGGTCAAAATGAAAGACAGAATAGAGTCGGATCCTAGTGAAGAACCGGTCCCTGCTGAAGCAGATCCATGTGTGGCAGAAGATGAATGGAGGCCTCCACCAGGAGTCGTTGCAAATCCACATACCATGGACGCCTGGACCAGTTTGGCGCCTCCAGGAGTACTACCCCTGTGGCCTTCGATCTTGCGAATTATCTTGACCAGCAAGAGCCACGGAGAAAAGACAAAGCAATCTGTCTTCCGGCCAGACCTGTAGGAAAGCGTCTATTCCCAGGGCCCACGGATTTCTCCTGCGACTGTATAAGCGAGGAACGTTCGCATTTCAAGAAGTCACCAGGTCTAGGAACGGAAGGCCTCAGCGATCCACAATCAGCTGAAATTCCTCAGTTGACAACACCCACTCTCCTGGGTCCAGACTCTCCCTGCTGAGAAAGTCCGCTCTTACGTTGTCTTTTCCTGCAATATGAGTGGGCCGAGATCATCTGCAGATGACCTTCTGCCCATTCCATCAGCTGGTCTGTTTCCTACAACACTTGCTGGCTCTTGCTTCCTCCGTAGTGATTGATATAGGCCACCATCGTCGCATTGTCCAACATCACGCGAACCGCTTGATTCAGCAGCCTGTGACTGAACTGCAAGCATGCCGGTCATTTTACCCGGGCCTCCAGGTGACTGATGTTCCAGCAGGACTCTTCGGCATTCCAGTGCCCCTAGGCCAGTAACTCCAGACAGTAAGCCCCCCGAACCATGGGGACTCGCATCTGTTGTGAGTACCAACTAGGCTGGAGTGGACAAGGTAACTCCCTTTCTCACCACCACTGGAGATGGGAGCAGATTTCCATCGGCAAATGGAGCCAAACCACATAATCCTGAAACTGCGTGTTCCAAGGAGATAGCAGAGAGTACTGAAGAGAATTCATATGTGCCCTTATCTAAGGCACCACTTCCAGGGTAGCTGCTAGCAAGCAGAGTACCTGTAGGAAGGACCACACCATCGGGCATATGGTGTTCATCAACTGACATACTTGAGACATCAATCTCTGGATCTGAACTTCAGGTAGGAAAACTCTGTCCTGTCCCATGTCGAACTGGACCCCCAGATATTCCAATGACTGGGATGGTTGAAGATTGCTCTTTGTCAGGTTTACCACCCAACTGAGCTCCTGCAATAAGGAGATCACATTGAGTGTCACTAGGGGGCTCTCTTCCTGAGAGGAAAATCAGCCAGTCATCCAAATACAGGTGCACCAGGATTCCTTCTTTTCACAAGGCCACCACTACCACCACAAGCTTGGAAAATGTTCTGATGAGTGGTGGCTAGACCAAAAGGCAGCGCCCTAAACTGAAAATGGCACCCCAACACCACAATGCGTAGAAAGCTTTGGTGTTCCAATTGGATGGGAATGTGAGGGTAAGCCTCTGACAGATCCAAGAAGGTCAGAAATGTCCCCTATTGCACCATTATTACAGAACATAAGGTTTCCATTAGAAAATGAGTCACCTTCAAGTGACTGTTGATCCTCTTGAAATCCAAGATGAGACGAAAGGAGCCCTCCTTCTTGGGCACAACAAAATAGAATTTCAAATTTCTCCTTCCCAAAAGCAATCCCCTTAGGGAGATGCACATCAGTCATCTGCTGGAAACGGAGAAGTCTGGCATACTGGGGGTCCCATGCCAGCTTGCCCCATCTGCTGGCATAGGAGCATAAATCCACTGGTCCTGAGTCCCATCTGTCTACACACTAGGAAATAGAACATTTTTTAATTATTGCATTTTTTTATTCATCAGATATTTTGAAATTCTTTATTGGTGTTTGTGAAATTTTGGATATTCTTATTCATTTACTGGTTTAAATTATTTATGCTTTTTACAAATATGATTTTACTATTATGATTGATGTTTTATATTTCTTGATTTTATTATTTGTTTTATGAAGAACGGTAATGATCCTGTTTTTCCATTGTTGCTCTGCATGTAGAGGTTGGCTTGTTGTGGGTTCCAGTTCAGTTCTTCTCAGCACGTTTCTGTTTATACCTTCTGATCTCTTCATTCTGTATTTGGTAAGGGTCTGTCTGCGTTCTACATATGTAACAGAGGTGAGGGGTGGAGGTGTGTCAGTTTTTGAAAATATAGATTGAAGGAGGGAGCTAGGCTTTATCTGATGGGCCAGCACACAGACTGAATGAATGTGTGTGTGTGTGTGTGGGGGGGGGGGGCAGCAAAAAGCTAGCACCGGCCCTGGCTGCACCTTCTCTCCAACAGTTTTATTTCCCCCAAGCTTCTTGAAAGGTGCCTTTAGCCAGGAAAAGGAAATACCAGAATCTTGCCCAGATTAACCTGGGGGAAGGAAAAGAGCCCCCAACTCGACCACGGCTCCCACTGGGGAAATCAGCCTAGTATTAAGGCTCTTGCCCCAGGAGCCACTTTCTTCCACCTTCCTGCTGCACTAGACATTACTCACCATCCGCTGAAGGCAGAGAACTACTGATGCCTTCCCTCCTCTACCAGAATACAAAGGGAGGAACATCAGGTTAGTTCAGTATGTTCTCTGCCTCCATCTGCTGTTAGGAGGGACAAATCAAATCCCACTTGTCTGGACTGGTCTGGCAAGATAATGAGGAAATGAGCGATAATATCTGAACATACACAAATCTGTTACCAAAACATCTCAATTTAACAAGTAAAAAGGGCAATTATATGTAAGTGACCTATATCAAGGTTTGGCAAACTACAGCTCATGAGCCTGAAACAGCCTATCATGCCGTTTAATGTAGCCTGCCTACCTCATGCTGGTGCTCTATTGTGTCTGGCCCACCAACACCAGAAACTGATGTGATCCTCACAGGCCCACTGTCATGCTTCTATTAATTATAGTTGCCAAAGAGAAATGGAGTCCCTGGGGCTGCCAGTGGAGTCCATCCCATCAGTGGTCAAAAAGAAAGGGAGGTCCCAGGGTCACTGGTGAAGCCCCTCTTGCTGGCAGCCAAAGAGGAACAGAGGCTTCCAGGGCCACCTGCAGCAGCAACAAAAGTGAATGAGAGACAGAGGGGTGGGGATAGCATATGTGTGAATGAATAAAATGGAGTGTGTGAGTGAGAGAGGGAGAAAATGTAAGTAAGTAATTATAAAGGGGAGAGGTATGTAAGTGAGAAAGTATGAGTGACATGGACAGCTTTAATGTCCGTCCGTCCCCATAGCTCCAAGAGGCCCCCCAGCCCCTGTTACAAAGGAGAGCCTGCAATGCGGCCTCAGTTTAAAAAATGTTTTCTCACCCCTGATTTATTAGAATAAATAGTTTAGCTCATACATAGTGGTGGCCACTAATTTATGATCATGGCCCTCAATTGTTCAGCAGATCAAAATAAATTAAAAGCAAGGGAGTCATTTTAACATATGAATAGCAAAAATGGAAATATGATAATTAATACCAAACTAATAGGGTCATTTATCAAAATGCTATAAGGCGTTTTCGCATTCATTAAGCACCTTTAACACATGCGATAGCACCATAACGTATGGTGCTATGCAAATCCGAAAAAGAGGAGAAGTTAGGGGCAGGAGTGGGCTGGGTTTACCGTTTTGCGCAGCCCTATCGCATAGCTTTAACGTCGATTTTAGCTACACCTTTTTCAGAATTTATTTATTTTTGTGTTTTTATATACCGAAATATTGGTGTTGACCTTCAGTCCGGTTTACATTTGTAACAACAATATACATTAAAATCATAAGAGCAAATGAAACTGTGATTATCATTTGAACTTTGGGATAACAACAGATTGTATTTATAATATATAGCAAAACAGAAGTAACATCTTGAAACACATTGTTCATACGAGGGTACTAGATTGTAGGGTGATTTACGGGTGTAGAAGGGGGAATTTGAACAGGGTTTAATGATAGCGTTAAGCCGGGTTTAATAATAGCGTTAAGCCGTGCGATAGGTTGCGTTAAGGGTTTATCGCATTTTGCGATGTGTTCTCAAATGCCTGTTTTAGTAGTTTTGAAGCTCCCGGAGCACCAGCCTAGCTATCCAGGCCCCGTCAGAGAGGGAGAAGCCATAATGCCCCAACACTAGATAGGTATTTATATATCTCTATGGGAGGCCCACCTAGTAACTAGAGGTGAGGTTTAGGTATTAGTGTAGGGGTTAGGGGCCATTTTGACACTCAAAGTGAGACGTACGAACAGAACAGTGCACTCTTGTAAAGATTTGATGACCCACGGAGTGAGGAAACTCACTCAAAGATGAGATTTGTGGAATGCGATAAATACATTTGTGCAAAGAGATAAATACATTGTGAAATCATATTCTTAATACAATAGAAAAATAAAGTGTTGATGTGATATCAAAAATCTCTTTTGAAAGATGATAAAGTGATACCTTATGAAGAATTTAAACATTTTAAAGAGTATTTCAAGGCTGTAAAAAGCCCAGATGCCTTAACTTTGGGGCCTGGCCCTAGACCCTGCTGGAAAAATTACCACTAAATCTGTGCAGCTCCTCTTTTGCAAGGTCTACCATATACATGAAAAACTTTGGATTTTCTATGATAATCACTCAAACTTCCAGTGTGCAATGTTAAACACACACCCAAGTCACCAACAGGTGACTATATACAGCTGGACTGAAAAATATCTGGACTCTACTAACCTCTATTTTCCCACACTACACAAGCTTAAATCATTTTTTATTGGACAATGTTTAGAGTCCACCATTTATTGTAAACATGACAGAAAGAGACTAAATGTCCCTGTGCATTTTTCTCAGGAAAAATAATCAAGCTCCATTTCCTACAGCCCGAAGAGACGGCGGGCGGGTCTCCCGCGGGGGAGGGGGCTCCAGCAGACATCCCAATCGCTGGGCCGTCGCCACAAGAGTCTGAGTCCCCTCACGCAATTAGCTGCGGCGGAAGGCCAGGTTCCCCTCGGACGTCTGCCTCAGCGACAGCAAGGGCCGGGGCCCTCGATCTCTTCCTACGGAACTGGGTGCTCGTGGCCGGCGCTGGTGGGGCTGGCGGGGCGGCAGTAGCGGGAGGGCAGGGTTCCTCCTGTGCCTTGGAGACGCTGGCCTCCGGACTGCGCCCTGAGGAGGCCTGGCATTCCGTGGAGGGGCCGGGCGGGCTTCCGTGGCTGAGGTGTGCGGCTCAGCGGCTGCCAAGGGGGTGGCCTTGGTGGACGGTCTGGCCACGGGGCACGTCTTGTGGGTGTGCCCCACCCCCCTACAAGAGAAGCACCTTGCCTCCCCCGCTGCGTAGTAAATCTGATAAGCATAGCCTTGGTGGGGGATGATAAAGACCCCCTCGGCCTTCTCCTGCCCTGCCTTCAGCTTGAGCACCGCCTCTTGGCGGTAAGATTCGATGTGTTTGAGGGCGCGGTCAGAGTGGCCCATCGGGATGGTGGTAATTTGAGACTTCAGCTCACCGAGGTGTGCCGCCAGCGTCTCGTTGGGCAAGAAAGGCGGGACATTCTAAAAACTTGGCTATTTAAACAAGCCTTTCAAAAAGAGAAGGGAGAATAGAATCCAGGGAAATGCACGGTTCAAACCAGGGACGTGCAAGGTACAAAACACCCACACAAACAGTAATCACTAAGGGTGTATGTTTTAATAGAATTCATCACTAAAGGATAAGTTACATTTATAGAATGAGTCCTAGACTCAAAACTGCTATAGAATTGACCTGGACATGATAGTGTTCACACTCATTTAACAACTAACTCTGATTAAAAACTATCAGGTCTATCCTGTAAAGAGCGGCCGCGTTTACCCTGCTCCTAAGCCGCGTTCTACTCACTTTCCGGCCGCGTTATCCCTTCCTGCGATCCCGAATCCCCTTTAACCTTCTCCTACCGCGTCCTAAAATCCCCGGGCAACCCCTTCCGCACGCGGCATGTATATTGCATGCAAACGAGCGAATTAGCTATTCCCTAGCATCCCGTAACCCGCGCCCCGACTATCGCTATCTTTCCCTGCCGTTTTGTCGCGTGTTTAACCTGCTAACTTACCGCCTACCCTTACCCCTGCGGTAGAGGCAGGGGTAAGGGTAAGTGGCAAGCTTTCCCCCAGCCCCCGTTCACCTGCCCCGGCCGCGATCATGGGTGCCGGTCTCCGGGGCAGCCCCAGTCCTCTCCCCTCCTCCCGAAGCAAAAAAAAAGCGAAAAAAACGTAAAAGCAAAAAGTAAGTTGCTTCGCCGCTTCACACTGTCAGAGTGTCTCTTCTTCCCTCCTCCCGGAGCAAGGCTGCTTTTCGCGCCCTGCTTCGGGAGGAGGGAAGAAGAGACACTGACGGTGTGAAGCGGCGAAGCAACTTACTTTTTGCAGCCCCGATCGGGCCTCTCCTGCCTCCCGCTGCGCGACTTACTTTTTTTTCCAGCCGTCCGGCCATCAGGAAGAACGGATCTGTTAGGTCACAAAGCCGCCGCCGAGTCCCGAGACGGAGCAGCGGTGCGCGTGCATGCAGGGAATGTCCACGAGCGCATCCCGCCAACTCCAGTTCTCTCCCTCCCCCCCCCCGCAAGAGTTGTCTTAAGAAAAGTTAGCAGAGCCTCGGCGAAGCACTGGACGCCCTCAGAGCGCCGAGCTGGACGCTTACCCTGCCGGGCCTCTCCTGCCTCCCGCTGCGCAACTTACTTTTTTTTCCAGCCGTCCGGCCATCAGGAAGAACGGATCGTGCTCCCCTGCCTCCCGGGGAAGATGGATGCCAGCACGGGGGAAAGCGGCCCCTGTGCATGCAATTGGCCGCTTTCCCCCGTGCTGGCATCCATCTTCCCCGGGAGGCACGATCCGTTCTTCCTGATGGCCGGACGACTGGAAAAAAAAAGTAAGTCGCGCAGCGGGAGGCAGGAGAGGTCGTCCGATGTCCGGAGGGGGGTGCAAAAAGTAAGTCGCTTCGCCGCTTCCTACTGCCAGTCCCTTCTTCTCCCCTCCTCCCGGAGCAAGGCTGCTTTTCGCGCCCTGCTTCGGGAGGAGGGGAGGGGGACTGGCAGTCCCGACTTCCTGGTATCTGTCATTTCAAATGACATTTGAAATGACAGATACCAGCGTGGCGTGAAGCGTTAGGCCCGCGCACCCAGGATACTGTAAGGGCGCTCTATCCAGTAAAATGGGTTGCGCGGGCCTAACGCTTCACAGACCCTTCTTAGACGCGGTTTACATTTGCATAAAATTATTGTTCAGGATCGAGCGGTAGGTGAGCTGCACTGTGCGTGCGGCATCCGCGAGTGCGCCGGGCACTAACGCAGCTCTTCCTACTGCTCGGTACTGGATAGACCTGTATGTTACTGAACCTTATGGCACCTGTGTAAAATGATAGATTTTAATAGCATTACTTTTTGTGCCTTACTGTAAACCGTTGTGACGGTACCCACCTTAACGACGGTATAGAAAAAGATTTAAATAAATAAAATAAAACCCAAACTCAGGAAAAAAAGCCCAAACTCAGGCTGAAGGGTAGAAAGAAAAAAATGCCTAAACTCAGGCTGAAAGGCAAAAGCCAATAAGGGTGGGGGAGGGGAAAAGGAACAGAAAGAAAAAAGGCTGGGGGAATAGTGTTAAAAAGCACAGTAACCCCCAGACAGTCCGGACCGGACCCCACGAGTCCCAGTAAACCCTACTGGGGAGGGAAACACAAAAACCAGATGAAAGAAAAAGGCAGGACAGACAAGGCAAAACAACAAACGTACCTGACTTGTGCTGCGAATCTCTTCGGGCAGAGCTCAGCCCGCACCGTTCTCCAGAAGGCAAGGGAAAAGAATGTAACCACATAGGCTTAACTTCCTGTAGGGTGGGACGGCAGGAAATTGCAGGCAGAGAAAAAGGTACCCGAAGAGGGCTGCGGCAGAAGCGGGGAAGGCCAAGATAGGGAGGGGGAGGCAGGGAACCTAGGTGACCGTGCAGAAGAGAAGTTCACTTAAAAACTGTGCTCTGCTGCACGTAGGAGCAGGGGGAAAAGCAGTGTCCCCCGAGAGACCGAGGAGTGCAAAGCACTCCCCCAGACCACCACCGAGGAGGAAGGGAGAGAAGTGAACTCCGGCAGAGCTCGTCGGGGAAAGCAAGCAAGCAAGCTTCCAGCAGGACCTTTACACTTCCTCGTGTTTCCTGTTTCCCCCCCCATTACTGGGTAGCACTGATAGCTTTTCAGTCAGAGTATAGTTTAAGAAAAGTATATCAGACGCAGCCTTGATGTGACATTATTATATACACTATATTTGTTTCTTTTTCACTAGACACTTTTTCCTCACCTTTCAAATCCCCACTTTAGGCTTTATTCAACTCTCCTTTATCTCTAACTTCCGTGTGGTTCTAGGCTTCCTCTTTCTCTGACAGTTTCAAACTGCTGGTGCCCAACAACAGCCTCGCTGATTCGCTGAGAGTGTTTGCATGCCGTCTGCAGATTGGATAAATTGATCCGTCCCAAGAGGAAGAATCTTGCAGCATAGCTAACGCCTCTCTCTCGTTGCCATGGTGTAAAAGCACCATAGGAAAATCAGAGATAACGTGTACGGAGCGTGCTTGAATGAAAGTGTGCTAAACCTGACTATTGTTTTGTCTTTTTTAGTTTTTGTATTACTCTTCTGTTACTTGTCCTTTAAAGTTTCCTTTTTGTTTCTTTTTTCCTCTTCAAGAAAATTCTCTCTCCCCCTCCCTCTTCTTCATCTATCTCAGTGATGATCAACCCTTTGCGCTCAGTGTGTCAAAATTCATTAAAAAAAACGAGCATAACTCGGGTGGTGTGTCACTTCTAGAAAAATCCATAATTTTGTGATATTTGTAGCTCTAATATTAATAACAAAAAGTTATAATTCTAATATATGTTCTGTATTTATTAATAAAGCAAAAACAAATAATTCTTTACCTTACCTGCTTAGTGACTTTTTTGTTGCTGAATTTCATTGGCAAAATCTTCAATTAAAACACTCTCTCCCCCCCCCCCCCCCCCCCCCCATACACAAACTCTTACTCCACTGGATTTTCTCATACACACTCATGCTCTCACACTCACTGGCTCCCTCACAAACACACACCCAGGCAGGCTCCCAGTCATTCTCACACACACACACACTGAACCCCAGGCAGGCTCCCACACACACACACACACACCCCAGGCAGGCACCCATGCATTCACACACATACACCCCCATGCAGAGTCCCATTCATTCACATGCACACACTAAAGGCAGACCCCCCTCTCTTTTGCCAGCAACCTCAGAACCTCTCTCATTCCTCTGCTGCCACTGTCACTGCTGCCGCATAGCTATTGGGGAGGTGCTGATTGCTGCTACTGACACTGAAGCCCATTCTGCTGCCTCCTCTGTGCAGGCCCCGTGGGCTTCCACTTTCTCCATGCTGATCTCGTACATTGTGAGATCTGCATAGAGAAAGTGCTATTCTTGTACATTCCCAAAGATTACATGTGCCAATCACTAAAAAGTAATTTATTTTGTTTTTTACCTTTGCCGTCTGATCTTCGTTTTCTAATTGGTTGGTCACAGGCCTTTTTTTCCCACCTTCCCTTTCTTATTTTTTCCCACCTTCCCTTTCTTATTTTTTTTGCCAATTCCTTTTATATTGTCTTTTTTTCTGTTTCTTTTCTCTCCATCTTCTTCCATCAAACACACAGGTTCTCATTCTCACATGCATTTCTCTCACACACACACAGGCTCTCACTATCACATGCTCTCTCTCATACAATCATTCATACACACAGGCTCTCACTGTCACATGCTATCTGACTCACACACACAGGCTCTCTCTCACTCCCACATGCTGTCTTGCTCAAGCACAGGCTCTCACTGTCACATGCTCTCTCTCATACAATCATTCATACACACAGTCTCTCACTGGCACATGCTGTCTGACTCTCACACACACAGGCTCTCTCTCACTCCCACATGCTGTCATGCTCAAGCACAGGCTCTCACTGTCACATGCTGTCTCTCTCACACACACAGAGGCTCTCACATGCTGTCTCTGCAAACATTCAGGTCCTCACTCTCACACACAATCTCTCAACTCATCTCATACACGCACACATACACACTCTACAGACCCTCAGCCTCTCTCTCACCTCTGGGCCTCCTCTTCGCGGGTCGCCACAAAATGGGCTCTGCGGCGGCCCTGCTACCGGGCCTCTTCCTCTTCGCGGCGGCCTGTAAGCGCAAGTGCTGCTCCTCTTCTGCACGTGCTGATGCTTCTCCTCCTTCCTGCCCACGCGGCTCCGGCAACATTTACTTCCGGGGCCGCACAGGCAGGAAGGAGGAGGAGCATCAGCGCGTTTAAACGCGATCTTTTTCTTCAGGCCGTGGTGACATGAGCCTCACCACGGCCCTGCCTATCTGCCTGTCGCTGCGCCCGGGGGCATTGGGGGGGCGGGGATACTAAAAAACTAGTTTTAAAGGGTCGGCGCAGCCGATAAAAAAAAAAGGCTCGGCACAGCCAATAAAAAAAAAAAATCTTCCCGATAGTCCACGAAACGCTGCGCGTGTCAGCAAAAAGTCTCGGCGTGTCACCTCTGACACGCGTGTCATAGGTTAACCATCACTGATCTATCTGTTGACAGCAGTCACCAGTTCTCCAGTGCCTGGACCTAGAATTGCTAACTAGCTGATGTTTGGACTTTTTATGTACCAATCCAGCTAGGAAGCAGCAGAGCGCAGAAATAGAGCGGCCCTTAATCACCTGAGATAACAGCTGAAAGAAGCCCCCTCGAATTCTGACTTGCTCATCCCTTCGCTACATTAGAGCCTAGAGCGACTGAGCGAGGCTAAAAAATCTCCACCCCCTGCAGCTCTGACTATTCACTTTCTCTCCGTGGCCTGCGAGTGAAGACTGCAATGAGGTAGCATCCTCTGCGACGCTGATTGGATATTTTTGAGAGGTGAATCTGGCAGAGGAGGATCCACGTTTCCCGTGGTGCTGATTGGTTGAATCTTTCCTCGGGGACGGAGAGAGGTAGTAGCTCCTAGTTGCCAGGGGTAACAGGGGACGCTGGTTTAGACGAGGCTCTAAATTCAGAGACTGGGTTGGGGGGTGGGAAAATGCAGGAGGTCTGGTGACGTTAATTTAATTTTATTATCATTAACATGATTTGTATAGCGTACAGAACCGCAAATTCACACCGGTTTCCTAGCTAAAAAGAAGTAGGAGAAGGGGGTGTGGCTGGCTCATAGATATTGCGCTGATCATTGCTGCTGAAAGATTTGCTAAGGGCGGAGAACCGTCGGGTTCCCTGTGTACTTGGCCCAGGACGAGCAGATGAGGGGAGAGGAAATTGGGGAAGTAAGTTTGTGGAGAAGGTAGAACGTTATGGGGGAAGAGTAGACATACACTGGGGCCAATGCAATACAGTGCGCTCAGCTGAGCGCACTATAACCCGCACTCGGACGTGGGTTAAATAGGCGCTAATCCACCCCCTAATGCAATAGGGGGATTAGTGCTTATTTAACACCCGTCCGTTGCGGAGTGAATGTGATAGTGCTCATCACATTCAAATGCATGTGGATGAAGCTATTACTCATTCACTTCCGCATTAAAAAAAAAAAAAGTGTGTGCGTCTCAGACACACATTTAGCTCTCAGATATCCTGTTTATTGCGGGCACCATGCATGCATTAAGAAAGCGGGCGCTGGAAAGTCAGCGCCCGCTTTCCGCTTTTAATATTGCATCGGCTCCACTGTTGGGTTCTCAGAAAGCCACTCATCCCATGGCCTCACAGACCATTGCACTAAGAGGTGTGAAAAAAATGGGCCCTTTTTCAGACTGATGCAATATCGGGCGCTGAGGTCAGCGCACCAATAAACATGTGGTTGGACGCACTAGACTTATACCCGATGCAATACTGGGATCCGCATGTCCAAAACGTGTGTCCAAACCAGTAAGTAGCTAATAGCGCTCATCACATTTTAATTTCATGTAGATGAGTGTTGTGTTTGGTGTTTACATGGACCCTTGGGCCGGCCTTTTAGGGACCGTGGAGAGATGGTCAATGGTCTCTTTATGAAACAGGCCGGGAGGCAGATACCAGGCTGTAGTGGAACAGAGGCTTCACCCTGGAAGCTGGTGCTCCCCCGGGAGGAGCCCTTAGGAGCCCAGCCGCTGGGACTTAGGAGATTCACCCTGGAAGCCGGAGCCCCCCCCCGGAGGAGCCTGTAGGGGCCCAGCCACTGGGACTTAGGTGAACTTGAAGGCTGGGTCTGAGGCAGGCACGGGACCGAAGACAGGGCAGAACTGTAGCAAGGACTGGGCTAGGACCAGGCTGGAACTATGGCACGACAGGTCACTGGAATCAGGCAGGAATTGGAACAAGGCAGGTACTGGAACCAGACTGGAACTGAAGCAAGACAGGTTACCGGAACCAGGCAGGAATTGGAACAAGGCAGGTACTGGAACCAGACTGGAACTGAAGCAAGACAGGTTACCGGAACCAGGCAGGAACTGGAGCAGGACAGGTACTGGAACCAGACTGGAACTGAAGCGAGACAGGTTACCGGAACCAGGCAGGAACTGGGGCAGGAAAGGTACTGGAACCAGACTGGAATTGAAGCGAGACAGGTTACCGGAACCAGGCAGGAACTGGGGCAAGACAGGTACTGGAACCAGACTGGAACTGAAGCGAGACAGGTTACCGGAACCAGGCAGGAACTGGGGCAAGACAGGTACTGGAACCAGACTGGAACTGAAGCGAGACAGGTTACTGGAACTAGGCAGGCAGGCAGGCACACAGCGAGCCCAAGACGACAACCCACTCCGGGGCTCAGCAACTGGGAAACCGAAGGAACCCTGTTGCAAGGCCCTGAGTAGGTGCAGACGCCGGGGTTAAATACCCTGCGGCATCTGACATGGCCAAAGAGGGCGGAGCGTCAAACGGCGGGAACTGGGCTATATCAGCCCCCTTCCTGCGCGCGCGTGCGCCAAAGGGAAGGGCGGCTGAGCTGAGTCTTCCGGCGGTGCTGCCCCCGCGGGAGAGCCGCCGAGCAGGCCACAACCTCCGCCGACGAGACCGGGTCCCGGGAGAGAGAGGTAAGGCCCCGGGCGTGGCACACCCAACCGGGACCGTAACAGTACCTCCCCTCTTACGCCCCCTCTTAACAGGCCCGGGTTTACATGGGTGAACATGAAGGGACCGCTGCAGTGGTTCCTCATCCAGGATAACAGGAGCAGGGACCGGGCTGTGACTATAGCAAGACTCTGAAGCTGGAACCAGACTAGAACTAAGGCAGGACACGGAGTCAGGGACCTTGGACGTCTTCATGCAGTTGGAGAGGCAAGACGGACTCCACTCAGTAATTCTCAGGGTATCCCACCGAATCGTGGGTGAGTGCTTAAGCAGCCACAGCAGCCCTAGCACCACGGGATGGACAGCCTTCTCCAAGACTAGGAAGGCTATCTCCTCCGAGTGGATCGCCCTGGTGCGGACAGTAATGGGTGCCGTGGACCTCACGATAGGACCTGGAAGAAGCGTCCCCTGGATGGAGGTAATTCGTAACGGGACCTCCCGTCTCTGCATCGGAATCCATAACTGGGAGACAAGGTCCTGCAGGATGAAATTACCCCCTGCTCCTGAGTCCAAGAGTGCGAGAGTCTAAACTGACCCTCCGGGGTATTCCAAGGTAATGGGCACGGTGCACTGAGGAGCTGTAGCACAACCTAGGAGGCGCTCCTCTCGACCTCCTAGGTTCTGGCGTCTTCCGCACGCTCCTGGTAGCGTGCCAAGTTGTGGCCTTTCTGCCCGTAGCACAGGGATAGTACAATGGGGAGCTGTGGCGCAACCCAGGAGGAGCTCCCCACAATCTCCTGGGTTCTGGCGTCTCTCTGCACGATCCGGACAGCGTGCCAAAAAATGGCCCTTTTGTCCACAATACAGGCAAAGGCACATCGAGTGACGACGTTGTCTTGCTTCGGTAGAGAGTGGAGCACGTCCCAATTGCATGGGTTCACTAGCTGGGACGTCTGGACAAGGAGTCTTATCGGAAAATACTGGTTCCGTAGGCATGAAAAACGAGTTGCGTCTGATTGGGCGCAACTCCCTGGCCCTCTAAGCAAGCGGCGATCAATGTGGGCAGCCATTTCTATGAGGCCATTGAGGTCCCTCGGGAGGTCACGGGCGGCGATCTCATCCTTAATACGCCCAGACAAACCCTCTTGAAAAATGGTTCTGAGACAGTCATTGCACCAACCTGCTTCCTGGGCAAGGGTACGGAAGTCCATAGTGTAGTCTGCCAAGGAGCAAACCCCCTGGCGTAGCTGTAGCAGTTCCGTCGTGGCAGTGGCTAATCGAACCAGCTCGTCGAAAGCCTGATGGAAGTTCGTAACAAACTGTTGTAGATCCAGTAGCGAGGAATCGTTGTGTTCCCAAAGGGGAGAGGCCCATATCAGGGCCTTCCCATCGAGCAAGGACAGGATATAGGCAATCTTAATCGAGTCCGTGGGAAACTGCCGGGGTAGCAAGGAGAAACGGATGAAACACTGGTTTAAAAACCCTCGGCAAAGGGGTTCAGGGAGTGGGAGTTATGTACTAGGGGTTCAGGGAGTGGGAGTTATGTACTTCTTATTGTTATTGTTCATATTTTATTAGTGCTGTTGTCACTTAAATTGAAAAACTCAATAAAGATATGATGACAAAAAAAAACAACCCTCGGCAGGTTTTCGCATCTCCGGCATAGTGAGAGGGTGCAGGAAGCTGAGTCACTGAACAGGCGTGGTCCTCGTGCGCTGATACTACAGCGGACGAAGGATCCCCAGGCAAGGAATCCAGGTGAGTAGCTAGTCGTTCCACTGTGGCCGCCAGCATATCAAGACGATGCTGTTGCTGCGGTAATTGTTGGACCATCCCAGGAAGGTCCCGAAGGCCCGGCAGGCTATCCAGGCAGGCAGCTACTTGTTCCACTGTAGCTACCAGCACATCAAGGCAATGTTGTAATCGCTGCCAATGTTGGGCCACTCTGGGGGTGGTTGGAAGGTCCGATGCATCCGCCGAGTCCATGGCCTTGCAATCTGTTGTGATTTATGGTGTTTAGTGGAACCTTTGGCCGGCCTGAGGGAGACTGGAGGAAGGTGGACTATAGTCTCTGCTATGAACAGGCCGGGAGGCGGATACCAGGCAAGAGATGGACGTCAAGCTTCACCCTGGAAGCCGGTACTCCCCCGGGAGGAGCCCGTAGGAGCCCAGCCTCTGGGACTTAGGAGATTCACCCTGGAAGCCGGAGGCCCCCCCCCCGGGAGGAGCCCGTAGGGGCCCAGCCACTGGGACTTAGGTGAACTTGAAGGCTGGGTCTGAGGCAGGCACGGGACCGAAGACAGGGCAGAACTGTAGCAAGGACTGGGCTAGGACCAGGCTGGAACTGTGGCATGACAGGTCACTGGAATCAGGCAGGAACTGGAGCAAGACAGGTACTGGAACCAGACTGGAAGTGAAGCGAGACAGGTTACCGGAACCAGGCAGAAACTGGGACAAGACAGGTACTGGAACCAGACTGGAAGTGAAGCGAGACAGGTTACTGGAACCAGGCAGGAACTGGGGCAAGACAGGTACTGGAACCAGACTGGAAGTGAAGCGAGACAGGTTACTGGAACCAGGCAGGAACTGGGGCAAGACAGGTACTGGAACCAGACTGGAACTGAAGCAAGACAGGTTACCGGAACCAGGCAGGAACTGGAGCAAGACAGGTACTGGAACCAGACTGGAAGTGAAGCGAGACAGGTTACTGGAACCAGGCAGGAACTGAAGCGAGACAGGTTACTGGAACCAGGCAAGAACTGGGGCAAGACAGATACTGGAACCAGACTGGAACTGAAGCGAGACAGGTTACTGGAACCAGGCAGGAACTGGGGCAAGACAGGTACTGGAACCAGACTGGAAGTGAAGCGAGACAGGTTACTGGAACCAGGCAGGAACTGAAGCGAGACAGGTTACTGGAACCAGGCAAGAACTGGGGCAAGACAGATACTGGAACCAGACTGGAACTGAAGCGAGACAGGTTACTGGAACCAGGCAGGAACTGGAGCAAGACAGGTACTGGAACCAGGCAGGAACTGAAGCGAGACAGGTTACTGGAACCAGGCAAGAACTGGGGCAAGACAGATACTGGAACCAGACTGGAACTGAAGCGAGACAGGTTACTGGAACCAGGCAGGCAGGCACGGAGCGAGCCCAAGACGACAACCCACTCCGGGGCTCAGCAACTGGGAAACCGAAGGAACCCTGTTGCAAGGCCCCAAGTAGGTGCAGACACCGGGGTTAAAAACCCCGCGGCGTCTGACGTGGCCAAAGAGGGCGGAGTGTCAAACGGCGGGAACTGGGCTATATCAGCCCCCTTCCTGCGCACGCGCGCCTAAGGGAAGGGCGGCTGAGCTGAGTCTTCCGGCGGCGCTGCCCCCGCGGGAGAGCCGCCGAGCAGGCTGCAACCTCCGCCGACGAGACCGGGTCCCGGGAGAGAGAGGTAGGGCCCCAGGCGCGGCACACGCGACCAGGACCGTAACACCCCAAATAACTAAATCTTATACTAATCTCTCTAAACAATCCTACCCTAAAAGGGGCACATTTATTGCAACACAGAGGACCAAATTTTCAATGTTTCTCATCAGCCCTTGACTGAGAGTAAACTTAACTCCAACTCCAGAGCTGGAGTTAATTTTCTGGCATAAAAAATGTGCATTGAGTGCCCAGCCTTTGGGACCGATGCAATAATTTTCGTGGAAAGCGGGCGCTGACTTTTCAGCGCCCGCTTTCTTAACGCACGCATGGCGCCTGCAAGGGGGGGCGCCATGCAATATCCAAATTAGGGGGTCGCGCTAGGAAGGAGGCGCTAGGGTCACTTGCGCAACTTTAGCGCCTCCTTGCTAACGCGACCCCGCGGCGGCTGCCGGTTACGAAGACCGACGCCGTAAACTCAGCATCGGTTTTCATAACCGGCCACCTGCCAGGAATATTCAAACGAACCTTTGTGGAATAGCCCTTCTCACCAAACTTCCCCCAAGGCTCTTCCTATGCTAAGACATGTCTACCCGCTGCTAATTTCCTAATGCTTACTCGTTTGTCTCTGAATTTAATATTGATTATTATGTTAAAGTTTTGTTAATGTTAATGGTTCTCTTTTAAAGTTACTGGTGTATCCTATCTTTCCCACTCTGTGCTTTGTTCTTCCCCCTTATTCCCAGTTACCTCTTCCTATTAAAATGTAATTTCCTAACTTTCTGTTTAATGTGAACCGGTGTGATGTCCCCACTAACACCGGTATATAAAAGTTTTCAAATAAATAAAATAAATATGTTATGGTTTCGAGGTGTTTGAGTGGATTCTTGGGTACTGTGGAAAATGACCACGCCCACGGGGAGGAGCCCCGTGGGGAGCCACAGTACTGGGCTAGACAGAGTATTATCAGCTGATGTATACCACCAGAGGTGGTAGCAGTCCAGGGACCCTCGGCAGAGGGAACCCGTCTCACCAAGATGGTATAGGGATATCCAGGTGTAGGTTTCCCAGCACGGCAGAGCTGTAGATGAGACAGACTGAGAAATAGATTACTCACTAGATGGTAGCTGTAAGGTTGATGATTCCACCAGGCAGAAGTCCATGGTAACAGGCCCTGATGCAGGGAGAGCAGGCCCTCGAGGAGCGAGTGCCCCGAAGGGCAGAGGAGAGCTTCCAGTGGCAGCACGGCAGAGTAGCTTAGACCGGACGAGTCCAATGCTTGCTAACTCAATGAGCTAGCAAACAAGTGTAGGCTAAATACCCGGATGGCTTGACGTCACTCAAGGGGGACGCCCCCGAGGTTCCCACCATGACATGGATAAAGATGTGGGTGGCGTGCCATAGCCGTTCCGGGGACGCCAGAGGATGCGGCTAGCAGACGCGGCGGGAGCCATCTTCCTAAGGCTAGCGGGGAGAGCAGAGAAAAAGGTGAGGCACAAGAGTCTAAGCCGTCTGAGACCGATGGACACAACAGAATGAAAACGGATGCTTTGGTCTTCATAACTCGGTGGTCTGCTGGGGTATTTTTTTTTTTGTTTTGTTTTTTTACTGAAGAAGTACAGAAAAGCAGTTTTTTCTGCTTTTCTGTACTTCTTTTACATGTGCTCAGCTATTAACGCCTGCTCCAGGAAGGTGTTAATATCTGAGTGATAAATGTGTGTCTGAGACGCAAATTTATTTTATTGCATGCGGAGTGAATGAGTAATAGCCTCATTTACATGCATTTGCGTGTGATGAGCGCTATCTCATTCACTCCGCGTCAGACGTGCGTTAAATAGGCGCTAATCCCCCTATTGCATTTGGGGGTGGATTAGCGCCTATTTAACGCGCGTCCGACTGCGGGTTATACAGTGCGCTCGGCTGAACGCACCATATTGCATCGGCCCCTTTGAGAGTGCTTTCCTGTATCATGCGATAATAGCTAATGTCTTCATTTACATGTAATTTAAGTGCGATGGGTGCTATTCGCTAAGCATGTCTAAAACACGCATCCTAACCAAGGCATATTTCCTTGCTGCTTCAGATGCTTTTATTGCGCACCAGAAACATACCCCCAACCGCAAGTAAACTTGAGCACTTGGCTAGGCACATCTTGTTAGAGGGCTTGGAATTTGAATCTATGCCAGAAATCAACTGGCATCTCTAAGATTGCACCAGGAAAGAAAGTGGATTGACTTGAATGCCCTAATGGTCATTTGGTGTCATGTTCTGTGTTTCTTTGAGTACCAGACATAGATCCTAACTGTGGACAGCATTTACACATGCAAGTGGGTACGTGGAGATTTATGCTAGCATTTTTTTAAGTTGTGTTGGGAGCTGCATAGTTTATAAAATACTGCGTCATTCTGCTCCAGATATACATGTGTATCCTTCAGTAAGCACAAATATTTCAAATGCAAAAAAATGCATGCTTTCTTAGCATACGGACAAGTGGATCCAGAACCAGTGGGTTATGCACCCCTCCCAGCAGATGGAGACGGAGCAAAGGTGGCACCACGGAGTATATACCCCTGCACGGACATCAGCCTGCCAGCATTCTCCTTCTCCAACAGATGGTGGACAAACATCTCCCTACTGGGGATTGCTTAAAAATTTTAAAGGAGAAAAGAAGGAAAATTAATTCACCCCACTCTCCTGTGGTGATACCTTATAGTCCCTCCATCAGTCGAGAATTTCTGCGGTTTTATCTTTGGATCCCTCCCTCAGATGAGTGCTTTGGCCTGATAGTTGGTTTTCAGCTGGCATGGACTTAGCTGTAAAAAAAAAAAAAAAAAGCTGAAAGGCAAGCGGGTGCAGGAAGCCAAGTATGCCAGTGAAGATCCTTGCCCTCTCTCCCCCTGTAGCCGGAGACCGATCTTGTACTCAGCCAGATGGGCTGAGCTCAAATAATTAAAGAAAAAAAAAAGGAAGAGAGAAGAAAGGGAGTTAAGTAAGGATTCCTCTCTCTTCTTGCTCGGTGGGCCGATCCGTTTGTTTAGGGGACATGGGCAGCTTGGCAGATTGAGCAGCCTTTTTGGCTAGGTCTCACTCTCAGGCTTGAGTTTGTCACGTGGTAGGCCACGGCAGCATTTTCTCGCAGTTTTTCTTGCTCATTAGACTGCCCTCTTAAATGATTGGCTGATTTGGGCCAAGAGTCTAGAAGAGAGCCTTTGGATCTCGCACAAGGTGATTCCTTGTTGCAGGAGATAGCTTGGGTAGTGAATCTAACCAAGAGCAATCTGCCATACCAGACCTTAGAGTATCTCGGTGTTCAGTTTGACACGAAGTAGGGCAGGTTGTTCTGGGCAGAAGGCCATATTCAGAAGCTGATAGCGCAGGTGTGTCTATTAAAGAACACTATACGCGGAGGTCACGTGATGTGGTAGCCGGAAGGCAGTGTTTCTTCCAGGCTCCAGCTTTGCCCCACCAATCGCGTACAATCCGTGGGGAAAAACGAATTGAAAAAGCACTAAAAACGAGCAAGGGACAGAGTACATGTCAGCGATTTCAACTCGGGGACAGCCGCGGTCCTCGATGACAGCACGGAGCATGAAAAAGGGAAAAGAGAAAGAGCTGGTCTCCGAGGACAAGATGGCAGCCGTGACGAACGGTGAGTCTCCCTCCCCTCACTCACAGCTAATGATCGAAGAAATAAAATTAGCTATCCGAGAAGCTTTGGATGAAAAGTTGACACTGCTTACCTCGCAGCTGGGGGAGGTGAGAGACTCACTAGCAGCGATCCCTCCTAGGCTGGAGAATGCAGAGACCAGGATCTCCGAGCTGGAGGAGTCTGTGGGGCACACACGTGTCAGAATGGAGGCAGGAGATAAGAGCATACAGGCCCTGCAGGCCAAGGTAGAAGAGCTGGAAAATAGGGCTCGTCGAGATAACTTAAGATTTTTGGGCTTTCCAGAGGAAATAGAGGAGCAGTCTCTGTGTGCTCTATTAGAATCCTGGCTCCCAGAGGTGCTTGCCTTGCCTCATCTGTGGGGGAAGCTGACTGTGGAGCGTGCTCACAGGCTGGGAGCAAGAACCTCGGAGGGGGGAAGGCCCAGACTGGTAATAGCAAAGATTTTAAACTCCACACATAAAGCAGAGCTTTGAAGGGCATCCCGAAAACAAAGAGACCTGCGCTATAAGGAACACACCATCAGGATTTTTCAAGATTTTTCAGCGGCTGTATCCGAGGCAAGGCGTGCTTTTTCACCTCTCTGCTCCAAGTTGCATAAGCAGGGAACTAAATTTGCACTACTCTTCCCGGCGCGTTTACAGATCTGGGCCCAGGATTTGGTTCAAACTTTCACTACAGTGGACTCTGCAAAATGTTTCATGGACTCATTGCTTACTTAATACTTTGCAGTTTTGTTTTTTTTCCTCTCTTCTTTATTTTTACAATAAAATGTACTGATGTAGGGCAGCAGTGGGATGCAGGGAGTGACTGTATCAGAACCTGGGTGCCTTAACTCTGAGAGTGGGAGAAGATGGTGGTACTCGCTTAGAGAATACAGATATTTGGATTTACAAGTCTCCAGTGGGAGGTATTAGAATGAACCCAGAAATAGGGTTAGCTGCCAGCATTGGATTCCTAAGAGCACAGCACCCGGCGGGACATTTCAGATATTTCTTAATTTTTTTTCTTTGGAATTTCCCTTTGAATGACTGGAGACTCCCTGGACCTGTGACCAGTACTTGGGCTATAACTTGACTATGTTATGATAACTTTCTGGGGGGATGTTTTAATCTCAAGACTGATCATCACACTTGCACAAGGCCCCAGGGTCTGTTCTAACACTTGGAGTTCGGGTCGGCTGTGAGAGAGGTCACTCTTGTGGACGCTGGGGGCTTAGATCCGCTGGAATTGAACAGAGGGGTGTGAACACCGAGTGAAACGCCGCAGCAGGACCCTTCGCAGATCCAGCAGATGGTGCAGCCTGAGTTACTTAGACATTTTCATATGGTGTACACTCTATATTACAAGATTTCTCATAAAAATGGGTTGGGCTGTGGGGAATTCTCATAACTTGAAGGGTGGTACTGATTGTCTGTTATCTCTCATATACATTTTATTTAGATTGTTTTCTATTACTGGTAACTTAATACAGGCACAAGATTAGTTAGCTAGAATTGTTTCTAGTGGAACCACAGAGAACAAGTGATAGCGCCTCTGGGCCTTGTTTTTAGAGGCACCACATAGGGGAGCAGAGTGTGCCTGTAAGACTTCCTCTCTCTTTTGTTTTTTGGGGGTTTTTTTGTTTTTTTAATAGTAATACAGAGTGTGCCACTCGCTCATGTTTTTTTTTTTCAACAGCTTACTTTATGGGGAAGGTGAGGAGATGGTTAGTTCCCATTAGTTGTTTGGTTATCTGATGTTTGGTGGGGCGAAGTTAGGGACGCATCTATACGTGATCTCAGGTCTCCCCTTATGGGAGCGAGGGAACGAGGAAAGAAAGTACGTGGTTGGGGGATGAGTCAAGGGGACTTGGGAGGTGGGCGGGGGGTGGAACTGGGGGGAACAAAGGTTTAGTTGGGGAACATGGTTAAGATGAATGATGGGGTTGGGGGGGGAAGGTGGGGGTAATCGCACAGAGTGAAGGCAATGCTGTTGTTCTACTAAATCACTGCTTCTGCCTGCATGGTGTCATGGAACTGTAGAAAGTTTTCTCTGGGGGGGAGCTCTAGCTGGGGGGGCTCTTTCCATTGGGTTTTGGTATTCTCATCGACAAAGACTTCCTTCGGTTTATGCTATGAGTAATCTCATTAGGTTGGTTTCTTGGAATGTGTGTGGAATAAATTCGCCAATTAAACGCTCTAAAATAATCTCTCAGCTAAAAAAAAAAGGAGACTAAGATAGTTTATCTGCAGGAGACTCATCTTTCTGTGGAAGAGCATGCTAAATTACGACGGGATTGGGTTGGGGAGGCTCGTTTTGCCACGGGGTCATCGAGGTCGGCAGGTGTCGCCATATTGATTCACAAGACACTTCCCATAAAAATTAGCAAGGAAATAGCGTATCCTCAAGGCTGCTATATTATTCTGATCTCGGAGATTTATGGTAAGACAGTGGTTTTATGCAATATATATGCCCCCAATACTTATAGCCCACTATTCTATCATAGTATCTACTCCCATTTACATCCTTATATCAATGAGATTTTGTTGATTGGGGGGGATTTTAATATCATACGAGATGCTGATCTGGATTCTTCAGCGTCGCGCGTACGGGAGCGGGGAGTGGGCAGAGGACCCCAGTTGTTAGAACAAGCATTTCATTTGTTGGATGTATGGCGAGTGCTTAATCCTATGGAACGGGACTTTACACACCTGTCCTGAGCTCATGCCTCTCACTCCAGGATTGATTATTTTTTAATTAGTGATCATGCCTTTTCTTTCGTCACAGATGCAAAGATTGGAAATATAGTAATTTCAGATCACGCACCTGTTTGGGTTGATTTGCAATTCAATAAAGGCTATTCGCCAGCGCGTATCTGGAGATATCCCTACTTTTTGACCAATGACACGAAATTTCGGAACTTCTTGCACGCTAAATGGACAGAATATGAATCCCACAATAAATTACACATGGCTCAACCGGCCCTGTTTTGGTCCACGGCCAAGGCAGTCCTTAGGGGGGAGATAATCTCCTACGTCTCACACCGTAAACGAGTTTTGGATCGTCGTATAATATCGTTGAATAATCAGATGCACGGAGCTAGGATTTGCTTAATAGCAGGGGGTGGGGAGGAAGCGTGGGCCGCATATCGCTCGATACAGTTTGCACTTAATTCCCTGATACATCAACGGACGAAGAAAAACTTTGTTTATTACCAATTTCAGTTACATCAATATAGCAATAAAAGAGGGCGAATGATGGCAAATATGATTCGGGTGGCACGGTCTAAGAGGTTTATCCCGGCGCTAAGAACGACATCCTCCCAGGTGATTCAAGATACTGATGGTATTTTGGAAAGATTTAGAGAGTTTTATTCGGCTCTCTATACCTCGGAGGGGGGGTCAGAGGAGACGAGGGACACAAAAATCTGGCTTTCATTACTTTGATACCTAAACCAAACAAAGATCCCTTGAGACCGGAATCGTACCGCCCGATCTCTTTACTAAATCTAGATCATAAAATACTGGCGAAAATCCTGGCAGAATGCTTGGCTCCTTTGTTGCCCATGTTGGTAGGGGATCACCAAGTGGATTTTATTCGGCAGAGGTATGCTTTAGCCAACATACGTAGAGTATTGATAGCTCAAACCATTTGTAGGCAGTTAGAACAGTCACACCTAGTAATAAGTTTCGATGCCGAAAAAGCCTTTGATAGAGTAGAGTGGAAATACTTGTTTTACATACTACGGAGAATGGGGTTTGAGGGATTTTACCTTCAGGCCATTAGTCTATTATATACGGACCCCAGGGCGGTGATTTGGGCCAATAGTGGGCTGTCCAGCCCATTTGTGGTCGCTAGGGGTACAAGACAGGGATGCCCGTTGTCCCCACTACTGCTTATATTACAATTGGAACTGCTCATGTTAGCAATACACCAAAACAGGAATATCCGGGGAGTCAGATTGGGCCCGCAAATTTTTAAGGGGGTGGCTTTCGCGGACGACCTGCTGGTCTTCATAACAGAACCCCGACGATCATTGCCGGTATTATTGGATACGATTGGGGAATTTGGCCGTTTCTCCGGATTACGTTTAAATGAGTCTAAATCCTCGGTCTTGGCTTACCCCAACACACTCCCCGCACAGTGGCAGGGGGATTTTCCTTTACAATGGGCCCAAGATAATTTATCATATTTGGGTATTAATCTTCCTGCGGATCCTGACCGTGTTTATCAGACTAATGTCCCACAGAGATTGCAGGCTACCATTGCACAGTTAGCTACATGGACCAAATTACCGCTGTCTCTGCTTGGCAGGATAAATCTATTTAAAATTTATTTTATTTAAAGCTTTTTTATACCGGCATTCATGATATAATCACATCATGTCGGTTTACAAGTAACAAGGGGGGTGATAACCTAGAACATATAACAGGTGGCAAGAAGCAAAAAAGTTACAATAAAACAGGGGAAGCGGGAACTGGGAGAAGGCAAGAGGCCTGAATAGTTTTTAGGAATGAGAACAAAGAACAAGGAGGACAACTATTTACATAATACTGGAATGTGACTTGGTGGGTATTGCCTAGGTGGCTTTATCTCCTTCAAAATTTGCCAATTCTCATACGACGGAAGGACTTACAGTGCTTGGAAGGAGCGCTGGGGAGATTTCTATGGAGGGGAGGGAAGGCACGCCTGCCATTATCCTGGTTGAAATCTAGGTGGGGAAGGGGCGGGCTGGGCGTGCCAGATTTGGCTTTATACAACATGGCTTGTAATCTGAGGCTTGTTAGGGATTGGCTGCTGGGTTCCTCTGCTCATGCCCCGTTCTATGCGGATGCTGCTTTGATGAACCCCATTGCGCCGGCTTATGCGGTACAATCTGTGTCGCCGGCAATCCCCTCGTTTATAAAGACAACAAAGTTGGTGTGCCCACTTAGGCTAACATGGAGGTGGCTGATGCGACTTTTAAAGCTGCCGACATCCTGTGCCTATTTTTTCCCGGTGGTGGGAAACCCTGATTTTACCCCGGGGTCTCAATCCTTATCTTTTAGGGTCTGGACAGAGAGAGGTATCACGCATATGGGGCACATGTGGACAACCACGGGAGAAATACTTTCATTCAAGGATTTTCAGGCCCTTTATGGGTTCGGGATCACGCAAGCCTTCCCATATATGCAAATTGTCCACTATATACGTGCGCTACCAGCTTCTTATAGCGATCCCTTGGTGTATCGGAGGCTGGATGAGCTTTTCCAGTTTGCGGAAAATAAGACACCTTCCTTATCTCAGTATTACCAACGCCTGAAAAAAGGGCTGGATGTGGATATATACCCCAAATTGGTCACCCGTTGGGTGAGGGATGGCGACTTCACTATCACCCAGGATATTTTGAACGTGGGATTTGGGCGAATCTCCAAGATCTCCTCTAATATGTATTACAGGGAGTTGCAATTTAAATTTCTAAGTAGGGCATATATTTCCCCTCAAGTGGCCTCCCAATTAACTATAACATCGTCAGTGAACTGCTCCAGATGCCATGACAAGCTGGGGACGTTGTCCCATGCTTTTTGGACTTGCCCAGGGGTACAACGCTTCTGGCGCAAAGTGGCAGATTATCTGGCGACGATATTAGATGTAGCATTCCCAGTTACCCCTTACTGGATGTTATTTGGTTGCATATCGCCCATTAGGATACGGGACCCGGGGTCACGCCTTCTATTACAAAAAGCCTGCTTAGTGGGGAAAAGGGTGATACTCTCAGTCTGGCGGTCGACAGAACCTCCGTCGTATTGGACCTGGAGGAATTTATTCCTTGCAATGATGACTATGGAATCTTTGGCTTCTCATGCATCGGCATGAGGCAGACGTCGCTTTCTGTCGGTGTGGCAGGCCTATCTGCAATCAATCTCCCATAGAGCACAAAGTCTTGTAGTGAATGATTAACTTTGTAGGTAGGCAATTGAATAATGGGATGGTGGTATATGTCACTCTGTGTGGATAGGAGGTGGGGGGGGGGGGGGGTGAGGGGGGTTGTTCTGTACAGTTGTGAAGTATTGTATTTTTGGTCTGAGGAGAGATCAGATTCCACTCTCCTCAGTGTTGTACTTTGTATTGGAAACTCAATAAAAATTGTTTAAACATTAAAGAACACTATAGCCCATAACACCACCATGGAGGTGGTGTCGTGGACAAGGGTAAATTTACGCCCCTTTCAGTGTACTCTACTGGCTCATTGGAGCCCTCAGTCTCAGGACTATTTGATTCAGCTTCTCCTTCTGATGAAGAACTGCATTCAAGTGCAGTGGTGGTTCAAGCGGATTTTCTAAGAAAGGGGGTTTTCCCTAGGATCACCAGACTGGCTAGTACTCCCAACAGATGCGAGCCTCCGGTGTTGGGGAGCTCACTGTCAGGAGCTGAAAACACAAGAGTGCTGGAATACAGAAGAGTCTCTGGAGCATCAATCGATTGGAAGCCCATGCCATCCAGTTGGCATGCTTACGGTTCGGCGACTGCTTGCATGGTTGAGTGGTCCGGATAATGTGGGGAAATTCGACGACAGAGGCTTACATGAATTAGCAGGGAGGAACCAAGAGCCACAAGTATCACAGGAACTAGCCCAACTTATGGAATGAGCGGAAGTGCATTTTTAGGAGATCTCAGCCTCGCACATTGCAGGAAAAGACATAGTAAGAGCCAGCCTTTTCAGAAGTCAGAGTCTGGATCCAGGAGAATGGGAATTATCAAATGAGGTGTTTCAGCTCGTAGTGGATCACTGGAGCCTTCCGTTTCTGGACCTTCTGGCAACTTCTCACAATGCGAAGTTTCCTCACTTCTTCAGTCACAGGAGAGATCAAAAGTCCTTGGGAATTGATGCCCTCATGCAGGAGTGGCTGGAGGGAAGTTGCTGTATGGGCCCATGGCCTATGTTGGGCAGAATGATTCGAAGGATCGAGAGACCCACAGGAATGGTGTTTCTGGTGGTAAAAGATTGGCCCAGGAGACCATGGTATACAGTTTTGCGAAGGCTTCTGGTGGACTTTCCCCTCCAGTTTCTGGCTCACAGGAATCTGCTATGGCAGGGGCCTATTCTTCACGAACATTTAACTTGATTTTGTCTTACGGTATGGCCCTTGAGAGGGCTCAGTTGCTGAGGCATGGATATTCTACTACGGTAATTGCCACCTTTCTATGAGCGAACAAGTCCTCCATTTCCTTAGCCTATGTGCGGATTTGGCGAGTGTTTGAGGCTTGGTGTGAAGATCGAGGGGTTCTTCCTTGTTCAGTTAAGATCCCGCTCATTTTGGAATTTTTTGCAGGTTGGATTGAGTAAAGGGTTGGCCCTTAATTCATTAAACGTGTAGGTGGTGGCTCTTGCCTGTTCCGAAGTGAGGTGAATGGTGGACCCTTGTCGGCTCATTCAGATGTGGCCCATTTCTTAAAAGGCATGAAGCATCTTCGTTCTCCCTTGTGGTTACCAGAGCCTTTGTGGAGTCTTAATCTAGTTTTGGATTTTTTGGTGGGCCCCACTTTTCAACTGATTCGTACTCTCTCCTTGAGATTACTGACCTTGAGAAACGTGTTTCTTGCGGCAATTTGTTCTGCACGTAGAGTATCCAAACTGCAGACCTTGTCTTGCCGGGACCCCTCTAGGGGTGACTCTAGGGTCAATACAGCTGCATAGTGTTCCTTTTTTTTTTTTTTTTTGCCAAAAGTCTTCTCATATTTTCATTTGAGTCAGTCAAGCCCAGGTTGCGCGAACAAATCTACTCCCACGCGCACCTTTTAAAATCTACTCCTATGCATCTGATGTACATGTGAATATATTCAGATGCACATGGATGTTAGCTAGGGACTCAGGCTGTAACACGTCGAGTCTGTATTGATGATTTAACTGTCAACTTGTAGCTTCAGGCTGTGCCTTTAAGCAGCTGAGCTACTTGAGATTTCTGTAACTTATAGAGCACTTAGCTCCAAGTCCTAGGCCCTGTTGGAGTTCCATCATACCTATGTGACTATCTCGCCAACATGTGAAGGCTAGGACAGGGTCAAAGGCGTAGCCAAGGCAAGCAAGAGAGTGAAAGCTATTGCAAGCTGTGTACACTGTTTTGGCAGTCCTACACAAATGCTATGGCGAGACGTGACTCTTTTAGACTAACAATCTATATAAATACATTAGGCCAGCCACATCTCTTTGGTGTTAGGATTATTTTGGGTCTACTTTGTTTACTACTGTTTGTTGCACCTATTGCTCCATTATCACAATAGGCTTAAGTGGTTTCTGTTCCACACTGACCCAGACAGAGGACTTGTGAGTAAAAGAAAGGTAGAGATGAGACCAAGAAGCACGCTGCTGCGCCGCAGCATAAATACATGTGCCTATCCATTCCCTGCGAAGCTTTTGGCTTTCAGGAGCAGTTAGATGTGTCTCTTGTATACAAGCCACATCTGCCTGTAAGCGTTTCAGGTGTGCCAGGACTTTTTTCCGTTTCATTGGTGTTCCCAGCCCATTTACATTCTATGAAATTAAATTAAGCATGTTTTTCCTACAAAGTACCTGTTTGTTTCCTATGTCTTACTATCAAGTTGTAACTATTTAAAATGCCAATAAACATATTGGAAAAAAAAAAAAAAAGCACGCTGCTGGATCTCTTGCATGGAAGGGGAAGGACTAGATGATGACTAACAGGAAAAGTAGCATTTTATAATGCTTTGCCAAGGCTGGCTGCCAGCCCATGTGGTCTCCTCACCTTTTGCAGGGGGACATGGGGGATCCTTGGGTAGATCTGGAATGACGTCTACTGAGATACTGTAACACTGAAGCTCTACATCACAGCCGCCAGACATGGCTTTGCAGAAAGACATCAACCTCGTGGAATGATGGTTCATGTCCCTGAATGTACTTTTGTCAGGCATGACACACTGAATAGGATTGTCCCAACAGGCTGCTCCCACAGCTTCCCTTGAACCCTTCTACCACTGTGATGGTGAAGACAAACTATGGCTGACATCCTGGCTGTCAGAGCCAAAGTGCTGTAGACAGGATACCGATATGGGCACCATTAGCCGAGGGCTGACTGAGCACTAGCAGGGCATGCCTGACCTGCAAGCCTCTGCACCAAGCACCCAAAAAGGTTTGGGTCGACAAATGACTTTTGAACTGCTCCAAGAGAGTTGAAAGTCTGTAGTGCTCGGTCACACACTGACCTTAGTGGAAAGTGCTTTGTAAAGACACATAACATTAGTAAGCCTCTACAGCATGGAGAGAGAAGGCTGAGCCCTGGCACTATGGCCGGTTGACCTAACTGCGCGAGCCACTTGTCATGTAACTGATGCAGCCACATCCCCGACAGCCCCCTGTGTCAGTGGCATTTGAGTAAACACATAGCTGGAGAGGAACTATAGAAAGAAGCTCAGCTCTTACCTATGAGGCAACCATCACTGTAGAGGCCGTCTTCAAAATTTTCAAACCGGCCCAATTGCCTAAGAATAAAGGAATTGTGCGCAGCTCCCAGATACCTGGCGACCACAACGAGAATGCGGAGTTGAGCATCACAGACCACTTGCATATTGATGGAGTGAAAGAGCTTTCTGTTGTGGGATGATGGCTACATGAGTGCGGTCAATAGCACCCAGAACATTAGGTAAGTTGTCAATGACATAAAAACCTCTCTTCAAGTCCAGCAAATCCTGCCTTTCACGAGGGAATTTTATGTAATGTTTATTATGGCCTTGTACAGCAGTTATGACCTGGCCCAGACAGCAGGAAAAAGAGGCTTGGAACATTCCCCCAACGACCCCCAACTGTTGTTTGGAAGGAGCCCGATGCCATAAAATGCAAGGCGCACAATAGTTTTGCAGGAAATTTCTGTGACAGGATCCAGATCCCCTCTGACTTCTTGATATAATTCCATGATAGCCTGATCGCCGAGGCTATACAGCCAACTGGATCGGCTTTCGCTTTGCTTCTTGGGTTCATAACCATGTGTTTCTCTGGCATCCTCAGCAATGTGGTTTATGGTTGAAATATGCACTCCCTGTACTGCCTGCATGGCCTCCTGCATGGCAGGTCCTGCTGTGGGTCAGGGTACTTTACCAGTGAGGCTTGCAGCTCTGGCTTCAATGCACGTACTTCCCTATGAGGTGTTTGAACTTCCCTTACCTGTTGTAGTCATTGTTCTTCTTGTTGAGCAGCCCGAAGCAGCCAGTAAACCATTACTAGTACACTTCCCTTTAACATAGTATCTTTAGGAAGACAGGGCAGGTAAGAAAAGCTGTTTTTATTGGGCCAGCAGAGCTGTGTAGGTGCGGCTGAGAAAAGGTCTCATTTTATCGTATGCGATAATAGCCACAATCCTCAATATTGGCCACTTTTTTTCAACTCTATGACAAAAAAAGATGTTATTTCCCATGTTATTATGCGTTATATTACCGCAAAATTTGGTAGGAGTCCCTCATTTGCATAATTTTCTAGCTTTTGCATGCTCATCATATTTACATGCTAATAAGCGACACAATAAACATTGCACATCTGTTGTGCATTGGACCCCATTTATCATGCCATTAGGCTCTAACTTAGGGCTGGATTCATCTTTCTTCGCAGAATGATGAATCCCGCGAAAAAGGGGCGGGGTGAAAGGGGGTGGGCCTGCGAAAGGCCGCAGCCATTCGCACTGTGGCGGTGCAATTTCACCAGCCGCAGTGCAGCCGGCTGCAGCCTTTCGCACAAATACCGCCACCGTAAAAGGTGGTGCCATTCGCAGCACTACTGCTGGCGATAATGTCCCTCACATTATTGCCGGCAGCGGTGCCACTGCTAACTCCTCCCCCTCCCCACCCCAACTTCTCCCCTCCCTGCCCCGACTCCTCCCCCCCGTCCCAACTCCTCCCATCTCAGTCATTTACTTCCTATCACACGCGAAAAGGCCCTTTCGTGTGCGATAAACCTTTAGAAAATAACCCCCTTAGCTTGATGAATGGCCCAGCAAGTTATTCCCATTTTTTTTAATATTTTGCTTTTTTGGCACTTCAAAGCAGATTACATTCAGGTACAGTAGGTATTTTCCTGTCCCCAGAGGGCTCGCAATCTAAGGGCTTGATTTACCAAGGCTTTTCTCTCGTAATGTGTCTATGTGGAAAATGATTACTGAATAAGGCCCTAAGCCTCTATCACATGCGAAAAGGGCCTTTTTTTGCAAGTGATATCATGCAAATTAGGGGGAGGGGAGGAGTCAGACAGGGAGGGGAGGAGTCGGGGCGGAGTCGGGGCGGAGTCAGCGGTGTCTTCGCTGCCAGCGCACCAAATAGCGCCACCGTTCCTGGTGGTGCTATTTGGTGCGAAAGCCGGCAGCCGGCGCACCACCGTGGTGTGAAGGCTGCGGGCTTTCACAGGCCCTCCCCCCCCCCCCCCCGTTTTCACAGGATTCATCATTCTGCGAAGAATGATGAATCCTGGCCTAAGTTTGTACCTGGGGCAATGGAGGGTAACGTGACTTGCCCGAGGTCACAAGGATCAGCAGTGGGACCTGAATCCTGGTTTGTAGAGTGCTGCTCTAACCACTGGGCTACTCCACTCCTTAAGAAGCAGTCTTCTCTAATGAAAATTAATTTTCAGACCTATTAACTCACATTAGGTGCCCATCTGTGCCAGGACAGTTAGATGAAGTTTGATTTGTCAGCTAGTTTCTCTTGTGATTGTTAATTTTCTTATAATTTCCCATTAAGGAAAATAGGTGGTCAGTCCAGATGCACGGAAGGAGAATGCTGTTATAGTTTGGGAAATGTTACTTCACAAAAATTAGGAGTTTGACTATTCTGCTAACGTGCTCTAATGTGTAACATAAGTTACTTTTGTGATGTATTTGCTTGTGTTTGTTCCATTATTATGTATGTAGTTGTCTCTTGCTGAGATCTGAGGATCAGCGGGTTATACAATTTTGTAAATAAATTAAATAAGTGAAACACTCATTCCCAAATGGATAGTCCTCTAGGAGAGAAGCACTTCCCCCCCTTTTCTGCTCACCAGTTGTACAGAAGGAATGCAGTGGTTAACTGCAAATCCATTTGTTCGCCTTCCCTGTCTGACTATAAAAGAAACACAGAATATGTAGGAATAGGAGGGGAAATCTAATGTCATGTTTTATTATTAAAGAATTGGTTGCTGATCAATAAATACATGAAGATCAGCTTCTTCTGTTAAACCAAATCAAAGACGCAGAAAGGAACTGCATCCTCTGTAAATAACAATTCACTAGGATTCCGACAGTTCTGCTTACCAAAAGAATGTCAACAATTATTAATGGCTGCTTTTTAAAATGGACAGAAAAGAAAGCTTTGACTACATTTCAGAGAGACACTAGAGCACTCCATTAATTGAAAACACACAAACCTGGGATTTAGTTGATAAAGATTTTTTAAAATCCTCTTTTCTTGAGCTATCTTCACTGGTTGTAAATTATAAGATAGTGTCTTTTTTTTTTTTTTTTTAATGTGTAGCTTGCAGTAAAATCCATTATCAGCCCTTTGTTTGAATTCAGTTCACATCAGCTTCTCATAGCCCATAAAGAGGTTCAATCTGTTCCAGAACAGTAATCACAATCCATTAAACTCTATTCCCTGTAGTCTTTGTTCCTAGTTTCATGTGATACTGTAATTCTGTGTGAGAGGTGGAAAAAATACCAAAGAAATGTTAGGAATACATTAACCCCTTATCCTTCTTAAAACCAGATTGCCACAGCAACACAGGTAATACAGGTTCAGCAAAAGCTATTTTTTTCTGTAATAGATATTCACAATATATACCTGTTCCATTTCCTTTGGTATTAATTGTGAAGAGATCAGCTGAACACTGCTTTTACATAAAAAAAAGGAGCTGACAAACTTGTTTTATTTATTGTTTTAAATGCATGTTTGAACTCTAAATATTTCATAAGAATACAACATAAGAACTATCACACTGGGTCAGACCAAGGATCCAACAAGCCCACCATCCTGTTTCCAACAGTAGCCAGTCCAGGTATCGAGTTTGGGATCCTGCCAGACATAGTAGATAGATCCCATTCTGCTTCGGTTCAGAGATAAGCAGTGGCTTTTACCAAGTCTACGTGGTTAAAAATGACATAAGAACATAAGAACATGCCATACTGGGTCAGACCAAGGGTCCATCAAGCCCAGCATCCTGTTTCCAACAGTGGCCAATCCAGGCCATAAGAACCTGGCAAGTACCCAAAAACTAAGTCTATTCCATGTTACCGTTGCTAATAGCAGCGGCTATTCTCTAAGGGGTAGATTTTCAAAAACGGCGCGTTCGTGTACTTTTGTTGGCGCTCCAGGCGCAAACAAAAGTATGCGGGATTTTAGTAGATACGCGCGTAGCCGCGCGTATCCGCTAAAATCCTGGATCGGCGCGCGCAAGGCTGCCTATTCCGTGTAGCCGGCGCGCGCCGAGCCGCGCAGCCTGCCGCCATTCCCTCCAAGGCCGCTCCGAAATCAGAGCGGCCTCGGAGGGAATTCGCTATCGCCCTCCCCTCACCTTCCCCTCACCTTCCCCTCCCTTCTTCTACCTAACCCACCCCCCCGGCCCTGTCTAAACCCCCCCCCCCTACCTTTGTTGGGGGATTTACGCCTCCCGGAGGGAGAAGTAAATCCCCGCGCGCCAGCGGGCCGCTGGCGCACCTAGACACAACCCGGGGCCGGTTCCGGAGGGCGCGGCCATGCCCCCGGACTGCCCCTGGCCGAAACCACGCCCCCGGGCCTGCCCTCAAAATGCCGCGTCCCGCCCCAAAAACGCCGCGCCGATCGGCCCCGCCCCCAACACGCCCCCCTCGGAAAACCCCAGGACTTACGCAAGTCCCGGGGCTCTGCGCGCGCCGGTAGGCCTATTGAACATAGGCGCACCGGCGCGCAGGGCCCTGCTCGCGTAAATCCGGGCGGATTTACGCGAGCAGGGCTCTTAAAATCCGCCCCTAAGTGAACTTAATAGCAGGTAATGGACTTCTCCTCCAAGAACTTATCCAATCCTTTTTTAAACACAGCTATACTAACTGCACTAACCACATCCTCTGGCAACAAATTCCAGAGCTTAATTGTACATTGAGTAAAAAAGAACTTTCTCCGATTAGTTTTAAATGTGCCACATGCTAACTTCATGGAGTGCCCCCTAGTCTTTCTATTATCCGAAAGAGTAAATAACCGATTCACATCTACCCGTTCTAGACCTCTCATGATTTTAAACACCTCTATCATATCCCCCCTCAGCCGTCTCTTCTCCAAGCTGAAAAGTCCTAACCTCTTTAGTCTTTCCTCATAGGGGAGCTGTTCCATTCCCCTTATCATTTTGGTAGCCCTTCTCTGTACCTTCTCCATAGCAATTATATCTTTTTTGAGATGCGGTGACCAGAATTGTACACAGTATTCAAGGTGCGGTCTCACCATGGAGCAATACAGGGGCATTATGACATTTTCCGTTTTATTCACCATTCCCTTTCTAATAATTCCCAACATTCTGTTTGCTTTTTTGACTGCCGCAGCACACTGAGCCGACGATTTCAATGTGTTATCCACTATGATGCCTAGATCTTTTTCCTGGGTGGTAGCTCCTAATATGGAACCTAACATCGTGTAACTACAGCAAGGGTTATTTTTCCCTATATGCAACACCTTGCACTTATCCACATTAAATTTCATCTGCCATTTGGATGCCCAATTTTCCAGTCTTACAAGGTCTTCCTGCAATTTATCACTCCCCACCCAGGATCTTGTCCAAACCTTTTTTGCCTTTATCACATCTTCCAGCAAGGAATTCTAGAGCTTAATTGTGCATTGAGGGAAAAATAAGTTTCTACGATTTGTTTTAAATGTGCTACTTAGTACCTTTGGGGGAGGGGGCCCCTTGTCTTTGTATTTTTTTAAAGCATAAATAACCAATTCATGTACTTATTCCACTTTTAAACACCTTTCCACTTTTAAACACCTCTATGATATCTTCCCTACTACTACTAAAATCAGCAATTTCTTCTCCAAGCTGAAGAACTCTAACATCTTTAATCTTTCCACATAGGGAATGGTTCCATTTCCTTTATCATTTTGGTCACCCTTCTCTGTACCTTTTCTAGTTCCGCTGTAATTTTTTTAAAAATATGACTATCAGAATTGCACACAATACTCAAGGTGTGGTCACACTATGGAGCAACAGAGAGGTATTAGGATATTGTCCTTTGTATTCTCCATTCGCTTCCTAATAATTCCTAATATTTTGACAGCATTTTTAGATTCATATTCAAGGACAGTTAAATATGCTAATTTCCCTTCTCTGTGTTAGAAATTTGGAATAAATAGGTAAATAAAATATAAAGCAAGAAAAATGTTAGGTTACCATTCTGGGAAGTAGTGAATGTAGTGCTGCTCAGTGTATAATGTTCTCTTTGCAGATAAGAACTATGTCTAGTCCCATGGACCCATGCCCTTTCCATTCATAAGTCAAGGGGGAGATGTTTAAAATGCTACTTCAGTTGGTGAATCAGTCATTATACGAGGGCTGTTTGCCTGACTTGTTTAAAAGCGGCGATGATTTGGCCAGTTAAATAGAATCCCTCTTTATCAGCTTCCGACATTACTAATTACAGACCTTTCTCAAATTTGTGTACAGTAACTAAAATAATTGAAAAGTGGGTCTTAATGCAGCTGTGTGTTTTTAGAAGAAAAAGGTTTTGATTAGTATCAATACAGATTTCCAAAGGCTCACTGTACAGAAACATGCATGTGATCATTATTTGATAATGTGTACAAGATATTAGATGAGGGAATACCTTTGTTGCTAGTTTAATTGGCCGATGATTGATGTGCTGAGAAAATTAGATGTACATTAATATATATATTGTGACGATGTGCAAATTTTGATCCTCTGCAGTGGAGACGGTAATTTAATAGTTGAACATTTAACAAATTGTATGCCTTCAATCACTAATTGGATGACTGATAACATGTTAATGTTAAATATATTGAAAAACAAAGTCTTATGGCTGGGGAAGACAAGTGCTCCCACAATTTGGTACAATTAAGAAATTCTACAGTTGAGATAAGCAAAGGAGTCTGAGTATACATCTAGAGTCAAGGGTCACACTGCAAAAACATATTAGGCAGGTGGTCAAAACATTTTATTATTTCAAAATGGTGAGGCTTTGAACAATTATATTGGTAAGAGTAATTTGCATACTGTTATACAAGCCGTAGTGTTAAGAAGATTGGACTATTGTAATTCTCCTTATTTTGGTCTATCTAAAAAATGGCTGCGGGCATTAGATTAGTTAAAAATGCAGCAGCGAGAGTTTTATAATGGGGGCAAAGTATTCAGAAAACACTTCCCCATATTTGAAATGGCACTGGCTTTCCATTCATCAGAAGATAGAATTTAAAATACTAATGCTCATTCATAAAGTTATGCATAGTGAAGTACAAGCTGCTCTAAATTCATTGTTGAGCCCTTCTGTAACATCTCACACTGTACGTTCCACAGGTAAATATCCACTTTCTGTTCCAAATTTTAAACACTTTAAATTGTAGAAGACCAGAGATCACTTATTTTTGTTTAGTGGTCCATTACTGTGGAATGCATTGAATCAGGATTTGATGGGGGAAAAATATTATTTAAAATTTAGGAAGAAACTGAAGGCTCTTCCTAATCCACCATTCAGGCCTACACCTGAATGGTGGATTTTTTTCTGTTATTTATTTTACATTTATTTATTTGTATTGTGATTTTTTTTTTTTAATTTTTTATTTCTCAAATTTTAATATACATACAAGTTAAAACTTGTTTGGAAATTATAAAATACAATAGGAATACAATAATCATAGTAATAATAATAATGAAACAATATGTTAATTTGTATTTTAACAAATAAAGGAAATACGGAGAGGCCCATGAAAAATGGAGCGACACCAATGTATTCTATTACAGCATGAAAAAGAAACCTGAGAAGACACTTTGCCTTTAAATTTTTTCCGCATTATAGTGAGACATTCTAGGAGCGAGAGGCCAAGAAGTCCCTAAGCTGAGAGGGTTCTAAGAAAATATATTTCTGTTCTTGATAGGTAATATGACATTTGCATGGGAAATGCAGTTTAAATTGAGCCCCCTTTTGGACCGCTTCAGCTCTCATATTAAGAAAAGATTTATGTCTTATTTGGGTTGATTTAACTATATCAGGAAAACACCACAGTTTGTGACCAAAAACATTTTCTTGACTATTTCTAAAGAAATATTTAGACACATTGGGGTAGATCTTTAAAAAGTACGCTGGATTTTATAAGATACGCGTGTAGCCGCAAGTATCTTATAAAATCCAGGGTCGGCGCGCGCAAGGGGGTGCACATTTGTGCAACCTGCGCATGCCAAGCCCAGCGCGCGCAGCCTGTTCCCTCCGAGGCCGCTCCGATTTCGGAGCGGCCTCGGAGGGAACTTTCCTTCGCCCTCCCCCCACATTCCCCTCCCTTCCCCTCCCTAACCCACCCCCCGGCCCTATCTAAACCCCCCCACTACCTTTGTCGGCAAAGTTACGCCTGCTTTCAGCAGGCGTAACTTTGCGCGCGCCGGCCGGCAGCACCGCTCCGTCCTCCGGTCCCAGGGGCTGGTCCGGAGGCCTCGACCATGCCCCCGGGCTGGTGCCACACCCCCGGGCCCGCCCCCGAAACGCCGCGGCACGCCCCTGAAACGCCGCGTCTTTCAGGAACGCCCCTGGACACGCCCCTCCCACCCCTTTTTGAAAGCCCCGGGACTTACCAGCGTCCCGGGGCTTTACGTGTGCCGGCGGCCTATGCAAAATAGGCGCGCCGGCGCGTGAGGGCCCTGCACGCGTAAATCTGGAAGGATTTACGCGCGCAGGCCTTTTAAAATCCGCCCCCTAATTTTTATCCATAAGAAACGCAAAAGAAATCAATAGAGTTCTCTTCTGAGGCACAATTATCCCTTGTGATGATTCAAGTAGTGTAGTAACATCAGGCAATAAATGTTCTTCTATATTTCCACGGTTAGACTCTGCACTTGGTAAATAATAAGCTTTTGTCACAATGGGTTTCACCTCTTCAGGCATCTCAGAATCTGTGATATATATAATCTAAACAACTCGAGTGGTGAAATATTTCTCAAGACTGGAAAATTCAGAAATCTTAAGTTGTGAGATCTCAAAGAGTTTTCAATGTTCTCCAGCCTCTAGTTAACAACAGATTCACTTTGAATTAAATTTGTTTGTATTTTTTCCACTTCCTTTAAACGTCCATCCATTGTTTGCACTCTTACTTCTTGCTGTGTTAATTCAATTGCATTCTTAGTTACTTGATCTTTAACTTCCCGAATTTCTTTAGTGAGACCCACAACTGCCTTTTCCAATGCTTGTAATGCATTCCAAATCATTGTTAAAGAAATTTCTGTAGTTGGAATTATGACTCTCTCAGTCTTAGGTATCTCTTTTCTCTCTTCTCCTCCTCCCACTATATCCCCGGCACCAATATCCAAGCTCGGACTACCAAGCCTAACAGCATTATCCAGTCCCAGGTCACCATTACCCCTCTGGGGCTGTACCTTTGCTATTTGCTCTGAGCTGACAAGTCCTTCAGTTGGTATTTCTTGTCTAGCTGCTCCTTCCCTGTCGTGGGGGGCTGCAGCTTCCATTAATCCTCTTCCTTCAACGAGACCTGGTGGTGCCGGTCTACACGGAGACCCGGGGCTAAGAGATGTTTCGGATGTCAGGGAGAGCAGATCACGCTCTATTTCCGCTCTCTCAGCCACATGCTCTCCAGGTGTTTCAGGCGGTACCGCTGCGAAAATACTCCCGATGCGGGGTTGACTTGATTCTAACGGGGTAGATGTCATCTCTATCCCCCGTACCCTCACCTTCCTTTTAGTATGGGGCATGGTAATTCCTCAGCAATACAATTTCAGAGGTAAAATTTGGGAGCTTCTCACAGACGCGACTACTCAGGCAGCCATCTTGTGGGTGTCTCCCCCTATTTGTATTGTGATTTTATCCATTTATGATTGTAATTATGTATGCTTTATTATGATCTGGTTTGGACAGATATTATTTGGAAATTAGCAGACTAGAAAATGTTTACATAAAAACGGTATGTGCCTCAGAAACTAGCAAAGTAATGTGAGGGAAGGGCAATGAAACCCTCTTGAAATAATATTTATCACATAATGCCAAGATAATAATGTTGTGGGCACGTCGGGATACTACTGTAGAAACCAGGAAGGCATATGAACTGCATATCGTGCATTACAGTCAAAGGGATCGATCACCTAATTTGAAGCTTGGAAGGAGTCCGTAGTGAAGAGCTGTTGGGGAAGGCCTGGCAAATAAAAAATGGGATTCAGCACTTGAACAGAATCTGTGCAGGACTCCAGATAGCTGTCATAATCTGAGTCTAATGAGGCATTTGGGGCCAGGCTGGTTCCAAACTGAAAAATGCATGAACCTCATTATTCCTTTATAGACAGGCAAAGTCACTCTGGTGATGGTAAATCTCCTATAGAAAAAATGCAGAGAAATGGCAATGAGTCTGCATGGGCCCGAATGGCAGTGTGAAATATTTCTTTCTTTCTTTCTGTCTTTAAAACATTTATTGTCCCATTGTGCTAAGCAGAGTACAACAGCCATGTAATGCAAACAATAAAATTCAGATACAATATTCAGTGTATAATCTCAATTTATAATATAATCCTAAATTGTTGAAATAGCTCATACTCCAGCCCTTAGTTTTGAATATGACCAAATGCCTATTGGAAAAATAATGCAAACATCATCCAAGGAACGTAATGACTCATGCAACAAATTCCATAGGGTAGGGCCCACCATTGACTACTGTCTTTCAGGTGGGCAGTCTTTACAAAGGAATTGATAATAAATTATTTCCCTGAGAATGTAAGCCAAAAGTTACTGCCCATAGTTCTCTGCTTCAACGGCAGGGCTGAAGAAAAACTGATACTTCACACATCCAGCAGAGCTCTCTGCTTCAACGGCAGGGGAGAAGAAAAAAGGGTTCGCACTCACAAAGCGGGGAGTAGCTGGCTTGTTATGGCGGTTACTACCCCAAACCAAATGTACCTGATACTTCACTTTCGATGCATATCCAGCATGGCTCTCTGCTTCAACGGCATGGGAGAAAGACTGATACATCACGCATTTCCAGCATAGCTCTCTGCTTCAACGGCAGGGGAAAAGAAAAACAACCAATAAGGGCTGTATAACATAGTCTGGGTAAAACAAATAAGCATGGGTGTAGCTTGCTTATTGCGGCGGTTACTACCCCTACTACCCCTAACTAATCAAGCTAGACATTTCACTTGGATGCAGCTCCATCACTGCTCTCTACATTAATGGTGGGGGTGGAAGGGAAATAGAACCAAGAGCTAAGAGAAACAGATAAGTATGAGAGAAAAAATGTGTGAGGCTTGCTGGGCAGACTGGATGGGCCGTTTGGTCTTCTTCTGCCGTCATTTCTATGTTTCTATGTTTCTATATTTCAATCATAAGCTTATCTCACTGGCTTACTCTCTCCAACACACAGGACCTGATTTTAAAAAGCATTTACATGCGTAAAACTTGGTTTTACTAGCGTAAACACACTTTTCCCCTTGATAAGCAGGCTGTGTTAGCCATGCTGTCTGGGTAATGTTTTCTGGGCGTCACGGGGCAGAGCTATCTTGCCAAGCTTGCAGAGCTTTGACTTGTATGCCTATGCGGCTCTTCCTGCGCATATCCTGCAAGTCTCCTCAGTTTGTTTTTTTTTGCGCTCCTCATGGTAGTGCAGGCATGTCTCTAAGTGCAATGTTCTCCTCAGAGTTTTTTCCCCTTCACAGTGTGAAGCTCCAAACACCACTTTTAAGTGCTATCATGACGAAGACCAGGCTTTAAATATTACAAATCAGCAAAATTATGTCAGTGACTGGTTGGCATTATTATTGTTATTTATGCCTTGGGCCTGAGTACGACCAGGCCTCCTGCAGGGACTATGGCTGCATGTCCCCTCGTGCTCAGCGACACAGGACTGTGAAGATCTCCAGGCTCAGAGAGTGATCCCCATCTGGATGTTATGCGCCCTTATCCTCACACGATGGCCGCTCCAATCACTCATCCTTGGGCCCAAAGTCTCATCATCCAGATCCAGTGAGGAGGGTGTCTTCCATAGGCCCACTGGATACTTCTGCGAAAAAGAGCCAGGTGGACAAAAGTCCCAGTGTGCTCTGGGCACAAAAGAGAGCCGATCTGGCCAAACCAGTAAAAAATGCGACAGAACTGGGGATAAAAACTGTCACAAGCAGCACTGGAGCATCTGACAAAGAGAAAAAATGATGCAGACAAGGCATCGATGCATCTGAAGCAGTCAATGCAACATAGACATGACACAGATTGACACTCATTGCTTCACCCGCACAACACAATGATACACCATGCAGTTTCAAAGCAATCAAAGCCCAAACCTCTCGACTCACCGGCTACACATTTGACACATGTCGACACATCAAGCAAAACCGCTAAACCCAAGAAAATGGATGACAAAACCACAGATTATGTACCACCTAGAAGGGAAATGCCCTCATCAGGGTTAATTACATAGGACCTCCTTCAACTTTCGGACCTAGAGGAAGGGGAGATGTCACCAGTTCAGATGTAATCATCTGCCTCTTCTATATCGGCCCAGTCAGGATAGAGTCCACTCAGGTCTTTCCTCCTCGGCTCATAAACGTCATTGTTCTCCTATTCTACAGGAACCTCTGGATAAGAGACTGAAACCCCCAGTTCAGGAGCCTTTATCAGCCAGAGCTAGGGCTCTAGACATAGCCATCCTGTCAGCAGGAGTACCCCCACCAAAGGGGAACAGCGGAAATCCCACTCCCCTCAAAGCCTGTCGGGTGATAACGTGCACCACGTAAAGGGAAGGCATTCTTTGCCTCAGAGCACATCAGCTTCACAAGCAATGGATCAGATTATGTTCATTTTGAAGTCTTTTTTTCTCTAATCTTCCTTATGAAGAGCATTTGTGACTTCATCAGTCAGTGAGCCCTTTGGAAGGGGATTGCTCCCCACTGATGGAATACCATCCATCTCCAGATAACAGGGAGGATGATCTCTTAGCACACCCCATCCCATGGTTCTCTCCACAGCCAGACAACTGGCCTCAGGAGTCTCCATCGACTTCTCCAGGGAGTTCCACAGGCATTCCTTCAGACCCTCCAGAGGAACCTCTCGAGCCATCTTCACCCAAGGATCTCATGTACTCTAAATTTGTGGAGAAGGTGGGTACAATTTTAAAAGTGGATACTTAAAAGATTCCTGACCCTAGAGTGGAGACACTGGGCATCTTAAAGATCTTGGAAGTGCCAACAGAGCCAAAAGCTTTGTCATCACATTCATTGTTGGACTCTGTGATGAAAAGAGCATGGGAGTCCTCCCACGTGACCGTAACTGTCTCCAGAAAATTGGATCTGAAATTCAGAATGTGAAAATCCTTCCACTATGGTGTAGTTCAGATCTCACATGCCTCTGTAGAGGTACAGTCGGCAATAAAAAAGTCTAAAAAATCAAGGCTTCATTCTAACATGCCGTTGGGCAAGGATAACAAGATTCTAGATGACTTTGGATGCAAGGTGTTTCAGGGTTCCATGCTCAACACATGGATCCAACAGCACCAATTCTATATTACACAATACCTGTATGAGTGTGTCCAGAGCTTGAAACTCTTTATATCAGCAGGCATGGGTGAACAACTCACACCTCAACCCTTAATAGATTTAGAAGAGGGTCTAAGACATCTACTGAGGACCGTTTATGAAGCCTTCGACACATCCACTCAAACTTCTGCAGCATTCATCACTGCATGAAGAATGGCATGGTTGTGGTCCAGCATAATTAGAGAAGATGTTCATGAAAAGCTCATCAACTTTCCTTGCAAAGGTGACAATCTCATTGGCGACAGATTAAGAGAAACTGTTTCTCAGATAAACAAGCAGAACGAGCTGTACTATCCCTGACTTCACCCAGAGACCAGCAGAGTAGCACCAGAAAATATTTTTCTCCATATAAAAAGCCATTCTATCACAGAAGGCCCTACCAGCGGTATAAGTCATGCAAAGGTCCATTCTACCAATCAACAAGGCCTCAAAACCAACAATCTCAACAAAGAAATCAGCAAAGGAGTCAGAGAGTGCAAAAACCACAGCAAGCACAGCCCAAAAACCACAGCAGTATTTTTGAGCCACATCTGACCACAGCAGACTGACATATTTTTTTCCAAGCATGATCAGCAACTACATTAGACCAATGTTCTAAGTATCATCTTTCAAGTGTACAAACTAGATTTCAAACAACTCCCAGTGACTCCTCATCTAGTAGCACCAACATGGGACCCTTCCCAGATTCCCTTGTTGAAGTAGGACATGCAGGCCTTACATCATCAGAGGGTGATTCGTGCGTTGCTGCAGTCTCACCTCAACAAGGGTTAATTCTCCAATACTTTCTCATTCCAAAAAAGACTGGGGGTTTTTGTCTAATCTTGGACCTTCGTACTCTCAACAACATAAGAATATAAGATATGCCATACTGGGTCAGACCAAGGGTCCATCAAGCCCAGTATCCTGTTTCTAACAGTGGCCAATCCAAGACATAAGTACCTGGCAAGTACCCAAACATTAAATAAATCACAAGTTACTATTGCTTATTAATTAATAGCAGTTTATGGGTTTTTCCTCTAGAACTTATCCAAACCTTTTTTTAAATGCAGTTACACTAACTGCTGTAACCAGATCCTCTGGCAATGAATTCCAGAGCTTAACTATGCACTGAGTGAAAAAGAATTTCTTCGATTTGTTTTAAATGAGCTACTTGCTAACTTCATGAAGTGCTCCATGGTCCTTCTATTATCTGACAGAGTAAATAACCAATTTACATTAACTTGTTTAAGTCCTTTCATGATTTTGTAGACCTCTGTCATATCCCCTCTCAGTCATCTCTTATCCAAACTGAACAGCCCTAACTTCTTTAGCCTTTCCTTATAGGGCAGCATGCCACTTATCATTTTGATCGCCCTTCTCTGCACTTTCTCCAGTGCAACTATATATTTTTTGAGATACGGGGATCAGAATTGCACACAATATTCAAGATGCGGTTTCGCCATGGAGCAATCCAGAATCATTAAGACATCCATCCTTTTATTTGCCATTCCCTTCCTAATACTTCCTAACATTCTGTTTGCTTTATTGATCACCACAGCACACTGAGCTGATGATTTCAATGTATTATCCACTATTTATTATTTATTTATTTATTTAGAAGCTTTTATATACCGATATTCGTTGGTACATCATATCGGTTTACATGGAACTTATCGAAATACATGGAACATGGAGAAAATAACGTTAAACTTGTCAGATTTCAAGGAACATAAAAGGTAACATGGAACAATATCGAATTAATTAGAAGATTGACGTAAATTCAATATAATAATAAAGTAAGCTAATCGGTTTTCATGGAGCTAGTTGTAGACAAGCATGAGTAGGTTAAAGGTAACATGGAGGGATTGACAAGTCATTTCCATAGTGTTGAATTGTATGGTTTAATAACAAATGAGGATTTACGCTTGAGAGGAGATATGTTGTGAGGCAAAGAGAGATAAACAGCAGGGAGACATGAGTGGGATGGTTGCTAATTGCCAAAGGAAAGTTTAAGATATTGTAGAGTGGACAATAGAGAGATGTTATGAGAATGCCTGTTTAAAGAGCCAGGTCTTTAGTTTTTTTTTTAATTTCTGGGTGCAGTGTTCATGACGGAGGTCAGATGCATGGAGTTCCAGATAGAGGGTCCTGCAATGGATAACGCTCGTTCTTTCGTGGAGTTAAGGTGTGTGAGTTTAGGGGAGGGAGTGTGTAGGTTTCCTTTGTAGGCTGATCTAGTGGGTCTGTTGGAGGTATGATAGTGAAGGGAATCGTTTAGCCAATACATATTTTGGTTGTGTAGAGTTTGTGTATGATTGAAAGACTCTTGTAGAGAATTCTGAAAGGTATTGGGAGCCAGTGGAGGTCTCTAAGGATGGGGGTGATATGGTCTTTTTTGCGAGTGTTAGTGAGAATTCTGGCGGAGGCATTTTGCAACATTTGGAACGGTTTGATGGTCATTGCGAGGAGGCCTAGGAGTAGTGAGTTGCAGTAATCGATTTTGGAGAATAATGTGGCCTGAAGGACTGTACAGAAATCATTGAAATGGAGGAGGGGTCTTAGTTTTTTTAGGACATGGAGTTTAAAATAGCATTCTTTCATGGTGGAGTTGATGAATTTTTTTAGGTTTAATTGGTTGTCTAATATGACACCTAGGTCTCATACATGTTGCGAAAAAGATAATGAGGGGGAAGGGGGTTGATATTGGGGGGGGGATCATGGCGTTATGGTGGGCAGAAATTATGAGGAGCTCAGTTCTGGATGTGTTAAGTGCGAGATGAAGGTTTGTGAGGAGGTGGTTAATTGCAGCAAAAAGATTTTCTCAGGTCTTGAGGGATTTGGAGAGGGATTCGGTGATGGGAATAAAGATTTGGACATCGTCCACATAGATAAAGTTGGTGAGACCTAGATCAGAGAGGAGTTGGCATAGGGGCAGCAGGTAGATGTTGAAGAGAGTGGATGATAAGGAGGATCCTTGTGGAACGCCTCGAGTTAGGTTTATGGGTGTGGATTCACTGTTACCTATTCTGACTTTGTAGTGACTGTTCTCAAGGTAAGATTCAAACCAATGGAGGGCTTTCCCTGTTATGCCAATTTCAGTGAGATGGTTAATTAGAATGTTGTGGCTGATGACGCCTAGATCTCTTTTCTGGGTGGTAACTCCTAAGATAGAACCTAACATTGTGCAACTACAGCAAGGGTTATTTTTCCCTATATGTTATCACTTTGCACTTGTCCACGTTAAACTTTATCTGCCATTTGGAAGCCCAATCTTCCAGTCTCACAAGGACCTCTTGCAATTCATCACAATCTGCTTGAGATTTAACTACTCTGCATTCTTTTGTGTCATCCGCAAATTTGATCACCTCACTTGTCGTACCCATTTCCAGATAATTTTTAAATATATTAACAAGCAAGTACTCCACTGTTTACTTTTTTCCACTGTGAAAATATTGCACTCGGGGGTGGACCCTTGCCCTGTGGCAGTGTAGAGATATGCTTCCTGGTAGGGACCAGAAGGCAGCTGCCCTCAGGGGGCAGAGCATGGAAGGAGACAGAGGGTAGACAGAGCTTCACCACTGGAAGCCCAAGGTCCCCCCGGGAGGAGCCCATAGGGACCCAGGCTGCTTGGACTTAGATGGACCTCGCAGGGTCTCCTAAGAGAGTGAAAGTCCAGTGTTCCCACAGACAGGAGGAGAGCGCGGTCAGGTTCGAACCTGGAGGTCACATGGAGCAAGGAGGACCAGAACAGTGTAGGAGATGACAAGGCTAGGAACAAAGCCAGAATCTGGAGGTGTGGTCAAGCAGGCAGAGGTCAATGAGCAGGAGTCAGTCTGAGGAGTGGTCAACAAAGCTGAGGTCAGGTACCGAAGGTCAGACGAGGTCACCGGCAGGCTGAGGTCAAGAGGCAGGCAGCAGGCAGACGTGTCGAGTAACAGGCAGGAATCAGAAGGCAGGCAGCAGACAGGCAGGTCAAGGAACGGACCGGGTTCAGAAGGCAGCAGGCAGACAGGTCATGTAGCAAACCTCTCCTGGGCACGTGATTATTTAAATTAGGGCCCACGCTAATAAGGAGGTGCTAGGGTCTTCACATACGGCTTCACATACGGGTCTTCTAAACTATTTGTATATAAGTTGTAATCCCCCAGTTCTTTGTTAACTTTCTCCAAGTTCATCCCCCCTGTTCTATGTAAGACATTATAAGCTATGCGTTATATTGTCATTGTAATTGTTGAAATGTGAACCGAAGTGATTAGTAACATTGTTACTTGAACTGCGGTATACAAAAATGTTAAATAAAATAAATAAATAAAAATAAACCAAGAACAGTACCAGAGTGTCAGTCCGGAGGTACTACCTGGGGAGATGAACAGATGAACAGGAACAGGAGGATACTGGAACTAGGAAGCAGGAACAAGGCAGGAACTGAACTGGAACAGAAAGATCCTGGAATGAGACTTGGAACAAGACAGGAACAGGTACAAGCGCGGAGACAATTTAGCAACCGACCCGATTGCCAAGGCAAGGAAGTGCAGGCAGGGACTTCCTTATAACGGGGAATCCATCAGGGCGCGCCGCGGAGTTAAGACCTGCCCTTGGCCCTACAAGAGACCGGGCGGTCCACGTGCGATTATGTAGGGGCTTGGCCAGCAGCGCCGAAGACGCCGAGCTCCAGCGTGAGGCCTGGTTCGCAGTAGAAGGTCCGGCGACCACTGCCGCAGGACGCCGGGGCCTGGAAGTACTGGCAGCTGCCACTAGGGAGGCCGACCCAGGACCTGCCGTGGAACCATGAAGGTGAGCAGGCCTGTGTGCTGGACAGGAGCGAACGGGGCGCGTAACAGTACCCCCCCTTCTAGGCCTCCCCCTACATGGCCTTGGCTTGTCAGCATGAGCCCTATGAAAGGCTTTCAGGAGCTCCTTATCAAGAATATTTTGGGAGCATTCCCACGAATTCTCCTCGGCCCCGTAACCTTACCAGGCTAAGAGGTATTCCCATTTTCCTCGATGCTGCCGTACGTCAAGGACCTTTCTTACCTGGATGGAGGATTCAGGTTCAGCAGAGACTCATGGATTAGAGGGAACTCTGCGTGAGGGCCAGGAGAGGATCAATGGCTTCATCAGGGACTCATGAAACGTGTTATGGATGCCCATGGCACGAGGTAGTTGTAATTGGTATGATACCGCTCCCACTCTTCGAATGACAGGAAATGGTCCTATATGCTTCGGAGCCAAGCGATGAGAGGGAAGTCTCAGTTGTATGTGTCGAGCGCTTAGCCACACCTTTTGGCCGAGATGCAATAGTGGAGCAGGACGTCTATGGATATCAGAGTTACGCTTGGAACATTCAGCGGCTTGAGAAAGATGCTCTTTTACGTGGTTCCATACATGACGGATAGTGTGAGCCATTGATTGAGCCGCTGTAGACGGAACGGTCAATGGAACAGGAAGAGGCAGATGGGGCTGCCGTCCGAATACTACAGAAAACAGGGAAACATCGGTGGCTGTAGCAACATGTGTGTTGTGTGACAGCTCGGCCCAGGGAAGAAGCTCAGACCAATTATCTTGCTGATCATTTACATAGGAACGGAGAAATGTCTTCAGGGTCCGATTGGTCCTTTCAGCTTGGCCGTTGGCCTGTGGATGATAGGCCGATGTATAGCTTAAGGAAATGTTGAACTTCTTACATAATGAACGCCAATACTTGGCTGCAAACTGTGGTCCCCGATCAGAGATGATCTCCTTGGGGAGTCCATGAAGGTGGAAGATATTCTTTAAGAAAAGCTTAGCTAGATCCGGGGCTGAAGGAAGGGCTGACAGGGGAATAAAGTGACCCATCTTCGAGAAACGGTCGATGATGATACAAATCACCGTGTTGTTCTGGGAAGGAGGAAGGTCTGTGATGAAGTCCGTCAAGATGCTTGACCAGGGTTCAGTAGGTGCTGGGAGTGGTTGCAGTAAGCCCCAGGGCTTCCCAGTAGGTGGCTTCTGCTGAGCACAGATGGGACACGAGTCCACGTAGTTTTGAGAGTCTTGCACCATATTGGGCTACCAATAGTGTCTTCGCAACATCTCTAAGGTTCTGGCATGGCCCGGATGGCCTGCCAACTTAGAGTCGTGGCCCATTTCAGAACTCGTTCAAGTAACCTCTTCGGAACAACAGTTTTACCAGTATGAACTGTAGTGGTCATGGCAAGGGAAATACAGGCAGGATCAATAATGAAGCTAGGAGTTTCATGGATGTCTTCAGGTTCGAACGATCTGGATAGCACATCAGCGCGAAGATTCTTAGAACCAGGCTGGAAACACAGCGTGAAGTTGAATCGTTCAAAGAAAAGTGCCCATCGGGCCTGACGAGAGTTCAGGAATTGAGTCTATTTTAGATGCTCAAGATTGTTATGGTCTGTAAAAACATTAAACTTATGTTGCGCCCCTTCCAACCAGGAGCGCCACTCTTGGAGTGCCAATTTGATGGCGAGGAGTTCACGGTTACCAACGGTGTAATGCTGCTCCATGGGGGAAAACTTGTGTGAATAGAAGGAGCAGGGGGTCAGTTTGCCCTTGGGAGAAAACTGACTCAAGATGGCTCCTGTGCCAATTGCTGAGGCGTCGACCGCCACGACGAAGGGACGTGTGGGATCCGGGAGCTACAAGCAGGGACCGGAGCAGAATGCTTCTTTGATAGTCTGGAAGGCAGTGATTGCCTTGGGTGTCCATACCTGGGTGTTGGCCCCTTTCCTAGTCATAGCAGTAAGTGGGGCAACTAAGGAGGAGTAATTAGCAATGAAGCTCCGGTAATAATTGGTAAAACCGAGAAAGCATCGCAAGGCTTGGAGACCTACTGGCTGGGGCCAGTCGCGGATCCCCTGGACTTTCTCGGGATCCATCGAAAAGCCTTGGACAGAAATGATGTACCCAAGGAAGGGTACGCGGTTCCACTCAAACAGGCATTTTTCCAACTTGGCATACAGGTGGTTTTCTCATAGATGTTGTAATACGATCCTGACGTGATCTCTATGAGATTCCAGGTCTTTTGAGAAGATCAAGATGTCATCAAGGTATATGACTATGAAGTAGGGGGATGTGAATCATTTTTCTGGCACCAATAGCCCCTGTCACATGGTAAGGGCAAAAGGCCATCGACGCCATTTTGTTTACTGGCAGCTGACGGCCTGAGAGCGGGAGATCGCTCCTGGGACCCCCGCTGGACCACCAGGTACTTTAGAAAAGTTTTTTTTTTGGGGGGGGGGGGTTGGGAGGGTGGGAGATTCTAAAGAATTTGATTTAAAGGGTTGGAGTGGGTTTTTTGTTTTTCGGCTTGGGCGCAGCTGATAAAAAAAAAACGTTCAGACCACGGGAAACAGAATTTCCTGATGGTCCATGAAACCGAAAGCAGAACCGATTCCGGCACCAATTCACATCCCTACTACGAAGGAATACAGAAGATCTCGGAAGACTTCGTTCATGAGGTGTTGAAAGACCGCTGGGGCATTGCATAGCCCAAAGGGCATCACAGTATATTCATAGTGACCGTCCCTTGTATCAAATGCGGTTTTCCATGTATCATCAGGTTGGATGTATACCAAATTGTACGCACCCCTCAGGTCAAGCTTGGAAAAGATTCATGCCCCTTCAAGGCGATCGAACAGTTCACTGATGAGGAGCAACAGGTATCAGTTCTTACAGTTTATGGCGTTGAGCCCCCTGTAATCGATACAGGGGTGTAGGCTGCCATCTCTCTTCTTGACGAAGAAGAACCCTGCACCAGCAGGGGAGTCGGACAGACATATGAAACCTTTCTCTAAGTTCTCCTTAATATACTCTGACATAGATTGCATCTCAGGTTGAGACAATGGGTAAGTCCTGCCTTTGGGAGGCGTAGTGCCCGGCAGGAGTTCAATAGGACAGTTGAACTTGCGTAGCGGAGGTAAGGTATCCGCTTTCTGTTTTGAAAAAACATCTTTGAAATCAGAATACTGTGGAGGCAAACCAGGTAAGGCAACAGACTTCAGGACAGGAACAACTGAAGATACAGAATGAAAACAAGTCTTCTGGCATTTGGAGCCCCACTGCACCAACTGCAGGGTTTGCCAGTCAAACTGGGGTTCATAAGCCTGGAGCCAGGGCAGACCCAGGATAATCGGGTGCGTTGATCGCTTCAGTACGTAAAAAGACATCTCTTCCTCGTGGAGGGTACCCACCGTAAGACGGACAGGCACTGTCCGGTGAGTAATGAGTCCAGGAAGACGATCCCCCTGAATAGAGGCAATGTGGAGACTCACCTCCAATGGTAGGAGAGGAATGTTCAAGAGTTTAACGATGTCATCCATAAGGAAGCTGCCACTAGCTCTGGTATCAACAAGAGCGGTGGTGGCGAAGTGTGGGCCTTCATGCCCAAGAAACAGGAAGGAACAATGGAGGGCCAGTAACAGTTGCGCCCAAGCTCGGGACCCCCGCTGGGCTCAGGCGTTGCAGTTTCCCAGTCGCACCAGGCAAGACTGCAGACAATGTCCAGAAGTGCCACAGTAAAGGCAGAGACCCTCTTTCCACCGATGTAGCTGTTCCATCAGAGATAGACGCCCATGATTTACCTCCATAGGTTCCACCACGGAGGATGGTGGTGGTGCTGAACTCTTCACTGGAGGGTTGGAGGTACTTGTGGGAAGTTCGATAGGAGAGCGTGGAGCCTTTACTTTTAGGCGTCTTTGCCGGAGACAATGATCAATCCTTCCGGCCAGGGAAATCAGATCCTCTAGAGACGTAGGAGTCTCACGGACAGAGAGCTCATCTTTGAGAGCGCAGGAAAGACCATCTAAGAAGATGACTTACAGACAATCTTCTTGCCACCCAAGCTCAGTGGCTAGCTTCCGAAACTCCACCGTGTACTCGGAGAGGTATCTCGCCCCTTAACGGAGGTGGAGTAAGTTATGGCTTGCCACAGCCTGGTGGCCTGGATCTGCGAAGGTCTGCTTGAAGAGAGCAATGAATTTGGATAACTGGGTGAGAATGGGATCGGAACATTCCCATAAGGGTGAGGCCCATGCAAGGGCCTTCCCGTCCAGACAAGACAGAATGAAGATCATCTTAGTGATTTCCTTCAAAAACAGCGAGGGTTGCAGTGCAAACTGCATAAAGCACTGATTAAGGAAGCCACGACAGGAGCATGGGTCCCCATTGTATCAAGGAGGTGCAGGAATTGCCAAGGATGCTTTGGGAAGCATGGTGGCCGAGAGGCCCACAGGATTGGCCAAAGCTGTGTCTTGTAGCTGGGAACGAAGCTCTTCCACCGAAGAGGCCAGCGTTTCCAAGGCTTGGTGATGTTGCTTAACTGTGACAGCCAAACCTGGTAGGGCCCTGGAGGCGGGAGACTCCGCCAAGTCCATGGCCTTGACATCCTGTTGCACTCGGGGGTGGACCCTTGCCCTGTGGCAGTGGAGATACGCCTCCTGGTAAGGACCAGAAGGCAACTGCCCCCAGGGGGCGGAGCATGGAAGGAGACAGAGGCTGGAGAGAGCTTCACCACTGGAAGCCCGAGGTCCCCCTGGGAAGAGCCCGTAGTGACCCAGGCCTCTTGGACTTAGGTGGGCCTCACAGGGTCTCCTAAGAGAGTGAAAGTCCGGTGAGCCCACAGACAGGAGAGCGAGGTCAGTTTTGAGACTGGAGGTCAGATGGAGCAAGGAGGTCCAGAACAGAATAGGAGAATACAAGGCTAGAAACAAAGCCAGAATCTGGAGGGATGGTCAAGCAGGCAGAGGTCAGTGTCCAGGAGTCAGTCCAAGGAGTGGTCAACAAAGCTGAGGTCAGGTACCGGAGGTCAGACGAGGTCACAGGCAGGCTGAGGTCAAGAGGCAGGCAGCAGGCAGACGAGTCGAGTAACAGGCAGGAATCAGGAGGCAGACAGCAGACAGGCAGGTCGAGGAATGGACTGGAGTCAGAAGGCAGGCAGCAGGCAGGCAGGTCGAGGAATGGACCAGGTTCAGAAGGCAGGCAGGCAGGCAGACAGGTCAAGTAGCAAACTGAGGCCAGTACCAGAGAGTCAGTCAAGAGGTACTACCTGGGGAGACGAACAGGAACAGGAGGATACTGGAACTAGGAAGCAGAAACAAGGCAGGAACTGAGCTGGAACAGAAGAATCCTGGAACGAGACTTGGAACAAGACAGGAACAGGTACAAGCGCGGAGACAATCTAGCAACCGACCCGATTGTCAAGGCAAGGAAGTGCAGGCAGGGTCTTGCTTATAACAGGGAATCAATCAGGGCGCGCCACTGTGCTAAGACCCGCCCTTGGAAAACCGCAGGGGCATTACATAAGCTGAATGGCATGACCAGGTACTCATAGTGCCTGTCTCAAGTATTGAATGCAGTTTTCCATTCATCACTTGGTCGTATTCTTACGAGGTTGTACGTGCCCTAGAGGTGAAGCTTGGTGAAAATCTTGGCTCCCTGCAGCCGGTCTAAAAGTTTTGGAATCAGCGGCAATGGATATCTGTCACATCACATGATAGTTTTGAGGCCACAGTAATCGATACAGGGTCTAAGTGACCCATCCTTCTTCGCTACAAAAAAGAATCCGGCTCCTGCGGGAGAATTGAAGGGTCGGATGAAGCCACGATCTAAGTCTTCTTGAATGTAGCTAGACATTGTCTCTGGAAGTGACAAGGGATATACACGCCCCCTGGGGGGGGGGGGTGATACATGGAAACAATTTTATGGCACAATCGAAAGGCCAATGTTCTGGGAGGAGTTCGGCCTTTTCCTTAGAAAAGACGTCCATGTAGTCCAGATAGTGTTTGGGTATAGTCAGAGGTGTAGTCAAGAGCGGAACACAGGGCCACAGGACTGTAGCCAAGCATGAGGTAAAGCAGGCTGGACTCCAGGACGTGATTTGGAGGGGATCCCAGTGGATGACTGGGGAGTGCTTCTGGAGCCAAGGCAAGCCCAAGACGATAGGATGAATGGCTCTCTCTAGTACAAGGAATGAAATCTCTTCAGTGTGCAGGAGTCCTGTACGGAGAGTTAGAGGCTTAGTGCTGGTAGAGATGCTTCCCGGGAGGGGAGTTCCATGAATAGAAGAAATTTGGAGCAGAGTGAAACGAGGTTGAACCGCAAGCTGTAGTTGCTGAATGAGGTCAGCAAGAATGAAATTTCCTCCGGCTCCAGAGTCAACAAAAGCCAAAATGGCGATGGAACCACCAGGGTTTTCGAGGGTAACTGGTACAGTACATTGAGGAGCAGGGTTGATGCAACCTAGGGTCAGCTCCCCGATGACGCCTAGGTCCTGGCGTTTTCCAGCCGTTCAACACATTGGGCTAAGAAATGCCCTTTATTCCCACAGTATAGACAAAGACCTAGCGAGTGTCAATGTCTCCTTTCCTCCTGGGAAAGAGAACTTCGTCCCAGTTGCATGGGCTCCACACCTTGGCTGCCCAGAGAAGCCAAGGGAGAAGACACGGGTCGAGAGAATGCAGGTGCCACTGGTCTTCGAACCGACCTCCCTTTCGGAATTGTTGTTGGAGCCGGTGGTCGACCCTTCCTGCCAGGTCTATCATGCCATCCAGGTCATCAGGAAGATCCCTGGCCGCTAGCTCATCTTTAATGCGTGAGGACAATCCTTCCAAGAAGATACTGTGAAGACTGTCCTCCCTCCAGTCCAGCTCGGTTGCCAACATGCGGAATTCGACCACATATTCAGCCAGAGAACAGGAGCCCTGGCGTAAACACAGCAATTCAACAGCTGCTGTGGATTTACAAGCTGGCTCATTAAACAAGCATTTTATAAAGATAAAGAAAAGGAGAAAAATAGTTGAGAGATAAGGATGCACAAAGCTAGAAGTTTTTAGTAATCTACATAAGCATATTAATGTTAAAATCAAACTGCCTAATTTGTTCCTAACAATCAGGTTTAACTTACACACCTAGTTTATTATTTTAAATTGTTACCATACTATGATGGCACACGAGTAATTTGTAATCTATACCACCCATATTTCTCTTTATCGTGCCCTTCTGTAAACCGTTGTGATGGTATTTAACTTAACGACGGTATAGAACATTTTTAAAATAAATAAATAAAATAAACACATGTTTAAACGTGGACACAAACTGTTGCAAGTTTCCAAGGATTGGATTATTGCATTCCCATAATGGATAAGCCCAAGGCAGAGCCTTCTCATCCAACAAGGATACAATATAGCTTGTTTTCACCAGACCTGACAGGAACTTTGTTGGCAGTAGTGTAAATCGTATGTAGCATTGGTTAAGGAACCCGCAGCATTGTTTAGCTTCACCTGAGTACCAGGGCGGAGCTGGTAGCTGCGTGGAAGCTGCTGGTATGGGACTTGGAACCGGAATGGGAGCAGGGGGCACTATGGGGGGAGTGGAGTCCAACTGGTTTGCCATTCTCTCTACATTCGCCGCCAGGACATCTAAGCAATGTGGCTGCTGCTATAGCCACAGAGCAATACAGGAATGGCCTGAAGGCTGGCAAGGTCCACCAGGTCCATGGCCTTGCAAACTGTTGTGATCGTGGACCCTTGAGCCGGCTAGAAGATGTTGAGAATGCGCTGCGGAGAGGTCCACAGCGAGAATTTGTTATGGTTATTGGTGTTTGGGTGGATCCTTGGACACTGAGGCAGCTGACCACGCCCACGGGGGGCAGTCCCATGAGGGACCACAGTCTCAGGCTAAACTCCAGACAAACAAACACAGAACTGAATCTTTTATTAAACAGTATATGGAACCACCAGAGGTGGCAGTAGTGAGTAGTGGTTGTAGAGCCCTGGAAACGGATCTTCTGTAGAGCAGTGCTGTAGTGGAAAGAGACTGAGAGTTATGAGCACACATTAGAATTAGTATTCAGAATCCCAAGTAGAATAGGAGAGCTCCGAGACAGGAGAGCAGGCCCTCAAGGAGCGAGTACCTGATCCCTTAGACCAGAGAGACTCGGTAGCGTTGTAGTCACTAGCAGTAGCAGAGATTCCACTAGATGAGAGGTCTGGCACCGGAGCAGGGGGCAGGCCCTCGAGGAGCGAGTACCTGATTCCGGCGAAGCAGTACTGTAGAGAGAGATGTTTCTGTACTCACAGATAGTGACTGTACTTAGTTCTTCCAAGTAGAAGGTAGACGTTGCAGGCAGCGACACAGGGAACATGGGCCTCGAGGAGCAAGTACCATTTTCCTGATAGCACCTGAAAGAAGCAGACAGGCCCCCGAGGAGTGGGTACCCTGTTAGTGACCCCGAAGGGTAGTAAGAGTTCCTGTAGAGCTAGAGTGGCAGAGTAGCTTAGGAATGGAGAGTGAATCCCATCCATATGAGTTCGGTTGCTAACTCAACAAGCTAGCAAATGCAGTAGGCAGATATACCCTGGAGTCGTGATGTCAGAACAGGGGGACGCCCCTGAGGTTTGTGCCAATGTAGAAATAAAGATCAGGGCGGTGTGTGCGTGCGCGCCCTAGAGGTACCTTGAAGGAGCATGGCGGGAGGCAGCACAAAAGCCGGTCCGGGGACACCGGAGAGGTCGTCAAACAGATGCTGCGGCGGCCATCAGTCCAAGGTGAGCGGGAGGAGCCGCAAGTAGAGAGAGGTAGGTGGGGCAAAGCCATTGAAGACCGATGGACGCAACAAAATTGTAGCCGGGAGGCGTATCGAGGCCAGGAGATCTAACAGGAACTTGACTACTGGAAGCCCGAGATCCCCCCGGGAGGAGCCCTTGGGGACCCGAGCCGCTTGGACTTAGGTGAGGCCTCCTGGAGACGAGAGTCCGAAAAGTGTCCCAGAAGTCCTGAGCCGGGAGACAAGTCGGAGCCAGGAGACCAACAGGATCTTCACCACTGGAAGCTCGAGATCCCCCCGGGAGGAGCCCTTGGGGACCCGAGCCGCTTGGACTTAGGTGAGGCCTCCTGGAGATGAGAGTCCAAAGAGAAGTCCAAGTCGAGGCAGGCAGCAAGGAGCAAAACATGGAGATGTACTGGCGGTTGGGGCAGGCAGCAGACAGCAGAAACCAGAGTCAAGCCAGGGATCGAGGCGGACAGCAAGGCGGAATGTCAGAGGACTTACCAAGTCAGGAGCCAGGAAGACGAGCTAAGGGGAAGCAGGAACAGGAGCAGGAAAAGACGGAACTGAAGACAGGACCAAGCTGGAACTGAGCAGGAATCAGAAACAGGCTGGAACAGAGACAAGGCTGGAACAAACAGAAGACAGGAACGAGCTGGAACAAGGCTGGAGCAGTGGAGCAGAAACAAGGCTGGAACGAAGCAAAGGCAGAGAAAAGCAACTAGCAACTCTAATGAGACGACCTGTTGCAAGGCAAAGAAGCTGGCAGCCAGGTTTAAGTACAGGAGGGCTTCTGACATCATCTCTGGGGCGGAGCCATCCTTCCCACGCTGGTCCCTTTAAATTGCTGGCCCATGCACGTGTGCGCGCCTAAAGGGGTGGGCCCAAGAGCTAGGAATCGGTGGCATCTCCCTTGCATAGGTAGCGCCGAGAGAAGGCCCCGACCAGGCCAGACATGCACGGGAAGCACCGGAAAGCAACGCAGCAGGTAGGGGGACCGGCTGCGGACCCCTGCGGGCCAGAATCTCAGGACTAATAGAGTGCATCCTCAAACCCTTAATAAAAAAAACCCATAAATCACTTCATACAATAAACCACTGACTTTCTAAACGGGTTAAACAGTATCAAGCACTTACCACCTAACTCCCTCTTATTACAAAAGGGGACCTTTTTTTCAATTTTATTTTATTTTTCCCTGGTAGTTATCAGTGTTTATTATAACAAACTAACACAGTCGTTTTTTTCCACTGATTTTTCTCCCATTTTTGTTTGTTATAATAAACATTGATAAATTCCTGGGGAAAAATAAAATTCAAATTGAAAATGAAAATGAAAATGAAGGTTGTAATTATAAAGCAACATTCACCATGTAGATGACAAAGCAGCACATTACAGATTTCTAATGATACCTACCATGGACAATCAGTGCTCACCAACAGCTATTTCAAAATTAATTGAATACATCCTGACTCACAACCACTTCATTTTAGTAAAGACGTCTATCTAAAGATCATGGGAGCTGCTACGAGCACCAGATGGCACCACAGTATGACAATCTTTTTATGGCAGAGCTGAAAACGAAATTTCTAAGTGGATCCAACACTAAACCTTTCAGTTATGACCAGTAGAATTACAATTTTATGATCTGGACGGAGGGAAAAGCAAATCTTCAGTGATTTTATAGTTCTTTTAATGCAGTCCATGTTTCAATCAGATAGTAAATAAACTACTTCACAAAAAATTAGGGGTGGATTTTAAAAGGAGCGCATGGCTGTCTGTGTGTGCGTGGTTCCTAGCGCACGCACATGGATGCATCGATTTTATAACATGCGCGTGTCAGCACGCGCATGTTATAAAATCTAATGACCGCGTGCAGATTTTAAAATCCCCACACGCATGTGTGGGCAGCGCATGCGGGGGGGCAAATTTTCCATTAATACATGTGGCGATGCATCTGGGGCTCCCCCAGTTCTCTCCCAGTCTGCTCCAATTAAGGAGCGGACTGGGAGGGAACTTCCCTATCCCCTTACTTAAACTTCCTCCCTCTTCCCATTTCATTTCATTTATTAAAATTTATTAATCGCCTACCACAGGGAGGCCTAGGCGATTTACAGCATTAACATACATAATAAAAACATAAAAAATAACAAATACAATTCCCCTCTCCTCCCCACCTCCTAAACCCTTCCTATATACAAATTGTTTTTGTTTTATTCGTTTCTGCTCCTCTGGAGCAGAAGTAATCTGCGCATGCCGGCCAACTGCTGGCGCGCGCCTCCCCAGGACAGTGTAGAATGGCACTGTCCCGGTCTGCCCCCGCACCTGGCCCGCCTCTTTGGAGAGGCCTGGCACTTGTGTGCATACTGGGGGGTTTACGCGTGTGGCCGGGCCCATTTTAAAATGTGCTCGGTGTGCGCACGGCCCAGCCACACATGTAAACACTGGTTTTTATGTGCATGGGCCTTTTAAAAATCGGCCTTAAATGTTTTGGTCACTACAATTTCAGTCAATTAAAATGTATAAACATCTGTATACAGAAATCCAACTGACAAATGCAACTTCCTTCATGGCTTCAGTTTCTACCCTTTCCACTTTCAAAAAGTCGATTGTACACAACTAGATTACATGGTACCTCATTTATTTATTTATTTATTTATATAATTTATATACCGGAGGTTCCTGTATAATATACATATCACCCCGGTTTACAAGGAACAGTAACTATCGCTACATTTAGCGGTTTACATAGAACAGAATTAGGAAAAACGTTTTTACAATTGAACAAATGAAGTAAGCAAGTTTTCCATTGAACAAACGAAGTGAACAAGTTTTAACATATAACAAAAACTAATCAAAGTAAGCAAATAGTGTATAAAATTAGACCGTTAATAAACATGCAGTTAAATAAATCAATAAATAACATGGCATGTGGGAGTGAAAATAAATAAATCAATAAATAACATGGCATGTGGGAGTGAAAATACTTTTCTTCCTGATCATTGGCTCAAGGGGAAAGCTTGTTTGAACAACCAAGTCTTAAGTTTCTTTTTAAATGTAGTGTGGCATGGTTCTAGACGCAGGTCTGGAGGGAGAGAGTTCCAAAGTGAAGGGCCCGCTGTGGATAGTGCACGTTTCCTCAGAGCGGATTTCGCCGGTTGTGTGATTAGTCTGTTCTGATAAGCGCTTCTGGTTGGTTTCACGGATGAGTGTAGTTGAATTTGAAATGTTAAGTTGAGAGGTGTGATGTTGTGTAAGGCCTTATGTATCATCATTAAAGACTTGAACTGGATCCTGTATTTAATCGGAAGCCAGTGGAGGTGGTGGAGGATTGGGGTGATATGATCTCTTTTTTTGGCATTTGAGAGAATTCTTGCGGAGGCGTTCAGGACCATCTGAAGTGGTTTGGTGGTGCATGCTGGTAGGCCTAGGAGGAGAGAGTTACAGTAATCCAGCTTTGGGAGTATGATGGCTTGTAAAACCATGCGGAAGTCTCTGTAAAGGAGGAGTGGTTTGAGTTTCTTTATTGTTTGAAGTTTAAAGAAACATTCTTTTGTTGTGTTGTTGACGAATTTGTTGAGACTGAGTCTGCTGTCTATGATGACTCCCAGGTCTCTAACTTGTTGCGTGGTGGAGAGCCCTGCGGTGTCCGGATGTTGGTTAGTGTTAGAATGTGAGGAGGGGGTATAGTTTTCCGGTGCTATAATGAGGATTTCGGTTTTGTTTTTGTTTAGAACTAAGTTGAGGCTGGTGAGTAGATTGTTGATAGCTGACAGACATTTATTCCAGAATGATATGGCTTTGTGTAGGGAATCTTCTATAGGGATGAGGATTTGAATATCATCCGCGTATAGGTAATGCCTTAGTTTAAGGTTAGTGAGTAGTTGACAGAGCGGGAGCAGATAAATATTGAAAAGAGTCGGAGAGAGGGATGATCCTTGCGGTACCTCCCTCTTGGATTCGATGGTGTGGGACTCTTTGTTATTTATCTTGACCTTGTATGATCTGTTCTCCAAAAATGATTTGAACCAGTTAAGAGCTGCTCCTGTAATGCCGATGTCTATTAGGCGTTGCAGGAGGTACGTGTGGTTTACGGTATCAAATGCTGATGAGAGATCCAGGAGAGCGAGGAGGCAAGGTTGGCCCTTTTCTAGGTTGAAGATGATAGTGTCTGATAATGATGTTAATAGCGATTCGGTATTCATAGACTTACGAAAGCCAAATTGGTTTGAGGTGAGGATATTGTTTTCGTCAAGAAATTCTGTAAGTTGTTTGTTGACAACTTTCTCCATAACTTTGGCAATCATAGGGAGGTTTGTTATGGGTCTAAAGTTAGCTGGGTCTGAGGTGGGCAAGTTGGGTTTTTTGAGAAGCGGTTTGAGAATGGCTAACTTAAGTTGGTTCGGGACATGTCCTTGGGTGAGAGAGCAATTAATGATATCTGCTAAAGGTTTGGCTATGGTGTTGGTGATCAGACTCAGTTTGTTGGATGGAATATAGTCTGATGGATGGGAGGATGGTTTTATCTTCTTGAGGATATTCTCTATTTCTAATGTGGATGTGGGCTCAAAAGTGTTGAGTATTGTTAGTGAGGTGTTAAGTTGTTGGACGGTTGGTTGCGATGGTTGTTGATCTATTGGGAGTAGTGGTTGTAAACCAAATACGTGGTTTGGATGTGTAGATGGTCCCTTGAGGGGGGCTAGGAGTGAGGTGATTTTGTTGTCAAAGAAGTCTGCCAGCTCGTTCGCTTTGTTTGCCAAGGGCAAACAAAGCGAAAAAAAAAAAAGCGAAAAAAAAACTTACCTCATATGTGCTATGACCCAAAAAACAGGGAGAAACATATCAAAGCACTAACTGAATCCTTCAAGGTCAAAGTCTGTAATGCTAAAATCATTTCCAAAACATTTGTATCTTCTATTAAAATACTCAGTAAAATCTATTGCAATACTAAAGAAACCAAGTCTGATGAGTGCCCCTTGTAGTAACTTGCATCCCAGGGCTAGATGAACTAAAAAAATTAAAAAGACCTGCATCCACTACTTCTGGGGGATGAATCATTGAATGAAATATTCACTGCTCTTCCATCTCTAGCTTTCTGGCAGCTACCTAATCTGAAGCAAACAAAGAAGAAAATAGCATGAAACCCTACAAGAAACCATGCTGCAAACTGTGCCAGCATTTATCACTTGGCTTCAAAGTTACCAATATGGGAAAGACAATCATGCTTCTCTGTATCTAGTACAGAAGATATGAAGAGGGATGCTACATTAGAATTTAAAGGCAAACATAAACATTTACAGACACAAAGTAATACCTCACAGAGTACAGCAAAGTAATAGTGTATTTGGGAGTATTTTGCCAGGTCAGATCACTGCATCAGTGACCTTACAATCAGGATATTTAAATTTCAAAACTAACCAAGAATATAACATAGTATATATAATATAGTAATGACAGCAGAAAAAGACCAAATGTTCCATCCAGTCTGCTCAGCACTCCATGCGGGTTACTTCCATGTTTCTGTTAAGGGTAGTAACTGCTGCTCTGTGCAAGTTACCCCCAAGCCTTATGTTAAGCATAGTAATATAAATAATATAATGTAAGACATTTGAAATTAAAATGAGCAAAAACAAAGGGATTTCTTAGGGGCATTGTCTTATAGCTGTAAATTCTGATACTTATTGCCCTTGGCAAACAAATCACCATCTCCAGTGCCACCCATCCTTTTACTTAACAATTTACTTGAATATTTGGGTATCATCCATTGCTCATCTGCACTACCTGATGAAGGGAGCACAACTTTGGAAAGAGTTACAAATGCATTACATTAATACAATAGAAAGGTTTCACCTAAAACTTGTTGTCTGACCTTTATTTCCACGGTTTGTGAAGAAAGAGGATTCTGTTTTATGTTGGAATTTACGAGAAAGGGTCTTTGTGTTTGGACCAGCATTTAGTTGTCCATTTACAGTAGTTTGTAGTAACTATAAGCCAATAGTTAATTTATAATTTCTTCTGAAAATAATTGAAAAGATTGTTATGGCTAAGATTGCTGATTTTCTGGAAGGACCATACCAAGTCCTACCTTCAGGTCTCTGCAACTGGACAACAATCTTTGAGTTCTAAAAATTAATCTTATTTATATTTTCCTCTGCAACTGGACTACAATTTCTAAGTTCAAAATTCATTTTATCTTATTATTTATATTTGGCATGGTTAATATGTCACTATATCCAAGTTAAATATTTAAATTATACAGTTTATATTACATAATTTTATTAATTACAAGTAAAACTATTCTATATTATTTATTATCATTATGTTAAATTGTCATCCAGTTATAATGTTACATATGTACCACTGTTCTATGTAAAGCCCCCTTATCTCTGTTGGGCAGTTTATCGTTATATGTAAACCGGAGTGATTTATAGTCTCTATAAGAACCTCGGTATATAAAAATTAAAAATAAATAAATAAATAAATAAGAGAATAATTACTATGATCTATTTCATTCAGGCTTTAGGTCAGTCCATAGCAAAGAGATCACATTATAGATTTATCAGATGACCTGTTTTTCACTACAGGTAAAGGTGAAGACAGTTTGTTACTCTTATTGGGCCTCACTTCAGCTTTTGATCTGTTTGACCACAGTATTCTGCTTGATAGGTTATAATCACTAGGAATAGGGGGTCATGTTTTAAATTTGTTGTGGAAGTGGACCCTTGGGCTGAGGTGGAGTTGGTGAAACCCACAGGGAGGAGCCCTACAGGTCCCCACCGTCGGCAGGTGGAGCAGACTGGAGCAGAAGCCCAACTGGAGCTTCACTAATACCAGCTCTTATACCCCTTAGTTTGAGCCCTCAGGAGCCGGGGCTAGCTGGATTTAGCCATGGGCCTCTATGGAGGTGAAGATCTGTCCCTTGGAAGACATGGCAGGCTGGCACAGTGGATGAACATGGAGTCAGGACAGGCAGCAGGCAATGAAGTCTGGTATGGACTGTCGTCAGAGGCAGATGGGGTTCAGTCGGAATCATGGTTCAGGCAGAGGTCAAGCTAAAAGTCCAATCCAATATCGAGCTGAAGGTCCAATCCAAGGTCAAAGCAAGAAGTCCAATCCAATGAGACAAGGGACGAAGAGGAGGAAGGAGGACAAAGGACCACGGGAGCTAGATGAAATGCTGAAGACAGATGAGGAAAGACTGACCTCGAAGACAAGAACTCAGAAGACAACACCCAGTGGAACAGGAGCCAAGAGTCAAGGAGCAAGAAGTAGGAATTAGGAACACAGTGGCAAATGCACCTCTCAAATGACATGGCCTATTGCTGAGGCATCAGTGGAAGGTTTGAAGAGGCCTTTAATAGGCCCAGGATAGTGACTTCATCAGAAGGGGCCACTGGGCTTTTCCTGCCATGGTCCCTTTAAATATAGTCCAGAGGAATGTGCCCATGCCTAAGGAGGGCGCACCGGCTCAGGTCCTGTCAGCAGTATGGTCAGGTGGAAGGCCTTCTTGCACAAGGATGTGGTGCCTTTGATTGGGCCAGGCTAGGAGTGACAGTGGCAGTCTGCAGGAGTAGCCCATAGACCACCGAGCATAACAGTACCCCCCCCTTAAGCCCCCCTCCAGAGAACTTGAGTTTGCAGGGGTACCAACCACGAAGAGTCATTCAGACCCCTATAGGTTTCTTGTTTCAGAGGGTAGGTTCAATAAACAAATGATTGTTTTTTTTCCCCTAGTTCATGCAATTCCGGAAACTGAAACTGAACTGCCGGCGAAGGGGAATTCACTTCTGAGTTACTTTGACAGAGAACAGGCCTCAATATTGGGATGAAGATAATTTTTTTCTTCTCAGGGTCCTGACAAACAAGATCAAATAGAAGTGAAGGTTTCTTTTCCCTCTCTTGTTGCAGAAGGGCATACACGGTTTGTATTTCTTCATCTTTCTTGGTAACTAATGACTCAAATCTTTTCATAGTCTGGTTGTGTTCCCTTTCCAGGTTTTCGTGTTCTGACCTTTCTTGACCCAACTGGTCTTTCAATTCTGTGAAAGTTATCTTAAGAGTATTCTCTTGGAGGCCCTGTGGGGTGATTTGAGTCTCTCTAGACTCCCTGCCAGGGCAAGAATGTTTGGAAGAGTGGTGGCTATGATCAATGAGCTGAGGGCTCTTCAGACCTCAAACAGGATCCCATGCACCCCGGTCTCCAAAGGGTGAGTTCCATTGTGGACCAGTCAAATTGTGGTTGGTGTCTCTGCAGCCATGGCAGGCCCAAGATGATTGGGCTCATGGCTCTTAGAAGAATGTGGAAGGAGATGAGTTTCATGTGGGTGGGTCCAACTCTTAACATAAGTGGTACAGTGGTATGAGTCACCAAACCAGGAATTGGGTCTCCATGCATGAAGGAAAGCACCAAAGGTGGTGGTAAAGGAATTGTGGGTATTCCCTACTGGTCGACCAGCTCCTGATGCACAAAATTCTCCCCGGCACTGGAATCCATCAAGGCCTGGGCAGTGAAGCACACGGGGTTTGTTCCAGGGAAATGGTCAAGAGGAATTGAGGAGATGGGGTGGCCAGACCAAGAGTCACTTTCCCCAGTGCCCCTGGGTGTAGGACAGTTCCCCTTCTCTCTGAGCACTGAGCTAATAGATGACCAGAAGCTCCACAATAAAGGCAGAGGCTTGATTGGTGGCATAGAGCCCTCTCTTCAGACATGAGGTGGGACCGACCTAATTGCATGGGCTCATCTGGCAGAGAATCCACTGGTGTGATGGGATCAAGTGTAGATGGAGATGGTGTCCTGGTGAGGCTTTTTTATGCCGATCCTGCTTCGCGGGCTCGCTCCTGTAGGTGCCTATCAATTTGCTCTGAGAGATCGATGAAATCTTCGAGACAGGTGGCCTCATCTTTTATTTTGGGAGCCAAACCTTCCAAGATTATAGCATGTAAACTATCTCCCTGCCAGTTCAATTCTGTGGCCAGGGTTCGAAACTCAATGGCATAATCTATTAATGATCAATTTCCTTGTCGCAAGTACAGGAGGTCAGAGCCCATCATGGGCAGTCGACCAGGCTCATCAAAGACTTGCTTGAAGACCAAGATGAATTGTTGGAGATTCGCGAGAAGAGGATTGGAGTGCTCCCATAGGGGGGAAGCCCAGGCCAGGGCCTTCTCATCGAGAAAGGAGAGAATGAATGTCATCTTAACAGAATCATCCGGGAAGAGTGCGGATTGGAGGGAGAAATGCATATGGCATTGATTAAAAAATCCCTGGCACTGCTTAGGATCCCCTGCATAGCAGCGCAGAGCTGGCAATGGAATTGTTGACTGACAGGTTCCTGGAACCAACGCTGGAACTGCAGTGGGCAGAAGTCCGGAGTGCAGGCACGCAGCAAGGTGGTTTATATCTGCGGCTGGGGGTTCTAAAGCTGTCTGGAGGGCCTGTAATTTCTGGGCTAAGCCGGGAATGGCCTGAAATATGGTTAGATCAGCCGGGTCCATGACCTCGGCAATTTGTTGTAGAAGTGGACCCTTGGGCCAAGATGGAGTTCACGCAACCTGCAGGGAGGAGCCCTATAGGTCCCCACCGTTGTCAGGTGGAGTGGACTTGAGCAGAGGCCCAACTGGAGTTTCAGCAATACCAGCCCTCGTTCCCCTTAGGTTGAGCCCTCGGGTGCCGGGGCTGGCTGTACTTAGGTGCGGGCCTCTGTCTAGCTGAAGTTCTGTCCCTTGGAAGACATGGCAGGCTGGCACATTGGATGAACGCGGAGTCAGGTTGGGTAGCAGTCAGGACAGGCAGTAGGCAACAAAGTTTGGTATGGGTTGTGGTCAGAGGCAGGCAGGTTTCAGTCGGAGTCATGGTTCAGGCAGAGGTCGAGGCAGGTATAGAAACATAGAAACATAGAAATGACGGCAGAAGAAGACCAAACGGCCCATCCAGTCTGCCCAGCAAGCCACGCAGTTCATCCATTTATTTATTTATTTATTTATTTTCCCACCCTTTTTCTCCCTCCACCCTTTTTCTCCCTCCCACCCATCACTATTGGCTTCCAGCACCCTCCGGCCCCAACTCTCTTCCACCCCTCCACCATGCAGAGAGCAGCGCTGTATCCGCATCCCAGTGAACATCCAGCTCAAACAGGGGTAGCAACCGCCGCAACAAGCAGGCCACACCCCTGCCCCATACTCCTACCCACCCCTGCTTTGTTTGTTTGTTTCTTGTTTTAGTTTTTTTTGGAGATGGCAGCCCTCCGTGAAGGCGGAACACCAACCACTGGCCACTGGCATCCCGCTCCGTGAATGCCTCTGTGGCTACTGCCGCTCCGTGCAGTGTTTTGCTGCCTGAAGGTGGAACCCCCAACTACTGGCCACTGGCATCCCGCTCCGTGAATGCCTCTGTGGCTACTGCCGCTCCATGCAGTGTTTTGCTGCCTGAAGGTGGAACACCAGCTACTGGCCACTGGCATCCCGCTCCGTGAATGCCTCTGTGGCTACTGCCGCTCCGTGCAGTGTTTTGCTGCCTGAAGGTGGAGCACCTACTGGCCACTGGCATCCCGCTCCGTGAACGCCTCTGTGGCTACTGCCGCTCCGTGCAGTGTTTTGCTGCCTCCACTTATTTACACCCACTAGACTTGATGGATCCACAGTGTTTATCCCACGCCCCTTTGAAGTCCTTCACAGTTTTAGACTTCACCACTTCCTCCGGAAGGGCATTCCAGGCATCCACCACCCTTTCCGTGAAGAAATACTTCCTGACATTGGTTCTTAGTCTTCCTCCCCGGAGCCTCAGCTCGTGACCTCTGGTTCTGCTGATTTTTTTCCTATGGAAAAGGTTTGTCGTTGTCTTTGGATCATTGAAGTTTTTCAAGTATCTGAAAGTCTGTATCATATCACCCCTGCTCCTCCTTTCTTCCAGGGTGTACATATTAGAGTTCATAGAGGGGCTATGGTGGCTATGGAGGTTATAACTGTTCTGGATATGGGTATTATGGATATGATCCAGGATATGATTAAAGTCAGGGCAGTGCAGCTTATGGAAAGACTCCACGATGTGGCCATCAGAATAACTACAAGCCATATTGAACAAAACTTATTCAGGTTAAGCTGAAACAGATTTTGAGGGTCTGCTTTAAGCTGCAGCTCTGCATCTAGAGACTGCCTCTTCTTGGAATTAAGTATGGGCGCTGCTTTACTCCAGTTGTTCAGAATTAAATGTATCTTAGGGAACCAGTGTCACTTTTCCACCTTTTTTATTTTGTATTGTTTTGTGTCATACATTCCCTGTAATAGAAGTGTTAATTTTACTGTACTTTTTGGAATTAATTATTAAGCAATAGTAGCTTGAGATTTATTTAATGTTTGGGTACTTGCCAGGTACTTGTGACTTGGATTGGCCACTGTTGGAAACAAGTTTCTGGGCTTGATGGACCCTTGGTCTGACCCAGTAGAGCAATTCTTATGTTCTTATGATCTTAATCAGAGGCGATAAGCAAACAGTGGTTAGTGGCAAGCGGAGGTCAAGCAGCATCGAGATCCACTCCAAGGTCAAGCCGAAGATCCGATCCAAGGTCAAAGTCAGAAGTCCAATCCGATAAAATGAGGGACAAAGTGGAGGAAGGAGGATGAGGGACCACAGCAGCCAGATGAGATGCTGAAGATAGATGAGGGAAGACTGACCACGAAGACAAGAACTCAAAAGACAACACACAGCGGAACAAGAGCTAGGAGTCAAGGAGCAGGAATCAGGAATCAAGAACACAGTGGCAAACGCACCTTTCAAATGAGACAACCTATTGCCAAGGCATCGATGGAAGGTTTGAAGAGGCCTTTAATAGGCCCAGGATAGTGAACTCATTTGAAGGGTCGTGGGGCTTTTCTCGCCGTGGTCCCTTTAAATCTAGCCCAGAGGCGTGCACGTGCGTGCCTGTGGAGGGCACACTGGCTTGGGATCTGTTGGCTGCATGGTCAGGCAGAAGGCCCTCCTCATGCCGGGACATAGAATCTTTGATTGGGCCGGCCTGGGTATGAGAGCAGCAGTCCGCAGGAATAGCCCGTGGACTGCCGAGCTTAACAAAATTAGTTCTCTTTAATTTTGCAGGCTGGAATACAATTTGTTGTGATGGATAATTTTTAGTTTTCCTCTGCCTTTATGGTCTCTGGGTGACCTCAGAGTTCTATTCTTTCCCCTTCCCTTTTTAATCATTAGTGTTTGCTTCCATTAGGAAAGTTTATAAGAGCTTTTCATATTACATACTTATTTTATGCTGACAATTTGCAGCTGTATCAATTCTTTTGGGTTCTAAACATGCAGCAGTTTTGCAGACTTTGTCTGAGTGGCTTGCTGCAATTGAGAATTGGCTTGGTAAGAATCAGTTACAGCTTAATATGTCTAAAATCGAAGTATTGTGACAGAGACAGACATAGTAAGCTAAATTATAAGGATCTGTTGCCAAATTCTCCTCCAGCCTGTTTGTGGTAGGGTTGTGCATTCATTTCAAATGAACTTCAAAAACACAACAAATAAGGGCAATTCATTTCATTTGGGGGCCCCGAAATATATTGAGGGCCCCCTGAATGAATGAATCTAATTAATTGAATTTGTTTAAAATGAATGCATCGGGCCTAGGTCTGATGCTGGGGCCCAAAGCAGAGGCCGCAGCCTATACCTGAGCATGATGCCAGCGTCTCAGCCTATTCCTAGGCCCAAAGCCAGGGCCTTACCTAGGGCATAGATCGAAGTCCAAAGCAGAGGCTGTGGTCTAGGCCTGGGTATGATGCTGGTGTTTTGGCCTAGGCCTGGGCCGATGCTGGGGTCTCAGCCAAAACCCGAGCCCCCTGATCATTCACCTGATTCCTTGGGTATCTGAGGGCCAGGCCGGGTCCCAACACCTGGGCCTTGGCACAAGCTTGATGCTGGGACATGTCCCGGAGGCCGGGTCCGATGCCTGGGCCTCAGCTGGAGCCTGAACACAGGCCCAATACCATGGCCCGGTGTAGAGCCTGTATCCCCACACCGGGGCCTCAGCCCTGTCCCATGCCCATTGCCGGGGACTGGCCTGGAGGCAGGGTCCCAATGACTGGGCTTCAGCCTAGGTTCAGGTCCAGGCTCAGAGCTCAAGCCTCACAGCTCTCTTGACAATGTCCTCTTTTTTCTTCTTTCTTCTTTAAACTGACACTGTGCACTGGGGTCACACCAGTTAATTAACACCCAGAAGATGATGCCATTTTGATGTATGGCACTGCATAGGCATTGCCGTACATAAAAATGGAGCCCTCCACTAGGGTAAATGTGCCAGAGTTAATTAAATCCAGCGCAACTCCTGCGCATGGCATCAGTTTAAATCACAAATTTTATGCTTCCATTGCCGGGAGTGGGTAATTGCTGACCCCTCTCCTGGCAGGGATTTTGGCCTTCAGAAAGGGGGAAGGGTTGAGGGGAGGGCGTGACAGCTGCCAAGGACTTCAAGATGGGGGAGGGGGAATGCAAGGCCTGATAAGATTAGATGGGGACAATAAGAAATAGGGTTTTCTTTTTCCCTGCATAAGCACTACTTTCCCGGATATCTTTTGAATATATCCGGGTAAGGTAGCAAGTTATCTGGCCACACGAGGCCAGATGACTTAAAATAAAATAGCTGTTTATGTTTTTAAGTTATCCGGCTATATGTAGCCAGATAACTTTAAGCAATTATATTCAGCAGAATGTTTCTCCTGCTGAATATACAGGACACGTTATCTGGCTAAACCTAGCTGGATAAGTTGTCCACTAGCATTTTTATGGACCGCATAAAGACTAGGAGGCACTCCATGAAATTAGCATGTAGTACATTCAAAACAAATCAGAGAAAATTCTTTTTTTCACTCAATGCACAATTAAGCTCAGGAATTCAGTTCATTCTTATCCTTTCTAACTTATTTTTTTAAATTATTGATTATAATTATATTTTATGTTTTAACTATTACGATGCTTCTATTATTATTATATTTAGTTTTGTTTTTATTGACTGCCTTTTTATTGTATTTTCATTCTTTGGATGCATTGTACACCATTATGATGGTTTTATCGAGATGACGGTATAGAAAAATTAATAAACCTTAAACCTTTAACCTTTTACCTCATAATGACAGGTCATGCATACATTTTTTAAATACTTATTTTTTAAATTGCTATTACAAACCATTTTGAAAAAAGTCACTTATGCAGACGCTGACAGACATATCCATTTCCTCCACAGAAAAAAATAGCTATATAAGGCTCCAAATATTTGACCAAGTTGTTAAAAGGGGAATAACGAACTGCGCTAAATGTTCTTATGTTCATCTATGGAACAATCATTTAGAAAATAATTGTACCCTACTTTATGATGGTCTCTTGGAGTTAAGCTCTTATACCTTTGGTTTTCTTTTTGTGCCCTTATCGTGTTAGGCAAGGAATCTCCTGGGACCCAGAATTCTTTGCACCTCTGCGCCTTAAGTTGGACCGGGGCAGATGGCTGTAGCTGGGGTTTTAAAATGGTCTGAGGGAGTCTTTTGTATACTCTCTCACATACCCTCCCCCTCAGCTCACCCTTAATTGGGTGAGCACCTGCATGTTTAGGGACACCTCTCTTGATAGAAAGTCAGCATTGATGTTCTCCTTCCCAGCCTTATGCTGGATTTTATACTGGAAGGTTTGCAGGGCTAGGAGCCATTTCATTACCATGGAATTGTTCTCCTTGTTCCAGTTTATCCATATGAGTGGTTGGTGGTCCATCTCCAGGGTGAACTGCCATCCCAAGAGGTTTCTAGAGCCTACTTTGCTGCTAAGTCCTCCTTCTCTACTGTAGAATACTTCTTCTCCCATGGTAGGAGCTTCTGATTTATATTGGCCACTGGATGCTCTTGGCCATCCATTGTTTGGCTGAGGACCTCTCCCAGTCCTAACTCTGAGGCGTCCATCTGAACAATGAAGGGCTTCATAAACTGTGGACTTATTTAGACCGGGTTGGAGCAGATCGCTTCCTTCAGCTTGCGAAAGGCTTTCTCTATCTTGGCCAACCATTGGACTTTTTCTAGTGATTTCTTCAATAAGAGCCTCATAAGTGGTTATGCCTTCTCAGAGTAGTTAAATATAAACCTTCTATAGTAGCTTGTCAGGCCTAGAAATGCTCTAAACTGGTTTGTGGGATCAGTACCTTGATAACCGCCTCAATCTTTATAGATTGGAGGTGGACTTGACCCTTCCCCAAAGTATAACCCAGATATTGGACTTCTTGTCCTCCCAACAAGTACTTCTTTGGGTTTGCTGTCAGCCCAGCCTTCCTTAGAGTGGAAAGTACAGTTGCAGTTGGGTTAGGTGTGACCTCTAATCTGGCCTGTAGACCACTATGTCGTCCAGGTATACAGTGGCATAGCTCTGGTGTGGATGGAGCATCCGGTCGACTAAGCACTGGAATATTATGGGGATGCTATGGAAGCCAAATGGGAGGACTATAAACTGAAAGAGCCCCGCCGGTGTCGAGAAGGCTATCTTCTCTTTCACCGTTGGCAAGAGAGGTACTTGCCAGTAATCTTTGGTAAGGTCCAGGGTTGAGATGAACTGAGCCAATGCCAGATGCTCGATCAGCTCATCTACCCTAAGCATTTGGTATGCATCCAGTTTGGAGACTTTGTTGACTTTTTAAAACGTCTATACAAAATCTTATGCTTCCATCTTGTTTCGGTACCAGGACTATGGGTGAAGACCAGTCACTATTAGATTCTTCTATATCTCCAAGCTGAAGTATTTCTTTCACTTCTGCTTTGATAATGTGACATCTGGTTTCTGGAATCCAGTATGGCCATTGACGTACAATCAACCCCAGCAGTGTAATGATATTGTGTTGGACCAAGTGGCTATGTCCTGGCAAGCTGGAGAAGATATCTCTATTCTGCTCCAGCAGCAGCTAAGTCCACTTCCTGGGAAGATGACAGCTCCTGGAATTGACAGCAGACCAAATGGCACCTGGATCTAGTCTGCCTCAGATCTAAGCTCTGGGCCAAATCCCACTTGAACCACTCCTGTGGAACCCATTTCTTTAGCAGGTTGACATAGTAAATCTGAGTTTTCTTCCTTTTATCTGGCTGGGCTAGTTTATAATCGATTGGACTGTTTTTTTCCAAGACCTTGCTGGGCCCTTACCAATGGGCGAGCAACTTGCTTTCAGAAGAGGGCAAGAGAATGAAGACCTGGTCTCTGAGCTGGAAGATTCTCTGAACTGTGGGACAGTTGTACGCCTGAGTCTGAGCGGTCTGAGATTTCTCCAAGCATATGTGGGCTGCCTCCCCTGCTTGTTTAGATGCTCCTGTACCTGTATGACATAGTCCACAATATTCTGTCCAGGATTTCCTTCATCCTCCCATGTCTCTCAAGTCACATCTAATATGCTTCTTGGTTTTATTCCATATAATAACTCGAAGGCAACAAGCCCATCGAGCTCTGGGGCACTTTGCAAATTACAAATAGTATATAGGGCTGTAGCAAATCACAATTTTTGCCTTCTTCATTTATGAATTTCCACAACATTTGCTTAAGTGTCTGATTCAAAAGTTCCATGAGGCCATCAAACTGTGGATGGTACACAGATGTAAGTAGAGTTTTTACCTTAAGTAAGCTGCAGAGTTGCTTTATTACTTTAGAGACGAACAGGTTCCTTGAGCCATCAGAATCTCTTTAGATGACCCCAGCTGAGAGAAAACCTCCATTAGGACCGTTGACACTGTCGGGGGTCTTCATATTTCTCAGGGGTAGTGCCTCAAGTTATCTTGTAGCATAATCTAGGATCACGAGAATATATTTATTACCTCAAGTTGTTCTTTTTAATGGCCCCATGAGGTCCATGGTCAACCTTTCAAAAGGGGTTTCAATTATGGGCATAGGAATAAGAGGTGCCACTGAACAGAAAAACAAAACTAGCTCATCTTGCTTTAAACATCAAGCAATTCATACATAATCAGTACAGGCATACCATGGGCTCTCAGCAACTCCCCGAGGCTTCCCTAACTCCTCTAGGCCTTGAAATCTTTTAATGTTAGGAAGGGAATCTCCTGAGATCTAGAATCGTTTGTGCCTCTGTGCCTTAAGATGGACCAATGCAGATGGCTCTAGCTAAGGTTTTAAAGTGATTTGAAGGAGTCTTTTGTATACTCCCTCACAGTAGGTTAGAGGATTTTCAACATTCTCTTTATAATGTCTCAGATTTTGGCACTTGGCCAACAGCATACTTCCCAGGATAATATGTCTGGTTGGCAGATGGCTGCCTCTGTGCCCCTGAGAAATGAGTCACCAATCACCACTATTCTCCATCTCATAGGTGCAGTGGTTGTTGAGTCTGCAGTTCTGGGATTTGCAAATTTTGGTTCCTCTTCATTTTGGGATGGATTCTTCTCTCCCTTTTCCAGGTACTGAAAGGGGAGAGTAAGTAAGGTACTTTGGGATTCTGTTGGTATTTGGGACCTGGATTGGCCACTGTTGGAAACAGAATATTGGGCTTGATGCAGTGGCGTAGCCACGGGTGGGCCTGGGTGGCCAAGGCCCACCCACTTTGGGCTCAGGCCACCCAACACTAAACAAGGCCTGGCCACATCCATCATCGTTGTGGCCGATCCAAGGCTGCCATGGGAGCCCATCCCCATGGCAGCGAAGAGGAAGTCCAACCCCACTGAAGAAAGGCCACTATGGGAGTCCATCCCCGTGATGGTGAAGAAGTCTGACCCCACCAAAGCAAGGCTACCACAGGAGCCCATACCCGTGGCGGCAAAGAGGAAGTCCAGCCCTGCCAAAGCAAGGCCACCACGGGAGCTCATTCCTGTTTCGGCGAAGAGGAAGTCCGGCCCTGCCGAAGCAAGGCCATCACAGGAGCCCATCCCCATGGCAATGATGAAGGCCCACTGGAGTAAAGCTGTGGTGGGAGCCCATCTTTGCAGTGGTGGAAAAAGAGGTTTGGTGGTAAGTCCCAGTGCGTGCATGTGAGAATGGGAGCCTGAGATTAGGTGTTTGTGCGTGAGAATGGGAGCCTGGGTGTTTGTGTAAAAGAATGGTGATCTGAGTGTGGGTGTTTGTGTATGAATGAATGTTTGTATGTGAAAGAATGGGAGCCTGAATGTGGGCGTTTGTGTGTGAGGTTGAGTGCGTGAGAGCTTGTGTGTGTGGTAGAACAAGTGAGAGTGAGAGCTTGTGTGTGTGGTAGAACATGTGAGAGTGAGAGCTTGTGTGTGTAAGGGAGACTATGAGGAGGAAGGGAAGAAAGTAGGGGAGAGAGAAGAAATGGAAAAAGAAGAGTGACCATGGAGAAAGAATTAGGAAAAGTCTGACAAGGGGAAAGTGGAAAAAAGAGATGAGGACCAACTGATTAGAAAAATAAAAAATCAGACAACAAAAGTAAAAAAAAAAAATTATTTTGAGATTTTAGCAATTGGAATATAATCCAACAGGTGTGTAGCAAAATCAGTTGCAAAGGTCCATGTAAAACAAACCAGAAAAAAAAATTTAAACAGGAAAAGTTCAATAATTCCAAAATGCCAAATCTTTATTGAAATGTCAGTCCCCCAACATGGACCGTGTTTCACAAGGGCTGCATTGGGAGGGACCAATTACATGTGGTAAAATAAAGCAGCATTACATTTTTGAGAAATGTGTCCCATTAGATAGATCAAGGGGAATTTCCAGAGGAAAGGGTTAGGGTTAGGGTTAGGGGTTAGGGTTAGGGTAGTTTGTGTGCAATACTTATGGAAGGGGATTTTTCCCTATATAAATAAAGCAATTTGGCTGCTATGTTCTAAATAATTACATAAGATTAATATCCCTAAACATTACTTTACTTTTTCTGCCAAGTCAAGGTAGAAACATTTGACTACAGTTTCTGTGTTATTTCTTTTAGTTTATTTTCTTGAATTGACGCAGTTTCCTGAGCTTGGCATGGTTGCTTGTCTCAGTCATTTTCTCCATATGTTCCCACTGACGTCAGTGCCTTACTAGCTTCATTGCTTCTGCAGGAGAAGCATCACTGTATCATACTGAATGCAGCAAGAATTAGCATTAGTGCTGTACACTTACATAATTCCTTCTCCCAGGCTGGGTACAAATAAAAGAAATGTATCAGAAAAATATCTCTTAGGAATATAAATTTATAAATGTATAATTTCCTCAACATATTCCAGGGATCTTTTAGAAATCATAAGTTCAATTCTACAAAACTTTTGAGCCAAGTAAATATCCAAATGTTTAAAGATATCTGGTCCTCAGCATTTTTTTGTTCGTGGTGCAAGATATTTTGTCTGGCTCAGAGAATATTTAGTTCTGAGCCCTAAGGTACCATCCCTCTCCTTTTCTATTGCCAACCTAGATCAGCAGAGGGAGATGACAGAGGGGACTGCAGGCAGGAGGGAGAGGTTGGGAAGGGGCTGGGATGAGAGGATCAGCTGAGGGAGTGAGGAAGCACTGGAGGCACTTTATATTAGGGATTGCACTCATGCTTCAGTACAGAAAAGCTGTTCTCATGAAGATATTTAAAATGTCATCTGTTACATCAGGAGTGTTGCCTAAAAGTTGTGCTCTAGTGGAATAATACATTTCACCTGCTGGCAAGAGCAGGTCTATGATGCTTCGGCCCACAGTATCAAATATTGTCAATGACTGACCAGACTTTTATTCCATATATAGTTTATTACATTGTTATACTGATTTTTTTTTTTTGGGCAGGGGGGGGGGGGCAAGGAGGCATTAGCTTGGAAGGTTCTTCCTCCTTCTTTGGGTTTCCAGCTCAGTTGGAACTGGCCTGTATTGGGCTATAGTCTAATGAACCTTCTGAGATGGCAGGTCTGAGTTGGGAGAACAACATCTCCCAACTCAGACCTGCCATCTCAGTGACAGTTCTCAGCCAGTGGCAACAAATCATGGTTCCCTCCAGAACTCAGCTAATTTGGATAATTTATCAAGCCACAATATTTTACCATAGGAGGGAAATATTGGGTGGAGGGGTGTTGCCGCAATATTTTGCCCCTCTCCAGGAAAATATTGCTGTGGTTTCACTGCAATATTTTTATATTTTTAATCATGGAAAAACCCATGATAAAAAGATACTACAGGGAAAAACATTTAATGGTGGCCCACTTCGCTTGGGGCCACTATCATGTTAAAGGGCCATGTAGCCCAACTTCCAGTGATGTCATTGACTTGATTGGACACAGGGTTTGAAGCTCCCTCAGGTCCTCTCATAAAAATGCTTATAATTAGCTTTGGTAACCCACACTTTGTACTTTAACCTTAAGAAAAGTAATTTTAATATCTTCTTTGGCAGTCAGAAAGTCTCCGGGAGGTAAACTTAAGGCTTGATATGTCTAAGCCTTTGTGGAGCAGTAAAGACAGACTCAGAAGCATGGACTAAAAAATGGCAGCTGCAACTGACAAAGAAACATTTCCGGTGCTCATGGCAGATGATCTTGTGCAACAAATTTCAAATAGTATCTCACTGGCCTTGGATGTGAAGCTTAAAAATTACAAACCACTATAGAAGTGAAAAGTGGGATGGGCATAATGAAGTGGCTAAGTAACATATGTCAAGGTAGGAAGACCGTCTTGTGCAAGCAGAATGGCACATTATGGAACTCCAATGGCTGATCATGTAACTTGTGGAGCAGATTGATGACCACAAGAATCGAAACTGATGAAATTATCTCTGAATTCTCAGAGTTCATAGAAAAATGGCTATCTGACTTGCCTGGCATTACAACGCATGTGGATAGGCCAAAATGTGAGCAAATTAACAGAGTCTGAGTCCAATGAGACAAAGACAACAGACCTAAACCTGTAATTGTCGAATCCTAAAATGGGATCATAAAGTCAAGTTGCTGCGAGCCTTTCAGAAGCAGAAAGAGGTGGAATATCTTGGCAATAAGATCCTTATATTCAATGATTATTCAAAATTCCCCAAAATACTTACAATATCACAACAAGAAAAAGAGCCTTTTCAATTGCCTCACCTAAACTATGGAACACCCTACCTAAATTCATTAGAGATGTGAATCATGTGCCCTATCATCTTAACGATTGAAATCGTCTAGCAGGAGAAGAAAATCGTGTTTAGCACGATTTTTTAGTTAAAAAATCGTTTTTTCCGATTAGTGCGCAGTAATCGGAGTTAGTGCGCACTAACAGAAAATGATACAATTTGACACTTTTCAGGTCAGTTAAGGTCAGTTTAGTAATGAATATGTATTCCTATTGGCTGCCCTCTTATTTATTCATGTTACCAAGGTTCCCACTGACAATATATGGGGGATGGGAAATGGAAACAGTTGGTAGCTTGACAAAAAAAGTAATGTGATCAGTCAATGTGACTAGAACTTGTGCCCTAACCCTGATACCAGGGGTGTTGTGATCTTCCTGCACACAGTGCCCTAACCCTGACACCAGGGGTGTTGTGATCTTCCTGTACACAGTGCCCTATCCCTATTAATACCAGGAGTGTTGTGATCTTCCTGCACACAGTGCCCTAACCCTGATACCAGGGGTGTTGTGATCTTCCTGCACACAGTGCCCTAACCCTGACACCAGGGGTGTTGTGATCTTCCTGCACACAGTGCCCTATCCCTATTAATACCAGAAGTGTTGTGATCTTCCTGCACACAGTGCCCTATCCCTATTAATACCAGGGGTGTTGTGATCTTCCTGCACACAGTGCCCTATCCCTATTAATACCAGGAGTGTTGTGATCTTCTTGCATGCAGTGCCCTATCCCTATTAATACCAGGAGTGTTGTGATCTTCCTGCACACAGTGCCCTATCCCTAATACCAGGGGTGTTGTGATCTTCCTGCACATAGTGCCCTATTCCTGATACTCGGGGTGTTGTGATCTTCCTGCATGCAGCCTTCTGGCCTGTTGGCCCTGGAGTGGCCAACAGGTGGGATTCGTCCCTGTGCTCTGGAGCTTCCGTTCCTGCCAGCCGATGGCACTTCGGATGTCAGTATCCCAGCATCGGAGTTTGCTTCGCCTGGATCTCTCCTGCATTCTCCCGCTCTCTGCGTGGTCCGCGACCAGCCTTCCAGGGCTGAGTAGGGCGCGCATGGGACAGGGTGGTCCGTGACTCAGTCCCGCGGGTGGCCTGAGTAGGGCGCCCTGAGGGTCAGTGCCCATGTCTACCTTCAGCCCTCGTTCCTGATTCTACCTCTGTGCATCCAGTCCTGAGTCCTTGCCTGTGCCTGTCCACGTCTTTGCATCCAGCACCTCGTCCTGAGTCCATGTCTATGGCTCCTGCACCTCATTCCTGAGTCCACGTCTATGCCTGAGTCTACATAGTTCCTGAGACTCGTCTGAATCCATGTTCCAGTCTTCGCTGCCCTGGCCTCCATCCGGCCTGCCGCTTCGTGCCTTACCCTGCGGCAGGTCCGAAAGGGCTAGGAACGGTCGGAGGACTGTTCGCAAGACCAACATTGCGTTGTTGGGTCTTCCGAAGCGTGCAGGTCCGGAGGAGGGCCTGTCTTCCGTGTTACTCCAGCCCTGCTCCCGTCCAGCCCATGCTCGGGCATGCCACGCCTCCCACGGCACTTCTTCAGAGTCCTCTGGGGTTGAGCCGTGGCCCAAGGACACACATCACCCAGAAGTGGGATCGCTCTCCTAGCGCTCCACAACATATGGCTACCACGAGATACTGGCCTTCTCCATGACATTAACATTAAATCTACATTAAACCTAGCAAGTAGCTTATTTAAAACAAATCAAAGAAAATTCTTTTTCACTCGGGGGCCAGATTTTCAAAAGGTTACACGTGGGCGGGGTGGTCCAGAGGCATCTGACACAGTGGCCATTGCCGCTCTGTCAAAGGATCACGTGCTGGCAGGCTGCTGGCGTGTGCAATTTCCGCCTGCCCAGAGGCAGGCGCAAAAGGTAAGATAAAAATTGGGGGGGGGGGGGGGGGGGGGGGGGTTAGAGGAGGGCGGGGGGGGAAAAGTTAGGGGAAGGGGTAGGAAGGTCAGATTAGAGGGGATGGAACGGGGGAAGGCAGCGCGGCTCGGTGCTCACAAGGTGCACAATTGTGCATCCCCTTGTGCACACCGACCTCTGGTTTTATAACTTGCGCGTGCAACTTATAAAATCAGGCGTACATGTGTGCCCGCTGGGTAGCACTCGCACATGTACGCCACGCGCGCTCCTTTTAAAATCTACCCCTCAGCTCATAGTTAAGCTCTGGAATTCATTGCCAGAGGATGTGATTACAGCAGTTAGTATAGCTGAGTTTAAAAAAGGTTTGGATAAGGTCCTAGAGGAAAAATCCATAAACTGTTATTAATTATTAAGCAATAGTAGATTTAATGTTTGGGTACTTGCCAGGTACTTGTGACTTGGATTGGCAACTGTTGGAAACAGGATATGGGCTTGATGGACCCTTGGTCTGACCCAGTATGGCAATTCTTATGTTCTTATGTTTTACTCTCACACAAATGCAATCTAAGTCAGTTGGAAGGACCTTCCATTATCGCTCATGGAGCACTGTGCCCTTTTGAAAATGTTTATTGTATTATTAGTTTTATATGGAAAACTAGAAAACCAAGAGTGAGTTATGAAAAATTGATGAAGGATAAAAAAAAAAATGGGAGGGCTGAATATGCCTAATTTGAGATTTTACAATGCTGCATGCCAGCTTAGTTTTTTGTGGGAATGGCATACTGGGGAATATGCATATTTTCAGGATGGGCTGGATCAGAGCATGGTCACCCCCCTGGGCGCCTGTCTCCCTTGTACATGTCAATAATGCCCAACTGTCAAAACCTATGAAAGAAAATCTGTTATCATGGGCAATCATCCAAGCCTGGAGATGGTTTCGAAAGTGAGGAAAACTAAGACCTTCACTAGTTCTTCTTGGGTAACCATAAATAACCCTTGCTGCCATATTTTGTCCTGGTGGAAGAGTGCAGAAAGGAGTCATCTTCCTCCTTTCCCCATTGGTGGCAAAATCCAAAGCAGAACTGCCTGACCTTGCATAGTCTTTTGCCACCAGACATGTGATGGAAAAAGAATATAAGGTCATCCAAACCATTTTGAATTTTAGTACTTGTGGGGCAAGACGCAGGAGTGCTCCCTCTTGGCCCTATCTACCATGGGCAGACTTTGAATGGAGTAAGCCAAGGAGGGGGACTTGATGGTGGGTAGGAGTACTAGAGGGCTACTTTTGCTGGGGTGGGAGAGCCTGTGGAGTTACTGCTTGGTTGCTAGGTTGAGTGGGAAGACCATTACACTCCATGTCAGGCCTTGTACTAGCTCTCTGATGCTAACTTAAAAATGAAACTTGCGCCAACAGAAGAACACTGCTTCTGTTGTATCACTCAATAAAGATATACTGAAAAAAAGAAAAGTAAGTACATCATGGGAGATGTAGTTAAGTTTTTGTATTACTGGAAGAGTTAGCAGAATTATATTGCTCAACATGATTTGTTTTAATTCCGTTTTATTATTAATGAGGTGCTGTTGTTTGCATTTGATGCATTTGCATATCACAACACTAACATTTTTATCACATCAGTCTGTGATAACTCAACGTTAATGTAAAGTAAAACACAAATGTATTAAGGCTAACACAATGTTAATATTCAAAAAAGTTCTGCCATTGAGATAATTGAGACTTCTGAGTCTGCAGAATCCTCAGCCCTGGCTGACTCCTGAGCCTGGGTCTCTTGCCCAAGTCCTCCACACTTGCCATGGTGCTGTATAGCTGGCCCAAACTGTTACATTGTTAAATCGTTGTTTTTTCTTTGCACCTGATAGACTAACAATACCAAGTTAGTTAGCTAGAAAATTTATATTTGTCACTGCCTGTTATGTCAACTATAGTAAAGACCGTTCACAAATTTTTAACCATTACATTGGCTTTGTGTTGCAATCGTAGACCTTTTCTCCATGACATTATAAAGATAGTCTCAAAGGTGGAACCCCTGAGAAACTATCAGTGGAAGGCGGTGCAAGCAAGAAAACCAAACAAAATATTAGTTCCTACCAGTCTACGTTCCTCTGGAATTCAGCCTTTGGAAATTGTGATCTTCTGTGGAAGATAGTTGAATCGTGAAAAGTACTGGATCAGGATAAAGCCAGAACAAGCTGAAGCTGGATCTGGACGGAGCTGGAACAAGCTGAAGCTGGATCTGGACAGAGCTAGAACAAGGTGATGCTGGATCTGGACGAAGCTGGAACTGCTCAAGCAGGATAAAGCTGAAGCAGGAACAAGACTAAACTGGAACAAGCTGGAGCAAAAATAATTTGATGCTGGGACAAGGCAACAGGATCAGGCTGGAGATGAGAAAACTGGCTGCTTTCACTCTTAATCTGTTGCCAAGACAAGAGAATATAGAGCAGTTAAATAGACTGGTACAGATGAGTTCTCAGTCTTGAACCTTGCTCTGCTGCTGCTGCCCCTTTAAGACGTCAAATGATGTCACCGGCATGCGTGCGCGTCCTGGGGGGCGTGCACTAACATTACTAAAACGGCGATTCGAGCCGTGCAACTGGCCCACAACCCCTAGGGAGTGGCATGGCGCCCCCCCGATGGCAAAAACAGACCTCCTCGACCCGTCGAAGCAGGTAGGAAGGCCCGGCCGCGGCGAATCGCGGTCAGGTTTTCTAACAGTACCTCTCCTCTTATGCCCCCTCAAAAAAGGTTTAGGCTTGTCTGGATGTTCTTGATGGAATTGCAGAAGAAGTGATTTGTCTAGAATGTGAGAAGCTGGTTCCCAGGTGTTTCTCAGGTCCATAGCCCTCCCAAGCTATAAGATACTCCCAACGTCAGAGACAACAACGCACATTTGATATTTCTTTAACTTGATAAATCTGATCTTCCTCGAAACCACTTTAGGTGTTTTTGGAATCTTACGATGCAGCCAGGAAAGTATTAATGGTTTCAGCAGGGATACATGAAAAGAATTATGTATGCGAAGCACAGAAGGTAACTGTAAATGATAGGTTACAGGTCCTAAATGATTGGTAATTTTGAAAGGTCCAATGTACTTAGGTGCTAATCGCACCTAAGTACATTGGACCTGAGGCGGATATGGCATGTACTTAACCATACTCGATTTCCAGTGCAGAAATGAGCTGGATGTCTATGTTTATCTGTGGTTCTTTTAGCAGCATCATTAGCCTTTGTAATATTTGTTTGAAAGTCCTTCCATAATATATGGAGTTGCTGAGATGTTAGCTCGGCAGCTGGAGAAGAGACGATGAGTTGCTTTGGCAGTGGTGGAATAGGTTGTCGACCAAAAACTACTTGAAAAGGAGATTTTCTAGTAGCAGAATTAACGTGCATATTGTGAGAATTCTGCTGTGGTAATAATGACGCCCAGTTATCTTGCTTAGAGTTGACAAAAGAGCGAAGGAACGTCTTTAGAGTCTGACTCGCTCAGTTTGCCCATTACCCTGGGGATGATATGCCGTCGTAAAATCTAACTGTACTCCAAATTTTTTACAAAGAGCTTGCCAGTATTTGCTTGTAAATTAAGATCCTCGACGGAAGTAATATGTTGAGGCAATCCATGAAAACGAAATATATGTTGTGTGAACAATTGTGCAAGCTCTGGAGCTGTAGGTAATTTAGGAAGAGGAATGAAGTGAGCCATCTTTGAAAATCTATCTACTACCAATAGAAGGAGGCAACTCTACAATAAAATCTGTAGATATGAGTCCATGGTGCTTTTGGTACTGGCAAAGTCTGCAAAAGACCCCAAGGGCGTCCTGGTAAAGGTTTTTGCTGTGCACAAATTGGACAAGAATCCACATAGGATCGTGTGTCTTTTTCTATGGTTGGCCACCAGTGGTATTGACTTAATAATTTAAAAGTCTACCAGGATGTCCAGCTGTTAGAGAATCATGAGCCCAGGCTAGTATTTTTTGTCTAAGATGAAGGGGAACTACAGTCTTCCCTACTGGCACTGTTTGTATTGCTGCAAAAATTATTCATGCTGGGTCCACAATATATTGTAGAGAAGTCAGAGTACCCTCTGTTTTATAAACTCTTGATAGTGCATCAGCCCTGACATTTTTTGTTGCTGGATGATATCTTAAGGTGAAATTGAAATGACTAAAAAATAACACCCACCGAGCTTGATGAGGATTCAAACGTTGGGCTTTACTGAGATATTCTAAATTTTTATGGTCTGTGAAGATAGTTATTGGATGTAACACCCCCACAAGCCATTGTCACCATTCTTCCAATGCCATCTTAACTGCCAACAATTCTTTATCTCCAATATCATAATTTTTCTCAGCTGGTAAAAATTTTCTAGAAAAATAGGAGCAAGGTAAAAGCGTTCCAGTATTAGAATGTTGGCTGAGAACTGCTCCTACAGCGACATCAGAAGCATCTCCCTCAACCACAAAAGGTCGTGTTGGATCTGGATGCCTAAGACAAGGTTTTTGAATAAATGCTTGCTTTAATTTTTTAAAGGCTTCCTTTGCCTCAGATGACCAGTTCCATGTATCTGCTCCCTTCTTGGTTAAAGCTGTGAGTGGAGCCACACAATGAGAATAATTAGGAATAAAGTTTCTGTAAAAATTGGAAAACCCAAGGAACCGTTGAAGAGCTCGAAGTCCATGTGGTTGGGGCCATTCTCGAATACAAGCCTCTTTATCTGGATCCATGCGAAAACCTTCAGTAGAAACTATAAATCCCAAAAATGGTAAGGAGGTTTGCTCAAACACTTTTTAAATTTTGCATAAAGATGGTGCTTCCGCAGACGTTGTAAAACTTGTCTAACTGCAGTATGATAAGTTCTTAGATCCTTGGAATAGATAAGTACATCATCGAGATACACGATCACACTAGTATTAAGGAGATCTCGCAATATTTCATTCATTAGGTTTTGGAAGACTGCTGGAGCATTACACAGTCCAAAAGGCATCACCAAGTATTCGAAATGTCACTTTGAATGCATATACAGCATTGCTCTCTGCTTCAACAGCAGGGGGAAATGTGGAAAACAGGATTTACATTCAGACAACATCCAACAGGGCATTGATCTGTGCAGTCTGGGTAAACAGGCATCGGGGTAACTTGCTTGATGTGATGGTTGCTATCCTTAGCCATTGGGCCTTATGCTCACCTTTGATGCGGCACCAGCATTGCACTCTACATCAATGACGGGGGATGGCGGGAAATTTGCGTCAAACAGTTACTAAGAAGGGCCCTGAACTTGGTGGTTGATGATACAGATACAAAAGGGTCTAGACAGCCCTCCAGGTGGCTGCAACCTGGAGGGATGTCTAGGGTTGCAGTCCTGTCAGGGTTGCAACCTGGAGGGCTGCAAAAAAACCCTAAAAACTTGGCTGTTCCTACAGGCCTTTCCTTCAAATACCACCCACCTTTGTGAATAATTGCTGAAATGTTTGTAGTATAATTACTGAATAATTGTGAATAATTTCTGAAACTTGTCCTACATGATTTGATATTCCTGAATTTTGTGTACTTACTGTATGCTTTTGAATTTTGTGTAAATATCTCCCTTCTTATTCAGTATCTTAATGTCCCCTTCCCCTAAGCCTCTTGTTAACTTTATAACCAAGCCTCCTCTCTAAACACGCTTATCTCCCCGCTCAATTTTCCTCCTCAAATCATTGTAATTTAATTAACCTATACTTTAAATATTGTACCTAGTGATTCTGTTTACAACTTTAAAACCCTGTACCTAGTTAATCTGTCTTAAACGTTATCATATAGTTTTGTTCCCTGTAAAGGCTATGCCTAAGTGATAGCTACGCTGTCATAGTTCCAAGTTATATGTAAACCGATACGATGTGCAAACGGTTGTCGGTATATAAAAAAAACTCTAAATAAATAAATAAATAAATAAACATGATATATCATCCAGTGCTGGTTTTCTAATACTGCCCAATACATTCTACAGGACAAAATACTTCTGAATATAACGAGATGAAGATCAGGCCTGGACTACTTCATGATGGCAACATTAATAAAAAAGAATAATGTAATAACAGTTTTCTCTGTGCACAAGCAGTACAGAGATCAGCCACACAAGTAGGTGACATCACATGATGGTGCCAGCATCTGTCACCCAAGCTGGGGTTCATTACCATCCTCATTATTAGGGAACCTGGAAGATCAATAGCTGGAGCGTGGAAAAATTTACAACTATAATTTAGTGCATCTTTGTACAGCAGACAGAGAAGTCAGGAAGATGGTAAAAGTGTTTTGGGGCTATAAAGAATCTTATGTCCCAAAATGGGCAATAGAGGTGATCAAGAGAAGTTGAGATTCATCAGAGGGTTGTGGAAAAAGTAAGAGAAGATCCTAAATTGGCTCATCTTATAAAGGAAGCCCCAATTATTCAAGCAAGTGGTTGGTGTTATCAAGAAGTCTTGACACATAGGGAGGCAAGGAAGGATTTACCAAATGGTGTATACCTCACCAGATGGGAATGAAAAGTATGCCATCATTACCAGAAAGCTATTAGATAAGTCAGTTGTGGAGAAAATAGACCTTAACCATTATGAATAATCATTTGCTTTAGAGACATTGTTGGTAAAAAGCACAGCCAGAACAACTGCTGCTGAGATTCACTTACAGCTCTGCTTTGAAGAAATGTTTTGACTGTTCCTGTTTTAAATAAGACCATGAGGACTATGTGCAGCAGAGGGACCTTCCCAGTAAAACAAATATGGCCTGTGTTGCTTCCTTACAGGTGCAGCTGCCATGTTCTGATGAAGGGACTGATTCCTGGAGTCTCCTTGGAGTTAGAGCTGGAATTCTGCAAGATCTAGTCTCAGTGTTATAAGAAATTCTACTGACTGGTACTGCACATCATCTGTACTGTAGTCTCTCATTTAGTAGTACATGATAGTTATTATACAGGCAATATTATTGCTGCTCCATTAGGTGAACAACTAGGGCCAGATATTTGTACCTACGCGCAGGTGTAGATTTGTGCACGCAACCTGGCACGCACAAATCTACGCCCGATTTTATAACATGTGCGCGCAGCTGCGTGCATGTTATAAAATCTGGGATCGGTGCACGCAAGGGGATACACACTTGTGCACCTTGCGTGCGCCAAGCCCTAGGGGAGCCCCGATGGCTTTCTCCGTTCCCTCCGAGGCCGCTCCGAAATCGGAGTGGCCTCGGAGGGAACTTTCCTTCCGCCCCCCCCCCCCACCTTCCCCTCCCTTCCCCTTTCTAACCCTCCCCCAGCCCTACCTAAATCCCCCCACCTTTATTTTTTTATTTACGCCTGCCTCTGGGCAGGCGTAGGTTGTGCGCACCGGCCAAGTGCCGGCGCGCAATCCCCGGGCCCAGCAGCAGTGGAGAGGCCTCTGGTCACGCCCATGCCCCGCCCCAGACCGTACCACCCCGCCCACACCCCGCCCATTTTTTCAAGCCTCGGGACTTACACGTGTCCCAGGACTTCCGCGCATTGCTGGGCCTTTGCAAAATAGGCTCTCGCGCGCAGGAGCTGGTTTTCAGGGTTATGCATGTAATATACGCGCGTAACCCTTTTAAAATCCGCCCCTTAGTGTCTGGGGTTCAGACTGGGTACTCTGGCATTCTGCCTGGAGGTTTGAACCCAGGTGCTTATCTTCAGGTTTTACACTTTATTTGGCAGAGTGGGCAAACGTCATCTTGTCAGTCTGAAAAAAATTCTCAAGTAAGAAGAAAGGTTAATTCAGTCTTTTAAATCAAATTACATCACAAAGTAAAAACAGCTATTAACAGTTGAGCTAACTAGACACATCTTCATTTCTAAACAATAAGGTAGGAAACACCTACTCTGTTTAATTTACACAGTTCAAAAAAGGAAATCTCTGCTCTAACTACATGATTTTAATTTCTTATTAAGCAAAGAAAGCAGAAAAGTTTGTCACCATTTGTGTAGCTTCTTACCTTATTTACACTCCTAGGGCTTAATCACATGAGCAAAAACAAGAAGAAAGAAAACAAAAAAAACAGAAACAAGTATTTCTTCTTAAAACGAAATAGACACTACAAAAGGCTATGAATATTACTCCACATCTCCTCCCCTCTCTGCAAAATCCTTTTGCTAAAGCAAATCCACAAATGACTTTCATATTACAATTTAGAATAAAAATTAACCAATCAAAAGAAAACAAAACAAATTCTGTAACCTAGTCTTACATCAATTTGTATCAGGTCACAATATAAAACAGCTACAATCATAGATCTACAGTTTGAAACTTCTCTGACTTACACATTAATGCATACTACACCTGCATAATTAACTGTAATGCAAACTTTCTTGGATAAATCAGGAATAGGTTAGTATATACAAAAAGAACATACATTTGCTTTGTTAGCATCCCTCCTAGCAGGAGAGGGTAAGACCAATTAAAACATGACAGATCAAGGCAAGTGCAAACTGAAAGGTCTTCATCCTTGCAAAGTTAATTTAATCAAAGAAAAAACCAAAGTATGCAGAACCATGCACAAAGGGAAACAAAATAGAAGCACTTCAAATATATATTTCATCTCTTAATGAGTTTCTAGGCCTGTATACTGCCGGCTTCATAAAAATCAAGGCCACTCAGGCATAAGAGAAACAGCAACTAACAGTGCTTTCAGGTTATCAGCTGAGGTGAGACACCCCACTGTTTAAGCATGTTCTGGGTTTGCCAAAAATAGTGTACAAAGAATGGAGCTAAACAACTCCATCTTCTGTCTGGGAATAATCCCCAGGCCTGCTGTGAGGGGGGAATTACGTATTGAAGGTGAAATATTTGGGCATGTGCTCTGCCTTGTCTTGTGAAAATTCTTGGCTCTATACCCTTCTTTTGTACATCAAAAGCAAATACCGCAAAACTTCACTGACTGGGTTTTAGGAGCTGGTTCAAGCTTTTGATCAAGTATATGGCTATTGGCTATGGCTAATGTCCTGTCATGGATGCATACAGTGTCTATATTCTCACTCCCTCTCTCGGCTGGGTTATTTTCTCCCCTCTTCCCAGTGGTTGCTATATCACTTCTCTCTCATTCTCATCATCAGAGGGGAATTTAGGTAGAAGCCATGCAGGCTTAAAGTGATTCCAGAGGATATCTAACTCTTCATCTTTATTAAGGAACTGGTTCTTTAAATTTTTAGTTTTAGGAGTCACGTGATGTGGTGGGCTTGGTAGGACGCATGTTAGCCGAGCTCCAGCCACCATTCTAACATTTCTGCATTTTACCTGCAACTGGCAGCCATTTTCTCCTACCCAAGTGCTCCATTTCATTTATTGGCCTACCCTTGGAGGTGTTCGGTGCTAACATTTGCTGTTGCCGCCCTAGGGCATCCAAGACGTTGAAGAAAAACAAAGAGAAGGCAAAGGCCTTGGATTCTAAAATGGCCGTTGCCAAAGCCGAGCATTTTGTTATTGCGGAGGGAGAACTGCTCAAGGGAAAGGTTACGGTTGTGGTTGTGGCTGCCTTCGATATTCGGCTTGCTCAAATTTCGAACAGATATCAGAAGTAAAAACATCAATAGTAGACGTTGGAAACCGATTGGATCATGTGGAAGGCAGAATCACATTGATTAAAAGTGATCTGAGCGCGCTAGAATGGAAAGTGAATGCATTAGAAAAAGCAGCCTGCAAACATGACAAGATCAATGACCTTGAGAATTGCTCATGGTGAAATAATCTTCGGTTATTGGGGCTTCCTGAGACTATATTGGACCATGACTTAGCATCAACTCTTGACACTTGGCTGCATGCGGAGATTGACACCATGGACTCAGCCCCGATGGGCCTGATTGATTCATTGCGCACACATATTGAGGCCCAAGCTGAATTTGAACCAGAGGCCGTGGGTGATTATTGCTAAATTTCTTCATTATGCTCACAAATTTGAAATCCTACAACAATTTCAGAAGAAAAGGGGCCTGTCATATGACAACAAAGATTTTGATATTCCAGAATTTGTCTCTCAAGATCTCGAATCTTTGAAAGGAGTTCACTACTGTGTGCTCTGAACTAGTCAAGAAGAATGTGCGATTCTCATTAATGTACCCGGCTGAACTTCGAATTCGGCATCAGGGGACAGCGTAATTCTTTGAGGACCCTCGACAAGTGGAGGTGTTTTTTGGCATGCTTGGTCAGGCGACATAACAGTTTACTTGATGTCTGAGACTTAACATCCTTAAGAGAATTTTGTAGCTCCGCTAATGACATTATAGCTTATGCATCTCCTGCTAACATTTGGCTATTTTTCTCGGAGAGAGCATTAAGTTTACAAGTCAGAATCATCTGCGATTTATTGTCTTCGAGACACTCTGCCCTAGTCTCAGTTAAACTTATTTCAAAATTTGCAGATGTGTATCTGAGAGAGATGCTTGTTTTTTGTGTTTTTTCACAGCTGGCTGATTGGCTATTTGGATGGTGGCTGAGCACATATGTCATCTTGAGTGACCCTTGGTCTCCATTACGAAGACGATTTGTTGTACTCTATTGGTTTCTGGGATTAGGGGGGGGGAGGGTTTATTTAATACATTTTTGGGGAAGGATAGTTTGGAGGGGTGGTAAATTAGTGCTATTGCTCTCTCCTAGTCCCCACTTGTTTCAGTAATAGTGATGCCTCTGGTGCTCTTTTTTATTAGCTATATTATGAAGTATGTTGCTTACTATTGTCCAGCCCAATGCCTTTGTGGTCTCTCTGGGATGTTGGCTTCCTTGGTGCAACGCTCTATTTTCTTATTATCACCATGGTGCTTAACACTGTAACTTGGAATGTGTCGGGGTTGGGCACCGCAGTAAAACGTGAAAAGGCGTTAACTCACCTCAATAAGTTGCAGACAAAAATAGCGTTTTTACAGGGAGGCCAACAAACTGTGAAAGAGGTGGGTACTACAGGAATTTCATGCAGAAGGGACCACTAAAAGCTATGGAGTTGCTATTCTGGTTTCATTTCAGCTGTTAAAAAGTGTAAATGATCGGAAAGGGCGATTTCTTATTATTCTGGGAAAGTTAATGGGTTCTACTGTGATTTTGGTATCATTATATGCCCCAAATACTATGATCATTCCTTTTTTACAAATCTTTTCTCCCACATCTCGCAGTTAGGGGATTTCCCAGTCATTCTGGGGGGAGATTTGAATTGTGTTATTGATCCCACGATTGACAGGCAACCTTACCCTCATTGATTTCTCCTACTCAAGTGGGATTTGTAGCTATTAGACTCTCTACTATTAATATGCACAAAATTTATGCCGTGCTGGAAAGGTGTGCTTGCGGCTCTGTCACAGACCCCCTTCTTGTAACCTGCGATGCTGAGAAGGCCTTTGACAAAGTTGCATGGCCCTTTATATTCCTAGCTTTGAGAGAGTTTGGCTTTGAGGGCCGAATATTTCAATATATTTCTCTGCTTTATTCCAATCCAGCTGCTAAAATCTTTGTTAATGGCCAACTGTCTGAGACATTTCTGCTCTGCAGGGGCACACAGCGGTGTTGCCCTTTATCTCCCCTGTTGTTTAACGGTAGAACCCCTTGTTCTTAAGCTGCAACAAGAGGAGAGAGTGACTGGAATTTCATTTGGGAAATTTGCGGTTAAATCTCTATTATTTGCAGACATTATTTTGCTCCTGCTATCTAATGCCACATGCTCACTCCTGCCTGTGCTTCAGATTATTTCTCAATATCAGGTTTTTTTGGGGTTTAAACTGACCTAAGATAAAATGGAGGCATTGGACATTATGAGTACCCTATAAAACACCTGGATAAAGTTTCCAATAACATGGGCTGGTGATACCATTAAATATCTGGGTATCTGTGTTCATCAGGACCCTACTAAATGGTATAGTATTAATATCCCACCTGTTATCAATAAAATGAGACAGTTGTTGCAGAGCTGGCAATCACTCCCTCTCTCGATGCTTGGACGTATTGCTGTTATAAAGATGTCTATAGCTCCTAGGTTGTTATATCTTCTTCAGACGATTCCTACTTATTTGCATATTAGGGAACAGTGGGCTATTAAAAACATGCTGTGCTTTTTTGTTTGATGGGGAAAAAGAGCACGTTTGTCTTACATATTACATATGTGCAATATGCCTGATGCTAGATGATCAAATTTCAGATGACAGAATTAACTTGTTTAGGTGCATCACCAGTTCAGAATTTAATTGAACTGAACAACTACTCCTAGTGGAATCTCCATGTATTGTATTACATGTGTATAAGAAAGTAAACAAACATGAATGCAAAGGGACCATTGTGGAAGGTACATCCAAGGCCTACCCCTTGAGAGATCATGCTAGTTCTATAGGAGATAGTGTAGTGAAGATTACAGAATCAAAAGTAATGAAAGCATTAACTCATTTAAAAGCACCTGTAAGGGATATTCTAGCATCTTGGAACTTAAACATAGTCCTCATCAGATTGACCTCACCCAGTTGATGAAACTGACATTTTTACCACTGGCATCAGAAAGCTTCAAATATCTCTCATGGAAGGTTCTATTTTTAGTGGCAGTAATATTGGCTTGCAAAATAAGCAAACAATAATCTTTGATGTGGTATCCTTACCCAGAGTTCTTTCATAACAGGGTGGTATTTTGGACATATCCTAAATTCCTTCTGAAGGTTGACTCTTTGTTTCACTTAAATCAATTAATCGTTCTTCCTACATTTTTCCCAAGACTTCATGCACGTAAAGGTGAATAAGCTCTATACACACTGGACTGCAAAAAAATGCATGCTTACTAATTGAAAAGAATGCAGAGACATCATGAGCATGCACAGTTCATGTCATGTGACACACATTGGGCATATCAGTTGCTAGAATGGGTCTTTCCAGTTGGATATCAGAATGCTTATTTTGCTACAAATAAGCAGGAATAGACAAAGGACAAAGTAAAAACACATCAAGTCAGAGATATGGCAACCTTACTAGCTCACCTCCGTTCAACTTCTGCAGAAGATATCTGCAAAGATGAAAATAGTCCTCAATTCATACTTTTACTGTACATTGTCATCTAGATAATGTATCTAATAAAGACAGTAGTTTTGGACAATGAGTGCTGCAAAGTTTATTTAGCTAATGGTTTCATCTCAACCTTCCAGTCTACATGTGTTGCAACCGTCCCTTCCTGACAGCTTCTCTCCGCCTACCTTTCTTTCTTTGCACCTCCTCTCGCTGTGGATGGACACCTCGCTGCCGCGGCTTCTGCCTGCCGTCCTCTCCGGCATCCCCGGACCAGCTTGGGCGCTGCCTCCCGCCATGCTCTGCTGGTACCTTAAGGTGCGCATGCTGCGCGTCCCTCACTCTTATTTCCTACTTGGCGCTAACCTCAGGGGCATCCCCCTGCGATGATGTCATGCTGCCCAGATATTTAAAGCCTATGCTGTTTGCTAGCCTTTGAGTTAGCAAGGGGGGTTCTTACGGATGGGATTCGCTCTCCATACCCAGCTACTCTGCCTCTCCAATCTTCCATTGGACTCTTAATGCTGACGGGGTACCCCCTCCTCGGGGGCCTCACTTGCTTTTCAGGTCGCTATCAAGAAACTGGTACGCGATCCTTGAGGGCCCATGTTCCCTGACTCGCTGCCTGCTCCTACCTTCTCTTCTGCCTAGAAGGATTCGCTATCTTCAACACCAGTGAGTACTACTATCTTCACCTCAGAGCTGTTCCCTGGAACCAGGTACTCGCTCCTCAAGGGCCTGCCTCCGTTCCAGCCCTAGTGTCATCTCCTACGTGGAACCGCTGTGTGAATACATTACCTTCAAGCCTCTCAGCTCTCAGGGATCAGGTACTCACTTCTTGAGGGCCTGCTCTCCCTATCCTGGGGTTCTCCATACTGGGGCTTTGTGCTTATTCCACTGTACTCATTATTCTCAGTTCTTTCCACTACAGCACTGCTACCGGAGGAGTTGCTGTTCTAGCGCCTGAGGGATACTAGCCCAGCCAGGCTACTTCTGCTGCTCACTACTGCCACCTCTGGTAGCTTCATCACATTGTCTAATAAAAGATCAATCTCTGTGTTTGTGTGTCCTAAGCTGAGCCTGACCTGTGGCTCCTCACGGGACTTTCCCTCGTGGGCATGGTCAGCTGCCACAGTGTCCAAGGGTCCAACCAAACCTCACTAATTATAACATGCAACTATTGTTAAATGGGCTGTACACATCAAGGCCCAGTTTTCTAATCTCACAAGGTCCTCTTGCAAATTATTACAATCTGCTTGTGATTTAATAACTCTAAATAATTTTGTGCTATCTGACACTTTGATCACCTTTCTCATCATTGTCCACAAATGCAACATGAACTGGGTGAACTGAACCCTTTTTATTTGCACTAGACTGAAGGCCCAGGAAAAAACATCTCTTCTTAAATTACTATGCATTAAAAATAGCAAAGAGGACAAAAATTCTGCTAAATAAATAATCACATGGAAACTGCCCCATATGCTCAGAAAAATCAACCACGTTTTTTGAGCTATAAAAGAGCTATTCCATCTCATTGCTATCAAATGACTACATCTGCTTGCATGGCTGATTTATCCTGCTGTCTACAAAGAACCCCCATCACAGGTATGTAACTCCATTTTCTCAGCTTTGTACATTAATTCCTTTCCCTTGCTGAAAGTGGTTAGCCATTCATTGCTAAGATTCTACCCTTTTTTCTTATTCGTTACTACACCTTGCAAATAGGGGCTGATGTATGACATTTTTGCAATGGTTTAAGTTGCTGCAATGCAGTTGGCACCACTATAAAAACTTGTTCTTGACTGGTGTAGATTTTTTTCCCTAGTGAAAGTTTTGCCTGTTTTAGAAGCAGGTAGGTTAAATTTATTTGCTGCATCACTGTGCAATATTTTTACACAATTTTTTAATGCATAGTAATTTAAGAAGAGATTTTTTTTTCCTGAGCCTTCAATCTTGTGCAAATAAAAAGGGTTCAGTTCACCCAGTTTGTATTGTGTTCATGGACCATGATGAGAAAGGTGATCAGAGTGTCAGCTGGCACAAAATTATTTAGAGTTATTAAATCACAAGCAGATTGTAATAATTTGCAAGAGGACCTTGTGAGATTGGAAAACTGGGCAGATGAAATTTAATGTGGACAAGTGCAAGGTGATTAATATAGGAAGTAGCCCATACTACAGTTACACAAAGCTAGGTTCCATATTAGGAGTTACCACACTGAAAAAAGATTTTAGTGTCTTAGTGACTAATACATTGAAATCATCATTTGGACCTTGCCTAAATTCTGCTGGCCCCCGGAATCCAAGGGCTCAACCTGCAGGAAACAGGGTTGGTAAAGGTGAAACCCAGACCCAGTCTCCAAGCATGTCCACCTACTGATGGCGAGTGCCTAGTGGCTTCACCTGCTAGGCTGTGTCAATCACGCCTCAGTTTCAAGGGCTCATTAACCATGACATTCCCATAGAAGATAACTTTTAAAAAAAACACTCAGCGCAAACCCATCTACATGTGTGTATGGCTATGCTGAGATTTACTACAGTATTTTATTACCTGTGCATAACAGGTACGTGCAGATTATTAAATACAAGTATGCCTACCCCTCAAAACCTGCACATATGTTTGGTTATGAGTGAATATCTGTAGTGCATTGAAAACGCATAGATTCCTACCTATTTTATAAACATAAGCATGTGTATTTCATGTGTGAAAATATAATAACTCCCTTACATAGAACACAGAAGTCAGTATTCTTTAAAACCTGCACATGTAACTGAAATCACTAGTTTGCTGATACCGCCACCAGTTCATCCATTCTTTCTCCAGGTCAACAAGACCCACCCTCATCTTCATCATGAACTCCCTCCAGTTCACCCAGACCTCACCACCCAACCAATAGCATACAACATTCAAGTCTGATATCAGTTGTGCTAGATAATTAGCAGATGTAAAATTGCACGAATAAGTTGCCTAATGTCTTCATTTAAGTCTCTTATAAAATAGCAACTTATGTGCGTTCCTCTTATCCTCGCCTCGGAGTGCTCCTAGACCAGCTCTTATTTGTGCAAGTAAATGTGTGTGCGAAACCAAAAATACATGTATACTTTTGATGTTTATAAAATAGCATTATATGCAAATACAAGCTACATACATGTATATATGCTAATTTTATGCAACTCCTTTGAAAATTCTCTCAATAGAGCATGGTGCATTCACTGCCTTTATCAGAGTAAGAGTTGTGAACAATATGATAAATGTTATGCTGTTTACATTATCTTTCTCTAATTGGAAAAATTAATAAAAAGTTGAATTACAACAAAAAATATATACAGTTTTGCAATTTAGTTTGCCCAGTTCTTATATATGGCATCTGAGGTTCAAATTCAAAAGATATGTGCATGTAAAATTAGCTTTTACTTGCATAAATGTGGTCCTTTACAAATATCCCCCTTTGTTCGGGTAACTTTGGCTGCATCAAATTTTTGTGCAAAGTTACTCAGACAAAATTGGAGCAGGGCTAGAGGTGTAGCGAGGGCCAGATAACATTTATTTAAAAAATTGGTATTCCACATATAATCTTAAAGCGGATCACAATTTACACTCAAAATATAAAACATAGATAAAATCTAAACCTCATAAAACACAATGTAAAACAATTTAAAACAAAATAACTAAGGCACACTGCAATCATTGCCCAAAGTATTTCATTTAAGTTAATTATACACTTCCTCAACAGAATGTTTATAAAACAATCAGAAAACAGCCCTCAAAATGACAATAAAAGCTACATGACTTTTCTATCTGTGCTAGAATTAACTCAACAGACTATCAAGCAAGAGGATCCACTCCAAGCAATTTTAAAGATCAATTGTTTGCCATATTAGAGATTATTCAAATCAGCAAAGGCTTGGGAAAATAGAAAAGTCTTAAATTGCTTCCTGAATTATGAGAATGAAGTTTTGCTCCTCAAGTCATCAGGCAGTTCATTCCAAAGAGTAGGACCCACAACATGAACATCTGTTCAGGCGATTCTGTCAATCGAATACGTTTTAGAAAGAAGAGTGAAGAGTGCAGCATGGTCAGTACAATTTTAAAACAGAGTTAAAGGAGGTGCCAGTCCATTTAAGGCTTTCAAACCAAGGGCAATCATTTTGAACTTTACTTTCCATATAACAGGCAACCAAAGGAGCTTAAATAAAACAGGAGTAATATGTTCCCATACAGGGATCCAGTGGTAAGTCTGGCAGCAGTACTGCAGAGCCCGAAGTGATGATTGTGGAATGCCCAAGTATAACGAGTTACAATAATTGATTGGGGAGTTTACCAGAGATTGCACAACAGTTTTAAAATTATTATTATTAAGAAAGTTCTTAACATTACATAAAAGACGTAATTTAAAGAAACGGCCCTTAATTACATTTCTGATATGTGGCAAGGGAAAGAGATGAATCTATTAAAATGCCTAGATCACGAACTTGGAAAGAAACAGGAATTTGCAGGCCATTCATAGTAAGGAAAGCAAGAAAGGAAGATTATTTCTGTTTTCTTAAGATTCAAAGAGAGAAAATTCTCAGCAAGCCAAGTTTTAATCACCTGTCAGCAATTGAATATTTAACCAGATAGCGCCATATTAAGCTTTACTCAGCTAAATTGGTGCAGATAAAGCTGTCCTAAATTTATCCAGATAACTTTATCCAGCTATTCAGCAGAACATTTATCTAGATAAGTTCCATTGAATATTTGGATAGGTGTAATTGGATAGTCATCTAATTAACAAACACACTCGGCGGGTTTTTATAATATGGGGCTCTTAGTCTTTAATGCAGAGTTTCTGAAAGAGTTTATTCCATTCTTTAATTATGAAACAATTATACCTCTTCAAAATATTAATGCAGATAGAAATTAGGGCAGGCTTAGGGAACTTTCTCTTTGTTCATATTAAATGTACAAGAAATCTAGAGCCAGCCTTGTGGCTCAGTAGAAGCTGCATAATGCCATGCAGAAGACCTGAATTGGATTCCTGGATCCAGGGTTGATGAGACTGAGAATGCTGCAGAGGCAGTGTTCACAGCCCCTGGGGTAGGGGGTCTCAGCTATCAGGCAGTGGCAACACCTAGTGGCCAGATTTAGAGTCCACATAACCAGGCTCCAGAGAGAACCGAGGTTTGTGGCTCCTGGTCTAGTACTGTCTCTGGAATGGCTGAGCTGAGTTTGGCAGCGGATACAAAAATAGGGGGAGAAAACCCAGGTAGTTGTACATGAAAGTTCATGGACATTGTAGATCAACAGAGGCCGATTTGAGTGAACTGGAAGCCCAAAGAAGCAGGAGGAAACTGTCAAACACAAAAATAAATAATTAAACGACAACTGAATACTTCTGATGGCTGCTTTTATTTTAGTAATAACTAATGCTGATAATTCTCTCAAGCAGCTGCTTCTGATGCACATCATTACCTTTACCATAATTAGAGCAAACCAGTTTTCTCAGCAAAGAATAATGCACACCAACTTTTCAGTCTTAAAAGATGACAGGTTTTGTTGCAGATATTTTTTAAATATGACAGCTGTTGATCTAAAAGTGAAAGTAGCATCAGGTGAAAATAAAATCCAGCAAAAAAGGCAAATATTTAGCTTTCTGCTGATCTTCTCCATTCATTTACTTAGGAGTAGGCAACTCTGGTCCTAGAGTGCCACAAACAAGCCTAGTTTCCAGGACATCCACAATAAATACGCATAAGATACATTTGCGTACAGTGGAGGCAGTCCATGCAAATACAAGCCATCCTGAGAAGAATGAAACCTTCGTCTCATCCTGCAGACTACATCCCCACCAAACTACTTCTATCTATTCCAGACACAATAGCCACATCATTGACAAACATCATCAACTGCTCTCTAGCCCAAGGAACCTTCCCAGACGATCTCAAAATGGCCTCAATCTCACCGCTCCTAAAGAAACCGAACCTTGACCCGAAGGACCCCAACAACTTCCGCCCCATAGCTAACCTCCCTTTCATCGCCAAGATCATGGAAAAACTAGTGAACTCTCAACTTACAGACTTCATCGAAGACAACAATCTTCTCTTCGCCCCCCAACACGGCTTCCAAAAAAATCGAGGTACAGAATCCCTCCTTACCTCTTTGACAGATCTTATCTTACTGGGCCTCGACAAAGGACATTCATTCCTATTGATTTTGTTAGACATAACCGGAGCGTTCAACACGGTCAACCACGCCATCCTCCTAAACCAGCTGGCGTCCATAGGAATCAGCGGCACCGTCCTATCCTGGTTCAAAACCTTTCTCAACAACAGAGGTTACAAAGTTAAACTCCAAAACAAGGAATCCTCAAGATTTGACTCAGCCATAGGAGTCCCACAAGGTTCTTCATTATCTCCGACTCTATTCAATATTTACCTTATTCCACTCTGCCAACTTCTCACCAACCTCAATCTAAAGTATTTCCTATACGCAGATGATATTCAAATCATCATCCCCATCAAAGACACATACTCTAAAACTCTTGACTACTGGGAATCATGCCATCAAAAAATCAAACAACTACTCAACAGCCTACACCTCGTTTTAAATTCCTCCAAGACAGAAATCCTACTCATCTCTCCTGAGAACAACATCTCTAACATTACTCTTCCCACCAACCTACCAACCACACAAGTTAGAGACTTAGGAGTGATAATAGACAACCGGCTAAACCTCAAGGCACACATCAACAAAACAACCAAAGACTGCTTCTATAAACTCCAGGTCCTGAAAAGGATAAGACCTCTCTTCCACGCTCAAGACTTCAGAACGATCATCCAAGCAGTCATTTTTTCGAAATTAGACTATTGCAATTCTCTATTGCTAGGTCTTCCTTCATCCTACTCCAAACCACTACAGATGGTACAAAACTCAGCAGCCCGACTACTGACAGGCGCAAGGAAAAGAGACCACATATCTCCCACCCTAAAGAGCTTCATTGGTTACCAGTACACTTCCGTATCATATACAAAGCCATATCTGTCATTTACAAAACCATACATCAACTCACCACCCTTGATCTACAAATCCCTCTCCAAGTGTACAACTCGACAAGACCTACCAGAGATGTTTTAAGAGGCTCCCTCCAAGTACCCCCCGCGAAAACGACCAGACACATTACCCTAAGAGATCGTGCCACCTCCACAGCTGGCCCTCTCCTTTGGAACTCCATTCCTACAGATCTCAGACAGGAGCCCTGCCTCCTAACTTTTAGGAAAAGACTTAAGACTTGGTTGTTCAAGCAAGCTTTCCCGGACACAATCTAATGACACAATCTAATGACTCCTCAAAACATTTAGCCCTTAACCATGCCTTTTGTATATAGTATTTAACGTGTATATTGTTTAACCATTTCTATTCTTTCCTCTCTCTTCCTTATTTCTCCAAGTTCTGCTACCCTGTTAAATGTAACTGCATCTTCGGTCACCATCGTTCTAGTTTGTTGTATATACTGCACTCCCGTTTTATGTAAACCAGCAAGATATGTTTTCATGATTGCTGGTATATAAAAACCTTAAATAAATAAATAAATAAATAAATAAATAAATAAATAAATAATGTATATTTATTGTGAATATCCTGAAAACTAGACCTGCTTATGGCACTGAAGAAGTATAGTTGCCTATCCCTGCATTACTCTAAACTATCTGTGAAGTTTTAATTAGGGTTGCTGGGATAAATTTCAAATATATGTACTTTTTTTGTTTCAAAAATCAGTATATTAAATAAAATTACCATTACCAATTATTCCTCCTTTTAGGTAAAAATTGTGAGGTTGTAGTATCAAATTTAAGCTATTGTTTGGAATAGGAGTTTTCAACCCAGTCCGCAGGACACACCCAGCCAGTCTGGTTTTCAGGATGTTCATAACAATAGATGGGATTCAGCTAGACTGTTGTTCCCAAGCTCATATTTTGTAGGCAGTTATAAATGAAAGAACATTATTTTTATAGATATGTGATATTCAACAACTTTGCCTTTTAATGATCAAGACACGTCATTCTTTCTTAGACTTGACTATATAGTAAGGGGTAGCTTGCATTCGCTCTCCATGTCATCTTACCATGGACACTTTTTGACATTATGGTCCAGTGTTTTACAAAAAGAGAATGCCCACTGTGTGGGTTCATCTTTACCTTTAGTCATTTTCCTTGAGGGTTCATTATTTTCGGCCTTTCTAAATGGGCAGTGGTCTTCCTGATGATCATTCCCCACACACAGGTCACAGAAGGAAAAATTGACCACAGTTTTGTTCCTGGGCTGATTTGAACTCCTTGAGGTACTTTTCTTCTTCCACGGTAAGGATTTTTCCTGCTTTGGAGTTTTGCCTTTATCCCTAGAGTTTTTACAATCTATTGTTGGCTGGCTCACTAAGCTGATGTTTATAACTTCAGGCTCCTCACATCAGCAGTTCCTTGCTAAATGACCTTTCCAATCACATTTAAAGCACGTGGAAGAGACTGTGGCCAGGGTTCTTGGTACAGAAGACGAGCTCTCCGCCTCTAAGGGATGCTGCTGAGAATCTTCATTCCTTAGGCTTCACCACGAAATTTGTCTTTCTAACTTTCTTACTACATCGGACATTAACTACACCTGCCACTTCTAGAGCTCTTTCTAACATGAGCCCTGTATGTTGGCAGACCCAATTTCACATAGGCTAGTCAAGCCCATCTAAGAATTGTTCCAGAAGCACCTGTTGGACTACATCAAGGCCGGTCTTTGCCTCTGGCTGTAGCCACTAGGGATGTGAATCGTTTTTCAACGATTAAAATTATTGTCAGACAATTTTAAATTCGTCCTAAATCATCAGAGTGCACGATACAATACAAATGCCCCCGATTTATCGTCATAAATCGTCCTAAATCGTTAAATAGGGCACGGGAATTATTTGGGGGAGGGCGGGAAAACCGGCACACCAAAACAACCCCTAAACCCACCCCGACCCTTTAAAAACAATTCCTTACCCTCCCCCACCCTCCCGAACCCCCCCAAAATGTTAAATTACCTGGTGGTCCAATGGGGGGGGGGTCCCGGCGCGAATGCCCGATAAAAAAACAACCCACCCGACCCCCCCCCCAAAACCTTTTAAAATTACCTGGTGGTCCAGGGGGGCCTCGGGGAGCGATTTCCCGTTCCCAGGCATCAGCTGCGCTAAAAAAAATGGCGCCGATGCCCCTTTGCCCTTACCATGTGACAGGGTATCTGTGCCATTGGCCGGCCCCTGTCACATGGTAGGAGCACTGGATGGCCAGCACCATCTTTAAAGATGGCGCCGGCCATCTTTACTCATCAGCCCCTATTGAGGCAATGGATTTGCCTGTATTAAACTGGACACAGCGGTCTGCAAGGCCTGTGCTAACACTGCAGTTTGCTGCACAAGTTGTTCTCAGTGCCTGCTGCTGCTGCCCTGTAGCAAAGATCTGGATCATTTGCACCATCTTCCCTGCTTTCTGAGCCACTTCCACACTGGGTATCTCTCTGGACAGGAGAATGAGAAAACAAAACAAAAAAAAAACCTGCTGGCCTGACTCACTGCTTGACCTCAAGCAGTGAGTCAGGCCAGCACTCACTGCTTGACCTCAAGACTGCAGAAGCAGGGCTACCCCCCTTAGCCTGTTGTTGCTTCAGTTGGGAGAATAAAACTGGGAGGTCCCAGAAGAAAGAGAAAAAAAAAACTTTGTAGGGTTTTTTTTCCCCTGCTGCAGTTGTGGGTTTTGCCTGTGCTTCCTGCTTAGGCAAGCTATCCCACTACTAACACCATATGTGATGTTGAGCTGTCAGGACTAGCCAGAGAACAGACTCCAGGCAACGATCTTTATAAGGTTCTTTATTGGTAAGCAATAGTAAACAAAACAAATTAACTGGTTTGTGCAATTTAAAAAAAGGTGTAACTTCTAGTTCATATTCTCGAGGCTTCTGACTTTTTCCCTAGGCCTCCCTCATCCCTCTGGCCCTGTATCTTATCCCTCTTGCAGTGATCCATCCTATCCCAGAATCCCTTGCTGTGTTGGGACTTAAGGAAGACCAGTACAGTTAGCTGTACCCAGTTCTGGTGTGTCATGAGGACCTGGGAGGTATATTGCAGGGTCAGCGGGAGGCTACTGTCTCCTTATTAGCCCAGGTGGAAGTTGGTTGACTTCTCTTATGTTGGGCCTGACAGCAGGCTACTTTCATTCCCTTCTCCTCTTTCTGACCCAGTGGGAAGTTGTTTCCTCTTTTATGCAAATCAGAGCGAGACATTGCCAGCTCCTGCTGTTCTGGGCCTAATGGGATGCAAACTTTATCTTCCCCTGCTGATGATCTCTTCACCCTGTGGAGGGTGGGGAAAGGAAGCTGGGGATGCTGAGCAGATAGAGGTAGAAGGGAGAGGGAATGTGGGGGCTGCTGAGCAGGAAGGGGTGGGAAACAAGGGTTGGGATAGCTGGGCAGGGAGGGGGATGGGATGAAGGAGGTAGGGAGAGTCAAGCGGGGAGAGGGAGCACAGGAAAGAGGATGGGGGGGTCAGGAATGCTGGGCAGGGATATGAGTGTGAGCAGATAATTGAAAGGGAGTAATTAGAAGAAGTGAAGGATGATTGAGGTATTGGGGGGGGGGGTGATGGGGAGCAAGAGACAAAATATGTCAGTTTTGGAAATGTTCATTTCTTCTCTCTTTGTACTTTGCTTAGTGTAGGAGGAAATGTATTTCTGTTTCTAGTTCTCCAGTTTTCCTCTGCATGCAGAGTGGCTTTCTGGAGGTTTCCATTCCAGTTTTTGTCTCTACATTTGTAATTTGTGGTCTTTTATTCTGTATTTGGCAAAGGTCAGATCTGTATGTATGAGTGAGGTGAGATATTTTACTAGTGTGTAGGGTTTTGTATCAGTTTTATTTATTGCATTTTCTCATTCTCAGTAGGACATGCACTGATGGTGCACTGTTGCTTTTTCAAAGGCAGGGATATTGCTGTCTGAGTTCTCGGAGTTAGTATTGCTATGCTATGGCAGGTTTGCTACACATGTGCTGAGTGGGTTTGTTTTTGTTTTTTTTCAGATTTTGTATATTTACAATGTACCTGGTAGTAAGGGAGTTTGTGTTTCTGTTACTGAGATAGCACCAGAATCAGAATATCTATTCCGTACGGCGAGTTGTGTGGGGAAATGTCCTCTGCATCCATTGTTTGGGGACTGGGGGAGGAGGGAGCGAGTACCTCTGGGTGCAGAGTATGTTTACATTTAGCCCATGATGGTTAAGTGTTCAGTGTGTCATGCATGTAAGCACTATCTATCAGGTGTGTCCCAGTAGAAAAATGGTTGAGAACCACTGCTTTAAGATGTTCTGAGGGAGTTCCTTACATGCTCCCTCCCAAGATGTTTGTTTATTATTAATTTATTTTCATTCCCTCTTTCCAGAGTAGCCCCACTGCATCCTCGTAGGCCCAGCAGTTCTGTTGCTTTACTATTATTTTTTATATGTAGTATCATACCTTCTCCCTTTCTTCCAACCTGGTCCTTCCTGCATATATTATAGCCCAATTTATCTATATCCCAGTAATGTTTTTTTGTGTACCACATCTCCTTGACAGCTATTATATTCAAGTCAGCTTCTTTCATGACTTCCCTTAGATCTGGGACTTTATTTCCCATACTATGAATATTAATGTATGTAGTCTTCCAGATATTTCTCTTTTTTTTTTCTTCATTTCTATACAAGTATTTAATGTTCTACTTACCTTAGGGCTTTGTTCACCCTGAAGTCTGGATTCTGGATTGTAGTATTTGCTGTTTTATTTGTCTAGTTTATAAATATGAAGCCCTACCCTACCCAGAGGTATGGCCTGTGTAGTAATGGATTTCTCCTTTATGAATAGATTTCCGAGGGGAACTGACCCTGTGAACCCACAAACACACTGAAGTTTAACAACACCGCCTTTATTATTACAGGAACTAGGACTGTGTTAAAAGCTGTGCACAAAAAGGTAAAATGCAGATACCAGTGCAAACATTCATAACCAAACAGTTTTAGAGTACCGGTAATTAAACAAGAGCAAAATCCTATAATCAATCAGTACGAACAGTTTTTCAGTTGCATTCTGTCCTTAAAATCATTAATCATTAATATTGCAGATCTTTGTATTTACTGGTACCAAGGCCTGGTATACCTTTAGGTTATTAGAAAGCTCACTATATTTCTTGACGGTAAATTTCTGCACTTCCACTGGACCCAGCAATACCCATGTACAAGGAGACTTAATTGTCCCCTAGTCCTCCACGGGTGTTTGCTGCAATGCTTAATGTTCCTTAACACACAGAAGTCCCTGGGGATTTCTGAGGGTGACAGACAATACTGAAGCACAACACTAATCCAGACAGGGATGAGCACAAGAAGATGCCCTGGGCTACAGTGATGAGACCAGAAATTCAAACGTTAATGTTGAAATAATATAAAACCTAGGTTTACTTGTAATCCTCAGGCTTACAGGAAATGCAGATGAATAACTGTTTTTAAGATAGTGGTGAATGCTACCAAACAGGCCCATAGAGTAAATTCCGCGGGAGAGCGGGCGCTCCGAGGCGAGCGCCCGCTCTCCCAACGCGTGCCCAGGCACCTCTCCTGGGCACGTGATTCAGTATTTAAATTAGGGCCCGCGCTAAAAAGGAGGCGGCGGCTGTCAGTGGGTCTGACAGCCGACGCATACTTTTACCGGTTGTTGAACCCCCTGACAGCCAAGGGTTCGGAAAACGGACGCCAGTAAAATTGAGCGTCCGTTTTCCAACCTGCAGGCTGCGGGCCGATTTTTTTTTTTAAGAAGATTTTTTTTATTTTTGGGGCCTCCGACTTAATATCGCTATGATATTAAGTTGGAGGGTGTACAGAAAAACTGTTTTTTCTGCTTTTCTGTACACTTGCCCGTTGCTGTCTGAAATTAAAATGTGCGGCATGGCAGCACATTTTGCTTTCTGTATTGCGGGTGACTACCTAATAGGCTCATCAACATGCATTTGCATGTGATGAGCGCTATTAGTTTCGGGGAGGGTTGGCTGCGCGTTTTCCACACGCTATTACTCCTTACTGTATAAGGAGTAAAAATAGCGTGTTGAAAACGCGCAGCCAAACCCGGGCTAATGGTGTGCTCGGTTGAGTGCACCGTTCTGTATTGGCCAGATAGTGAACTGCCAGCTCAGAAATCAGCCAGAGACCAGTACCCAAAACCTATCTGTGTGTGTGTGTGTCTGAGAAAAAGTACTTGCATTCCCAAAATCTAGTTTTCTGAGTTTTCTCCAGGAGCCTTTATGTCAGCGTTTTTGTCCAGACCTGCAGCGATCCAGCATCAGCTTTCAGCACACACAGCAATAACACAGAGACCCTCAATTCCTTTTGCCTCCTGACTTAAACTGTCTACATATCTTCAGCTGCTCACCCAAGCAGGATACTCACAGGAAAACAAATCCCTATAGGGAACTCCCAAACCAGTCTACTGTTTTCTTTGTCTCTCCCTCTGATTCCCTCCCCAAAAGCCCAGGCTCACTTTAACAATCTGGTTACTTCTCCATTTGCTCTTGTGACCTGAACACAGAGCAGGCCATGGTGCAGTGACACAGCTGAAACAGCCATAAGAACAGAAGTACATAAGAATTGCCATACTGGGTGAGACCAAGGGTCTGAATTGGCCACTGTTTCCCACAGTGGCCAAGCCAGGTCGCAAGTACCTGGCAAAATCTCAAATAGTAAATAGATCCCATGCTGCCAGTGGCGTACTGAGGGTGGGAACAGAGGGTGCCAAGGCCCCCCCGGGCACAAGGCTTTAAGGGGTTCCCAGGGATCCCATCCTGCCCAACAAAGGCCCTGCGGCCACCAGGGAATCCCATCCTGCCTAGCAGAAGAAGTTGGAGGATGCCAAGGGATTCCATCCCACCAGGAGGCAAAAGTGGTCACAGGGACGGATTGGCCCATCAGGGCTTTGGGCATGCCTGGGTTGGAAAATCCAGCCAATCACGTGGTTAGTGCTGATCACAGCAGCCCCATGCTTGCGGGGGGGCCGCTGCAGCCAACACCAGGCCCCCAGTAGTGTTTCTTCCATTGCCTGAGCCGCCTCCGAGTGTCTCCCACGTCAACTCCTTTCTCGGTCTCCCTCCCCCAACTTCAGCTGCCTCTCTCTGTTTTATGTTTTAACATTTGCATTATGTTTTATGTTTTAATTGTTGTAACTCATCCTGAGCCGTTCACTAGAAAGGCAAAATAAAAATCAAATTAAATAAACAAATACAAATATTGTGCAATCCTTTAGAAATTCAAGATGCAGAAAAATCTACTCCCAGACACCTAATACAAGCCAGTTGATGCCAAATAATGACATTATTACATTTTAGAAAACATTCCTGCCCTCAAACTTAGATAATCATAAGGTCTTCACTTTTATTTGAGAAATCTTGAGGTCCATAGTCAAAAGTCATTTGGACAAATAACTCACAAGTTATCCATCTAAATGGCCAGTTTTGCCATATTCAGCCATTTATCCGGCTAAATTATAACCAGATAAGTAGTTATTTGGCTATAATTTAACCGGATAAAAAATGGGCGTTCCAGGGAGGGGTTTAGTTATCCAGTTAACATAGACAAATATCGAGTATATCCAGCTATCAGGCCGATACAGTAAAATTCGCGGGAGAACGGGCCAGCGCCCGCTCTCCCGGCGCGCGATTCAGTATTTAAATGAGGGCCCGCGGTAAAAAGAGGTGCTAGGGACACTAGCGCGTCCCTAGCGCCTCTTTTTTGACAGGAGCGGCGGCTGTCAGCGAGTTTGACAGCCGACCTCAATTTTGCCAAAATTGAGCGTCCGATTTTCAACCCACGAGCCACGGGCCGATTTTAAATTTCTTTTTTAAATTTTATATTATTTTTTACTTTGGGACCTTGGGGGGAAATGTTAGCATTATTTAATCAGATATCTTCAAAGATATTCAGTTAAGTAGAAAGTTATATGGCCACATAAGGCTGAATAACTTTGAAACCTAACCGGCTATATTTAAACATTGCCATAGGTTTTAAAGTTACCCGGTTACATGTAGCCAGATAACTTTATGCAAGTACTGCTGAATATGAATATACAGGACAACCTTAGCTGGATAACTTGCCCTCTATATGGCCTACTGAATATTGGCCTCCTTATAATTCCAGAGGTACCTGAAGTCAAGATTTGAGAGCATAGAAGACAGGAGGTTACAAGATAGTTTCTGGAATATCTATATTAAATGTGGTAATTATATGGTTTTGATTAAATGAATTCTAACTGTCCAGGAAACAGGCAAGTCCTTCTATGCTCTAGCTGGTGATCTACTGTAGGATAATTTGTTGTATATAAGTACTAAAAAGTGGGTGCTTTGCTTATACCCAAGAAATTATATCCATGCAAAGCTACTTTTAAGTCTGAAAGACAGTAGGATAGGGGTCTTATCACCCAACATTAATAATTCAGAGTTGGAAAAATTAATTTTGTAACCCAAAACTTGGTTGTACTTCTCTAGAATAAAGAGTAGGGCAGAACTTGAACTACCACAGGTCAGTTAGAAATAACCATATTTAATCAGCATATAACAAAATACAACTGGAGGCAATATCAAATTTTATATCATGAATATTAGCCAAGGTGCAAATTAATGGGGCAATTTTCATATATGCCTGTGAGTTTGCATCAGTTCTCAAAGGGAAAGTCCAAGCATACTTTCCCTTTGAAAAATGTCCAGGGAAAGAGATGTGTGCCTGCTTTTTCTTCAGGTAGTTATTCTGTACAAAAGAATGTATAGTTTTGAAAATGCAAAACTACATGTGTTGTTAACTCCCCTGATCTAATCTCACGAGGAATGCCTCTACGCAACGAGGTGACTTTTCAAAGGAATTATGCTAGATGTCAATAGGTTCCTGTATAGAACTTGAATATCATGAGCCTTCCATCCCTCTCAGCCCTTCCCACCTGGAGGGCTGTGGTTGGAACCACCTCAGTATCAGGTCGCCTTGTTTTGTTTCAGCCTGCCTTCGTCCAAGCAAATCTTCAGCCTGCCTTCATCCAAGCCAGTCTTCAGCCTATCTTCGTTTTTGTCTTCAGCCTCAGCATCAGCCACAGTCTTTAGCTTGTCCTCGTCCTTAGCCTCAGTCTTGCCTGATCCTTCAGCCTCATCTGGTCAGCCTTCTCCTGCTTTTTGGATCTGACTATTGTTATAGACTCCTGGACCTTGTCATAGCTTGGCCTGTGTAAAGACTTGTTAGCATGCCGATGGCGCAAACCTTGGGGCTCCACCCTTAGGGTTGCATGAATTGCTCCTCCTCAGCAAGAGGGACTCATGCTCACATCACTCACAACAGAATACTGAGGCTATGAGCTCAGTGAACACACCTAAATGATGAACCATTATTGCTTTGGCCACCCAGATGCAGGAGCACAAGACCAAACTGAATGGTTTTCTGAACAGGTTCAGGCAACAGGCTCAAGCAGCAACTTGATCAACTAAATGGTTTTCTACAAATCTTTTCTCAGCGTTTGGACACATTACAAATTCAGCTTCCAGGTCCAGCCCCGGTGCCAGCTCTGGTGAATCCCACGCTGGTACCCATTTGAACCGGGGAGCTCATGTTACAGCTCCCACCATCTCGATGGTACAGTGGTGACCCTATGGGGTGCAGAGGGTTTCTCAACATTTGCAAGTTCCATTTTGAGCTACAGCTCACTCGTTGTTTTTTTATGATCATATCAAGATTTATATATATCCTTTCCCCATTGGATGGTCCTGCTGTCACCTGGACTTCTCCCTTATGGGTACAAGATAACTTGCTTCTCAGGAATTTGGATAACTTCACACAACAATTTCGTCTCATTTTTGACCAACCCGGGCATGTCTCATCTGCTGCCACAGAACTTCTTCGCATTCACCAAGGCACTCACACTATTGTCAAGTATGCAATGGAATTTCATACTCTAACCTTTAAGCTTGGTTGCGGTGAAGAAAGCCAAATCATGTTTTTGGCAAGGACTATCCAGGAAACTAAAGGACAAATTGGCAGCTTGGGACCTTCTGCCGTCCCTCGAAGCACTTATTGTTTTGGCCATTTGGATAGATTTGAGATTCTAGGAACAAGCTCGAGAGAGGATGACCTCTCACCGAACCACTCCTGTGCTTCTAAGCTGTTGAACACACTTGAGTCCGCCCCAGAGCTTGTGATGGTGGCTCCCATTGAAAAACCCATGCAATTGGGTAGTATACAACTCTTGCAAAGACAGCTTAACCTCTGCCTTTATTGTGCAGCTCATGGACATTTTGTTAGCCGTTGTTCCAAGAAACCAGAAACCTCCATAAGGAGAAGTTTAGTCAGGAAAGCAGTTTTCCACCATCCTGTTTCCTCCCCACAATTAATGATACCGGTGTGCCTCAGCTTTGGAAGACACTTAGTTGAAACCGAAGCCTTAATAGATTCTGGAGCCAGGGGCAACTTTATCCAGGAATTGGTATGTCATTTCTTCTGTCTATGGAGAACTCATACTTGGTCATATGACTATTGCTTCTTTGCCTATTACGATGCAGATTGGGCCTCACCAAGAAGATCTTTAGTTCTATATGCTATCTAAGGCATCCAGCCCTCTTGTACTTGGACTATCCTGGCTGAGACTCCATCAACCAGCTATTGATTGGAGTACCTCACAGATCAACCATTGGGGTCCGTCTTGCAAAGAGCATTGTACCACCTCCTCTTTATCCCTGAGCACTTCGCTCTGAACCATCTTATCTGAAGTACTGGATTTTCTCCTCCAGTATATGTCCTGTTCCAGCCTATGTTATGAGAAATATCCAGGAGTTCTAGAGTCTTACAAATTTGCTGACCGCTCCAAACCTCTGTCGTCGAGGGGGTAGACGCCACTGCCAAAACAGCAAAGGCTGTCCTCATTCAACACGATGATTTCAGAACCTACAAGCCATGTTTGACTCTCCAAACAATCTTTGTAGAACAGGACCAGTCTCTGGAAGTTTCTTTTGTTCAACCCTGAAAACAAAGAACCCCTGGACATCATCTTGAAACCCCCGAGTTCCCCAATGGTAAAGATGTATCTTCGACGTCTCCCTGGAAGCCAAATACAAGAGTCTTAGGGAAGTGTTGTGTCTGTTGGTTCCCGATGCCCTCTCTTCGCCCTCCTTACCACTTTGGCACCTCCCTCTTTGTCCGCGGGAAGATTGGCTGCCGTGGCGTCCTATTGCCGAGGTCCTCTGGCATCCCCGGACCGGCTGGACGCTGCAACCCGCCATGTTTCCTGGAGGCCTAGGGGCGCGCATGCGGCATGGCCCCGACTGAAGTACCGGCGATGGCGCGAACCTCGGGAGCGTCCCCCGAAGATGACGTCACCCGCGACGGATGTATAAGGTCTTAGAATTTGCTAATACATCGAGTTAGCAAGGAATGTCTACGGACTCACTTCAACTTTCCAAGCTACTCTGCCTCCTCGGACTTAGCAAGGGGTTACTCTACTTAAGCTACTCTGCCTCCTCGGACTTACTAGGGGTACCCGCTCCTCGGGGGCCTCGCTCTCTCCTTTGTTTTTCAGGTGACAGTCTGGAACCGGTACTCGCTCCTCGAGGGCCTATACATTCCAGCTCCTGGGCTTCTATGAGACATTGTGTGAATGTTACCATCTGGTTCAGTACATGAATTCTGCATACCCTGCCTACTCACTATATTTCAGTTTCTCTACAGCTCAGCCTCCAGGGATCGCTGTTCCAGTATCTGAGGGACTACAGCCCAGCCGGGCATTCCATCTCACTACTGCCACCTCTGGTGGTTCAGTATACTGTCTAATAAAAGAACTAGTGTGTGTCTGTCTCCATACTCTGAGCCCTACTGGTGGTCCCTCTCGGGATCTTCCCCTGGGGGTGTGGTCATCTGCCACCGGTCCAAGGATCCACCCACAACTCTCCTAAATAACAACAGATTGCTAATTCTAAGCAGACTGTTAACTCCGAGCTGAACAGGAAGGGGCTTAAAGGAGGGGGTATTGCTAGTTTACTGCTTACAGGATGGTCCCACAAGTGGTTGCACGCACCTGAACTCCTCCAGTCAGACACTGCACTCCTTATGGCAGGAAAACACCACTGCTCCTACCTTGTTCTTAGGCATGCACATATGGTGCGTGCCAGGTTATGAAAGACCCATGGCGGAATCCCTGCTCTCAGCACCTCCTGATGACATCAATGGCTGGGTATTTAAACCCTGGCCATGCAACTAGGAACTGCCTTAGCATTAGGTCGCCTCGTTTGGTTACAGTCTGCCTTCATCCAAGTCAGTCTTCAACCTGCTTTCATCTTTGTTTTCAGTCTCAGCCTCAGCCACATTTTTCATCTCTTCCTTGTCATCAGCCTCAGCCACAGTCTTCAGCCCATCTTCATCCTTAGCCTCAGTCTTGCCTGGTATTTCAGCATCGTTGTTGTGTCCGTCACTGTCCGACATCTCTGCTCCGCCCACCTTACCTCGTTGGTGACTCCCTCCGGGGTTAATGGAAGGTTGCTGCGGCATCTCCAGGCCGTCTCCAGGCGTCTCCAGGTCGTCCTCCGCCGGCGTCCCGGACCTGCTTGACGCTGCAAGCCGCCATGTTGACTAGATGCCTAAGGGCGCATGCGCGCGGGCCGACTGATGTACCGACGTTGGCGCAAACCTCAGGGGCGTCCCCCTGAGATGACATCATCAGCTCCAGATATTTAAGGTCTCAGTTTTCGCTAACAAGATGAGTTAGCAAGGGTTCGCTTCCTCCAGGTCGCTGCGGATGGGATTCGCTCTCTGAAAACCTAGATACTCTGCCTCCTCAGACTTCATTAGAGGTACCCACTCCTCGGGGGCCTTGCTCTCCCTTTTTCTTTTCAGGTCGCAGTCCAGAACCGGTACCTGCTCCTCGAGGGCCCACTTCCTGGACCAGCTCCTGAATACCACTTCTGCTAAGAAGTCATTGCTGCTTACAACATTAGTGAGTTTCCATCTATCTCTCAGACCTTTCCCTGGGACCAGGAACTCGCTCCTCGAGGGCCTACTGCATTCCAACTCCTGGGCTGCCTCAAGAGACTATGGTGTGAGTGTTATCACCAAGGACTTGTTCCAGAACTCTGCATATCCTATCTACTCACTTTCTTAGTTTCTCTACAGCTCAGCCACCTTGGGATCACTGTTCCAATACCTGAGGGACTACAGCCCAGCCGGGCGCTTCCATCTCACTACTGCCACTTTTGGTGGTTTAATATACTGCTTATTAAGAAGTCTTTGTCGCTTATAACATTAGTGAGTTTCTATCTATCTCTCAGAGCTTTCCCTGGAACCAGGTACTCGCTCTTCGAGGGCCAACTGCATTCCAACTCCTAGGCTGCCTCAAGAGACTATGGTGTGAGTGTTATCACCAAGGACTTGTTCCAGAACTCTGCATATCCTACCTACTCACTTTCTTAGTTTCTCTACAGCTCAGCCACCTTGCGATTTCTGTTCCAGTACTTGAGGGACTACAGCCCAGCTGGGCGCTTCCAGCTCACTACTGCCACCTCTGGTGGTTTAATATATTGTCTAATAAAAGAACTAGTGTGTGTCTGTCTCCTACACTAAGCCTGATCAGTGGTCCCTCTTGGGATTTCCCCCGAGGGCATGGTCACCTGCCACTGGTCCAAGGATACACCCACAACTATTCTAAATAATAACAGATTGCTATCTCCAGCAACTCTATTAATAACAGACTGCTACTCTCAGCTTTATCAACAGAGCTCTAATATCAGATTGCTAATTCCCAGCTTTAACAACAGAGCTTTAATAACAATCGTCTGGTCTCCAGCCTTTGCCTTCTATTCAGATCTGACCATTATTATAGACTCTGGACCTTGTCATAGCCTGGCCCATGTAAAGATTTGTTCACCTGCCGACAGTGCAAACCTTAGGGTCCACCCTCAGGTTGCATCACTTGTCCATCAGCAAGTGGGGCTCATTCTCATGTTGCTCACAACAATCCTATGGACAATTCAATGTCATATAGTGTAGCAATTTTCAAAAGCCCACTTACATGGGTAAAGTGCATTTACATGTGTAAAACCTAGTTTTACGCATGTAAATGCTTTTGAAAATCAGGCCCTTTGTGGGTCAGAATACATACATCCGGGCTGATACAGTACAGTGCGCTCCGATGGAGCGCACTGTTAACCCTCCATTGGACGCGCGTTTGACACGCTAGCGTTACCTCTTATTCAGTAAGGGGCCGAAAATGCGCGTCCAACCCCCCCGAACCTAATAGCGCCCGCAACATGCTAATGCATGTTGATGGCCCTATTAGGTATTCCCGCGCGATTCAGAAAGTAAAATGTGCAGCCAAGCCGCACATTTTACTTTCAGAAATTAGCGCCTACCCAAAGATAGGCGCTAATTTCTTCAGGCACCGGGAAAGTGCACAGAAAAGCAGTAAAAACTGCTTTTCTGTGCACCCTCCGACTTAATATCATGGCGATATTAAGTCTGAGGTCCCGAAAGTTTAAAAAAGTAAAAAAACAAACAAAAAAAAATTTGAAGTCGACCCTTGGCTCATGGGTCGAAAACCGGACGCTCAATTTTGCCGGCGTCCAGTTTCCGAACCCGTGGCTGTCAGCGGGCTCAAGAACCAACGCCCGCAAAATTGAGCATCGGCTGTCAAACCTGCTGACAGCCACCGCTCCGGTCCAAAAGGAGGCGCTAGGATGCACTAGTGTCCCTAGCGCCTCCTTTTACCTGTTTTTACCACCGGGCCTAATTTGCATACAGAATCGCGTGCACAGGAGAGTGGCCTGTGTGCACGCCGGGAGAGCGGGCGAATGCCCGCTCTCCCGGCGTGCACACAGGCCGGCCCAATTGTTGTGCAATGCATTTACTTTTAGCTGCAAAGAGGGTATGAAATTTTCAAAAGCCTTTTTACTCTAATAGATCACTTCTGAAAATGGCTTTGCCCGTTCATTGGAGGACTCAATGCTAAGTGTGACAGGGACATCTCTGCATAAACCCAGAGAGTTTCAGAAAAAGCTTTATATGGGCCCAATGTGAAAGAAAAACTCTCAGAGTGAAGTGGAGGAGAGAGGAGCTACATATCCCAGTAGGCTTTGGGGTTGGGAGTTAGGAGAGAGCTCTGAGGGTGGGACCTTGGAGAGAATGGCAAGCCAGGGTTCCTCCCACTTAAGCACAACTGGGGCCATAAGAGATGAGAACGAAGTGTGGTTTCCTACATAGAAACATAGAAATGACGGCAGAAGACCAAACAGCCCATCCAGTCTGCCCAGCAAGCTTTCACACTTGTTTTTTTCTCATACTTATCTGTTACTCTTGGCCCTTAGTAACCTTTTGGTTCCAATTCCCTTCCACCCCCGCCATTAATGCTGGAACTGCATCTAAGTGAAGTATCTAGCTTAATTGGTTAGGGGTAGTAACTGCCTCAATAAGCAAGCTATTCCCGCGCTTATTTGTTTACCCAGCCTGTGCAATTCAGTCCTTGTTGGTTGTTGTCTGAATATAAATCCACTTTTCTTCATTCCCCCCTGACGTTGAAGCAGAGAGCTACGCTGGATATGCATTGAAAGTGAAGTATCAGGCTTATTTGGTTTGGGGTAGTAACCGCCGTAACAAGCAAGCTACTCCCCACAAAGAAGAGACTGGAGAAGAGCGCACAAGCAAGCTGAGCCAGGAAGCCTTTTAGAACCAAGGTTACCAGGAGGCAAGCCCCTGAGAGAATGTTGCTGATGGGAGATAACTGAAACCCTATTCAGAGACGTTTTCCAAACAGTTGCAGTATGGGGGTGAGACATTGCAAACTTGTCTAAAGAGAGATAAAAAGAGACTTTGCAGAATAGCTATTTGGATAAAAGAGTTTTAATATGCTACTGCATGGGAGGTAAGTATAGCCCCAGTGGGGCAGAAGCACTGGAGAGATGTTTCTTTTTCCCTTTTCCTGCATGTGTGTTTGTTTGAAAGCTTAAGGAGCCATGAGAGATGTTTGATCTGCAATACATTAGAGAAAAGTTACATTGAGGCAGAACTGACACAGACCCATAAACTGCGAGGCTGCCCGGGGAGCCTGGTTGAATTGCATAGAGACTTGAGTGGTGCAGAGCAGTTATCAGATATTGTGGCTAAAGATTAATTGAATACTGTATCTTCTACAGCCTAGGAGTTATTTCATGACTAACAGAGTGAACTGAGAGAATTTCCCTGAGTTTCCCAGAACTTTGAGCCAAGAATCCTGCAGCGAGGAATAGGAAGTGGAAGCTCTATCTGTGTTCCAACAGAAAGGAATCACCTGGAGGCCAAGGATTTCACACTAAATTAAATAGATAGATTATAATGGGCATCCCTGCCTGGTGTCATGGCATATTTCAAAGGCAAGAGACAAGTTGTCATTTGTATAAATATGGGCTCTAAAGCTGGAGTATAATGCCTTAATCGAGAATATGGCGGGAGACTGCCTCCATTGTATGCAAATCTATTTCATCATATTCATTGTGGATATCCTGAAAACCTGGTTTGTTTGTGGCACTCGAGGACTAGAGTTCGCCATCACTGGCATAGGCTTTGCCCTGGGACCAGCTCAAGGCCGGGTCCCATCACTGATGCGAAGGCCCAGTCCGAAGGCCTAGGCCCAGCCCAAGTCTGGTTCTGTTGCTGAGACCTAGGCCTGGCGCCCAGTGCCAGGGCCAGCCCAGTGCCAGGGCCCAGCCCAAAGGCATGGTCTCATCGCCAAAGTCTAGATCTGGTGCCAGGGTCCAGCCTGAGGCCTGGTCCTGTGCCAAAGCCTAGGTGTACACCTGGCGCCTAGGACCCTGCTCCGGGCCTGGCTGTGTCACTGAGGCTTAGGCCATTAAGATTCTAGAAAGTGACAACTATTGTGCTGTGGAAACATCCAGTACTCTGAACGAGCTCATTGAAAAATTACAAGAAGAGATAAATAATTTATCCCCATGATGGTGAGAGGGATACTATGATCTTCAGAAGATCATAGTATCCCTCTCACTTGCAAGTGTCATACTTTTTTTCATATATAGCCATTGAGTACTTAAGTACATGGGGCAAGCACACAGTTTATTACTCAAATCTGTTTCTATCAGGTCAGAAGTTAAGAAAGCTGTGAGCTTAAAAATGTTCAGATGTATCGATCAAAAGAAGTAACATTTTTGCAAAAAATTGTTTCCACCAAACTGGAAACATGGACTTACCTGGAAAATCTTACATTTGTGATTTCCAGATAGGCTGATGTTTTCTCACATTTCAGACAAGAGTTTGTGCCACTTGGAAATATGAAGTTACTGACTGAGCTGATGATGTGCCTACCTGAAAGTAATGCACCAGTGGAACATGTGTTTTCTGTAACAAACTTGGTCTGGACTCCTGAGAAAGCAAACAAGAATGTGAAAGCTCTCTTGACTGTCAAAATTACTTTCCACAGGTCCTGTACAGAGATCTGTGACAAACTGTCTAGAAAGAAGACTGTTCTTTCCAGGATTCGTTCCTCTGAAAAGCACCAGCAATAATCAGATGAAATAAGACTGTTGGGAATAATGTTCATAGCAATTTTTGAAAGCCCATTTCTGTACTTAAAGTGCACTTATGTGCATAAAACCTATTGACAATTCAATAGTCTATATTATAGCAATTTGCAAAAGCCTACTTATGCACATAAACCCCGTTTTAAGCATGTAAATCCTTTTTTTTTTAATAAACTTTTTATTTATAATGTTATAGATAATACAGAGTGATGGTAACAATAAACCATATAAATTCTTCAGTGAACATGTACAGCTCAATCATAAGTACCAACGAGACAAAGGGATCATCTCTCAAGACTGTAGAAATAATATATCAAATGTAAAAGGCAATTAAAAGCACATTATAAGCAACAAAAAAACACATTATAAGCAACAGAGGAGTATAGGAGCGGAACAATAACAGCATCCTAAAATTAATAAATCATCAAGTTGGATGTATTTCATAAAATTGCATAAAGGGTCCCCAGATTATTTCAAATGTAAAGTGTTCTTTCAGTTTATAGCGTAACAATTCTATACCCGCTATCTCTCTACATTGCTTCCACCAATAATTCAGACATGGATTACCTTTCCAAAAGGCAATGATGATAGACCAGGTAGAAAGCAAAAGCTGAGGAAAAAAGAGAACGATATTTAGAAAGAATTTGAGACTCCTCCAGCTCCCCAGTAGACCCAGGAATGGTGTCATGTACACAGGTAGTTCAGTAATATCTGAAATTTCCTGGCTAACCTCTTTCCAAAAGTACTGAATACATTGACAATGCCACCACATATGGATAAAGGAATCCTGTTCATCGCAACCCCTCCAACAGGCAGTATCTGCACTAGGGAATAACTTAGCAAAAAAGACTAGGGTGCGATAAATACAAAATAATAACGTCATCATTAACTCAACCCATCTATTACAAACAGATGTATGGTGAGCATCTTTCCATTTTCTTTTCCATGCCACTTCATCCAAAGAAATACCCAAGTCATTGTTCCACTGATTGATCAGGGACTATGGTGTCAGTTTACCATATTTGGTATTTGATATTCCCCCAATACATTACCAAAATGCCCTTAAATGATAAATCTGCATCACAGAGATATTCCTCCAAGTCAGTTAATTGCCTCGCGGGTCTGCGTAAATCAAAGTGGGTTTCAAGCATATTTCTAAGCTGAAGATACATTGCATGGGAGCTCTCCTCAACTTCAAATTCCCGCTGGAGCATGGAGAAGGCTTTTAATTCCGGACTCCTCCCAAAGATTTGCTACAAAGACCAGCCCTTTCCCCCTCCATTCTCGAAGTACTGGATTAAACGTGCAGACCACAATCCTGGGGTTGTTATATAATGGGTCTACCAGGAATAAAGTTGTTTAAAAAAAAAAAAGACCCAGAAAACTCAACCTGCCACCAAATTCTTAAGATCTGCGGCAAAATAGGGCTTCTGACACATATCTGTTGGTTCAGAGGTGAAGATATGGGCAGAAAAGCCAAAGTGGCTAATTATCTGTGTCCACTTGCTCTTTTTCAAGGAGTAGCAGGCGTTTATCCCTATTCAAAAACCAGGCTTTCAATCCTATAATTTGTGAAGCTCAATAAAAAACCACAAAGGTTAGGCAATGCCATACCACCTCACTGCTTTGTCATCCAGAGCCACCGTAATTAATTCTAGCAGGTTTGTGTTTCCAAATAAATTTTGAAATACCACCTTGGAGGTGTATAAATACTTTCATCGGAACAGAATATGGAAGATGCTGAAATAACTATGTAACCCCTTGTCCATTGGGGGGTCACCTTTTCTGCCTTGGGGAGCCTGGGGTAACTCTCCCAAAGTGAGGAAATAAATCTCAGTTGGGTCGTGGGCTGGAGGCAGCTGAACTGCAAGGCCAAACTGGATGCAGGACACGCACTCAAGCACTTCAAAAACCCACTGTCTACATCCAAAATTGTGCTCCAAAAAGAAAGGATAGTTTATAAAAATATCGTCAGTTACTATAGAAAAGAGTGCAGCTTTCAGCTTCAAGGCAAATCCAGTAAGACTTTTCTCTCAGCCTCCCAGATAGCCTCAAACAATTTATGTTATAGTCTATGTACAGCACCACTCTTCAGCCTGTACTAGGCTACACTGTTTAAATTCTCTCCTCAAACACAGTAAATTTCAATGTACTTACTCTAGATCTCAGATGGCTTCAAGCTACTCACTTCCCCTTGTTGCAGGAGGAAAAGGAAGACTTTCAACCCTGTTTCCAGGATCCAACTGGGCACAAGGTTTTCTTTTCTGGTCTCAGCTGGTCCCTTCACAGTTCCTTTTCTTTCCAGTACTTTTAACTCTTAAATACAATTTCCAGATGTTTCACACAGGCTCCCTGAAGGAGTGTCTGCCAACTCTCTCCTGTTTTCCCCTTGACACCTCTGGAGAGGGTTCCAGCTGCTGCCTTCTCTTCACGTGGTGACTCTGGGGGAGCCCCCACCTTTGCTCTGAGCCGGGTTATATTTCCTTTTCAAAACCAAGACCCTAGGGGCTGAACTAGTCTGTCTATCAAGAGATTCGGAACCACCTTTTGACCAACAGATAACCTTTTACTGGCTGGAACCTTCCCTGCTCTTTTGCACTCTCTAGGACTTCCCATAGGGGGAAATCACGTTAACCACAATGCACTCTCTGCACATTACACTCTGCAATTGTTTCTGTGGTACACAGAGGCCACAAATATAAGAATCTTGGCAAGATATTCATTTTTATCAAGTTGTACCTTCCTGCCCAGGAGACCGGTAAATGCTTCTAAGATTCGATATCTTCTTTAATCTTTCATATTAGAGCTCGATAATTTCAAGGGTAGAGATCTTGAATCAATCGTGTGACATATATATAACCAATTATCTAAAACCTTCATTGCCACTTTTAAAGTGGCAAAATAGATAGGGATATGCAGCTTCAATTTGTTATAGTTAGTTTTATAACCCAATACAGAGCTATAATTCTCAAGCAGGTCAATTAGACCTGTACTGGATCAAGCAGGATCTGTCAGATATGGTAAAACATCATCAGCATATAAAGATATCATGTACTTTCTACCCCTCAACTGACACCTTTGATGTCAGTTTGAATTATTGCTGACACCATAGACTAGATTGCCAGATCAAAAGGTAAGAGGGAGAAAGGATATCCTTGCCAGTTCCCCAAGCAATCTCAGAAAAAGGGGGTAAGGAGCTATTTAATGGGCCATAGGTTTTTCATACATCACCCTAATCCAGGGCAATCTGTCAGAAATTCCAAACTCAGATAAACAGGCAAACATGAACAACAAGGAAAGTCTATCAAAGGCCTTATCAGAGTCTAAGGATAAAATAAGGCCTGAAATACCTTTAAATGTAAGATATTAAATAATGTCTTAGTATTAGATGTAGAGACTCTCCCTTTCACAAATCGAGATTGGTCATTATGTACCAGAGAAGGAAGAATATACTCCAATCATAGTTGTAAAACTTGGCAAGAATCTTAAGGTCTGAATTCAACAAGTATATTGGTCTATAGAAACTGCATTCAATTTCATCTTTACCTTGTTTAGGCATTAGGGAAATCACAGCCTCTGTTATAGATCCAAGAGAATAACTGATCACCTGCTGAGTTGTTTAGGCTTGACATGGGGCTAAATCTGGAAGAAAAGTTTTATAGAGATCAATATGATATCCATCAGGCCCTGGACATTTACCTCCAGGCAAAGCCCGATTAGTGTTTTAAATCTCAGTAAAAGTTATAGGCGATGCAAACTTGTCTCGCTGTTCCTCCTTAATCTTTGGCAGGTGCAACCCAGGAGAGTAGGGTGACCTGTGAAGTTAGTAGTGCCCCAGAAAATTTGCTGCTGACAAGTGACCAAAAAACAAGACTTTTGAGATCCTCCAACACAAAAATATCTAACCCTCTAACAGGCTTTAAATCTCAGCATTAACCTATTTTATGTTTATTATCTTGTTCACAAAGTTCTTACTTTAAATCTAGTGTTAGATTAAAATGATTTTAGTATTAAAAGAAATCAAGTACTATAAGTCTTACCTAGGCCATTACCCTGTATCAACTAGCAAAACACAATAAAGTCAATTTCTCTTACTTGAATCATCATAGCCTCAAGTGTTCCATCTTCATTTAGGGTATTAAATCTTTTATATATGTATATATATATTTTGCAAGTAAAAAACATTCAATGCAGGTAAAAATGAAATACTTATTCCTCATCAAATTCACAAATTTCCAAAAGAAGTAAATCAGTGGGTTGGAGTAAAGGTCCCCTATTAATAGCAATTTCTCTATCCTACCCTCTCAGGCCTCAGCAGTCTTCCTCCTCTCTCCCCTCCAGCAGTCTCATATGCAGTGCAATAATACAAAAACAGAAACATCACCATGCCTTTTAAAAAATAAATTAGAAATATAAATCAATCATACTAGTAAACCATACTATTAAAAAAGCATATTTCAAAAAAGATGGCAAATAGAGCAGCTAATAAATAATGTTAAAAATAACTTTACATTTTTTCAAATATCAATAAAATATTTCAAAATAGCAGACACATCAAACAACACCCAGTAATTAAAACTAATAAGGATTAAAAATGTTCCCTCTCTATATCTGGGAACTTTTTATTTCCAGTCATCAAGATTGGCCTTGATTAGTGGAGAAGAAATAGGGGTGCAAAAGAGAGAACATAGTGGTTAGAGCAGTGGGCTATGAACCAGCAGACTAGGGTTCAAGTCCCATTGTCACTCCTTTTGACCTTGGGCAAGTCACTTTACCCTCCATTGCCTCAGGTACAAACTTAGATTATAAGCCCTCTGGGGATAGGGAAATATCTACAGTACCTGAATGAAATGCTGAAAAAAGTGTGAAAAGCAGAATATAAAAAAAAAAATCTAAATAAATGTTCTCTCACTCATATACACATGCATCCTTCTCCTTACTCCACTTTCACTCACTTATCAGTCACTCACCCCTTCCCCTTCCCTCTTAGTCACTCAAACCCCTTTTCCTCACACTCACCTCTCTCTCAGTCATTCACCCCTTCCCTCTCAGTCACTCACGCCATTCCTCACTATCATCCTCTTTAATTTCCTCATACAGCTTGCCTTCCCTCTCAGTCATATTACCCACTTTATAGTTCACCCCTCCTCCATGCAGATGGTCCTCATCTTCTTCTTCCTCATTGAACAGGTGCAGGAAGCCCACGGGCAAGTCCTCATTTGGCCCACCGCTATGCATCTAGTGCCTAGCTCCCTCTCTGAAAACACATGCGCCATCTCTCTCATAAACACATACTCACACAAATGCTCCCTCTCTCATACACACAGACATGCTCTCACAGTTCACACACATACACACAAGCTCCCTTTCTCTCATACACACTCCCCCTCTCACCCACCCGAGCCATTCCCTTTCATGAAATCTAAGGGAAGGGGAGGGTCCCATGATCACAAGGGGCCTCCTGCGGCCCAATAGCATAGGAGGTCCTGGTCCTGTCTTCTTCCTTCTGAACGGGGCCCAGCCCAGGTGACCTTTTGGTTTCCAGCTATCTATGCACTGAATTATACAAAAAAGAGCCCTCTCAGTACATCACTGATATATTAAAAAACATCATCTTTATTCTAGATGCAATTAAACACAACAGCCATAATAACAACAATAGAAGACATTTTTCAAAATACCACTGATTCATTACCTTTATGTAGATGTGTTTGGTATGCCTGGGTTTTCAGCAGCAGGAGTGACCACTCCAGCTGCTGTGCTCAGGGCCTGGGTAGGGCTGACAACTTTCAACTATGAAAATTCCAAACACTTGGACACACAGATTAACATTTTCAACTTTGTCCTTCTACACGAATATTTCTTTTAAACTTTTATTACTTGCCTTATTACTAGAAAAATATGCTCAAAGCGAGGTACAACCAAATGCTACCAAATATAAAAATACCATTAACATTCCATCAGAACAGTCAGGAAAACTACAATTAATTAACAACTGCCCCATCCCCACCATTAAGAAAACATGCATTCGATCTGAAGAAGAATCACAAATACTTGTCATTTTCAGGTCGCTCAAATTTTCTAATAACTCATTAAAACTATTTTGCCCTATTACTGTTGCTTATTCCTTGAATCAGTGATCAGTCACATACAGGCCGATACAGTAAAGTGCGGCCGCGGTTACCCTGCTTCTAACCCGCTTTCTACTCACAATTTGGCCGCGTTAGCCCAACCCGCGATTCACTATCGCTTTTAACCCATCCTTACCGCTTCTTTAAATCAACGGGTACCCCTTTCCGCCAGCGGCATGTATATGAGATGTAAACGATCGGATTAGCTATTCCCCCCATTCAGTAACGTGCGCCCCGACTATCGCCTTTTTAACCTGCAGTTTAGCCGTGCATTTAACCTGCTAATTTACCGCCTACACCTACCCCTGCGTTAGAGGCAGGGGTAAGGGTAGACGGCAAACTTTCCCCCAAAAGAAAACCTAAAAACCTAAAATCCCCTCCTCCCGAAGCGACTCGACATGTAAAATATGTGAATAAGTGTAACCAACTTTGTTTCTTTTTCAGCCCTTTCAGCCTTCTCTGCCGTCCTCCGGAGGGGGCAGCCGGTGGGGGCAGCCGATGGCAAAAGCGGCATCCAGCAGTGCCTGCCGGCGAAGACGGACAAATGCACGCCGGTAGTGCACGGGCGCTCAAGCCAATGAAAGCACATGGACGGGCGTGCGTGACATACGCCGTGATGTCACGCACGCGCGTTCATGTGCTTTCATTGGCTTGAGTGCCCGTCAATTTGGGCGCTCTAGCCAGCGAAGCACATGACGTCACGGCGTACGCTTCGCTCACTCTAGCCATGCGCTTCACTGGCTAGAGCGCCCAAATTGACAGGCGCTGAAGCCAATGAAAGCACATGAACGCGCGTGCGTGACGTCACGGCATACGTCACGCACGCCCGTCCATGTGCTTTCATTGGCTTCAGCGCCCGTGCACTACGGGCGTGCGTTCGTCCGTCTTCGCCGGCGGGGGCCGCTGGAAGCCGCTTTCGCCGCCGGCTGCCCCCGCCGGCTGCCCCCTGCTGTCATAAAGCACATGTAGGAATTGAAAAATTAAGTCCCAGCATGTTTCTTGCCAGTTCCACCCTCCCCTTTAAAGCCTTACGCTCCAAATCAGTCACACCCTCCCCACAGAGAATAAAAAATTATGCACTTAGAATATATGAAAAAGAACATTCAAGGTACATTCTTCTGAAGCAAATATATCACTTGCAACATGTATATTATGTTTATTGTTTATACTCTCTGCTGTGGTGCCAATCCTGCAAAAAAGACTCTTGGAACCCATATAGTATTAAGCTTATCATAATGCGTGTTAGTTATGGGCTTGGCGCTGAGAATACTTTGAGTAACCTGAATTACAATTACATGCTCTCTCTCTCTCTCTCTGTCAGGCTCAATCAAACACTCACCTCTCGCTGCCATATTCAATCGCACACACAAACGCTCTTTCTGTGCCATGCTCAATCACACATGCACAAAGACTTCACTCTCTCATTTCCCCCCTCTGGAAGCACAAGGAGCAACAGCAGCAGCAGCAGCTTCCAGTCCCAGGGCCCAACAGCCCCTCCTCCCAGCAGCAGAATCTGTATTTTGGTCCCGAATGCATTTTCCCGCCTCCCTCTTGAAAGAGGACACTGAGGGGAAGGGGACACTATGAGCAGGCAGAGCATTTCATCTTCTCCTGGCTGCAGCAGAGCTCTAGAGGACCAAAGTTTTATAGGGAGAAGGGAAGGCAACTTGTAAGCCACGCTGTGAGTGGCGCTCCGTGGTGGTTGGCACCTGTGGCTGAGGCCATATTGGCCGTAGGCTAGGTACGGCTCTGAGATGAAGATATATATTCCCACATGCAGCCCAACACCAGCTTCCCTCCACTATCTTGTCTTTTTCACCTGATATCAAACCCCTTTACCCACCCTGCCATCACAGGGCTGGCGCAAGGGTATTAGGTGCCCTAGAGAAAACTTATAGCCTTGCACGATTCCCTCCTTCACCTATAATTACAAATTATGCAGTTATAACACACTTAAAACATGGCTCTTCCGACAAGCCTACCCTGATTAAATACACTGACTTCCGCAAGTATCTTGCCTACGCCTTGTATATTCCTGTAAATAGTCCGTTGCAGTTTTATTTATTGCTCTAATTCCTCCTCCTCCTGCTCTATGTATACTCCTCCTTGTTCGCCCTCCCTGTTCATTGTAATTTCTGCCTTTTAAGTTACATTGTAAACCGGTATGATGTATGCATACTAATACCGGTATATAAAAGTTTTTAAATAAATAAATAAATAAATAAATTTTATGTGGAAAAGAACATTCAAAGTACAGTCTTGTGAGTTAAAAATATGACTTACAATAACATGTACATTATACTTACATGTACTGCTATGATGCCTAACAGAAAACCCTGCATCTGACGAAGTAGATTCTGTCCTCGAAAGCTCATTTCTCCATTAAACTGGTTAATCTATAAGGTGCCACCCACCTCTTGTCATTTTTGCTACACCAGACTAACAAGGCTATCCCCCTGAAGATTTGAATTATAATATAGTAAGCTTTCCAAACCAAAACAGCACTAACTGCCAGCACTCAAACAAAAACCTTCCTAAGAAAAGACAACACTCCAAGTATTAACCCAGGCCCTAAAACTCCAATGGAGTGGAGGAGTGTCCTAGTGGTTAGAGCAGGAGACTATGAAGCAAGAGACCAGTGGTCAAGTCTTCCTGGGGCAAGTCATTTTACCCTCCATTGCCTCATGTACAAACTAACAGGGTCATGCATGAAAGTGCGTTATGGCGTTTTCGCACACGATAATGCATTAGAAGAAGGGACTTCTCTATATCAAGAAAGATTGAGTATCACCATTTTCATATGATTAACTTCTGTTTGATTCTTCCTAATTGGAAATGGGGCTTAGTCTTTATGTCTTCAGTTTATTGCTGGTTGTATGTTTTGTGGTATGAAACACTATGGGCCGGATTTTAAAACATACGCGCGCGGCATACATGTGCACGCACTACCCGGCGCGTGCACATGTACTCCTGATTTTATAACATGCATGCGCAGGCGCGTGCATGTTATAAAATCCGTGGTCGGCGCGCACAAGGGGGTGCACAATTGTGCACCTTGCGCGCGCCAAGCCCTGTCCAAGCCCCGCTGCCTTCCCCTGTTCCCTCTCAGGCCGCTCCAAAATCGGAGCAGCCTCGAGGGAACTTCCTTACCCCCCTATCCCACCTTCCCTTCCCTTCCCCTACCTCCCCCACCCTTTCCCCCCTACCTTTGTTGCTTTGTTGCACGATCCCCAGCCCAGCGGCCGTGCAGAGACCTCTGGCCGTACCCCACCCCGCCCCCGGACTGTCCCCACCCGCCCCCGCCCCCAAACCGCCCCTTTTGTAAAGCCCCGGGGCTTTACATGCGTCGCCGGGCCTTTTGAAAATAGGCCCGGCACGCGTAAGGCCAGTTACGAATGTAAATCCTCTGGATTTACGTGCGTAACCTTTTGAAAATCCGGTCCTTAAAATATTTTTTCCTTCCAGGAATTGTGAGAGGATTACACTTCAGTAACTGTGAGAGAGTAATTCCATACCCCTGTAGTAAGAGTACATTGTACTTTGATTTTTATTACAGTGAATGCTGACTTCTAGAAACAGGGAGATCTTGAATTCTCTGCAAGGAAATTTGTTCTGTCAATTGGTTTTGGAACCCACATTGAACTGGTGCTCATCAACAGGGAAAGTGTTTCTAATGTTGCAGTGGATCCAGAGATCACCAGATGATGTGGTTCAGTATCAGAGTGCAGAAGATGAAGGCTCACAGGCGAGAGTCCTAGACTTCAGGAAAATTAACTTTGTTAAAATAGGGGAGTACCTCAAGGAGTCATTAGCTGGATGGAAAAATCTAGGGGAAATAGAAGAGCAGTGGGCAAAACTAAAAAAAGATATTATAAGGGCGCTAACCTTTTTGTTAAAAAAGTAAATAAAGGAAAAAGAGGCCTCTGTGTTTTTCTAAAGAAGTAGCTGCAAAGGTAAGAAAAAGAAGGTTAGCATTCGTAAACCACAAGAGTTCATAGAAAGAGGAAGACAGGCAAAAATATCTGGAAAAGATAAAAGAAGTTAGGAAAGTAGTCAGAAATGCAAAGATGCAAATGGAAGGGAAAAAAGCACATATGTAAAACAGGAGACGATTTTTTTCAGATATGTTAGTAACAGAAGAAAGTGCAAAAAAGGCATTGTGAGACTCAGAGGTGAAAGAGAGGAATATGTAGAGGCCGATGAGAAAGAAATGAAATTGCTGTTTGGTGTTCACTGTGGAAGAAGCAGGAGCAGAACCACATAAAGCAAATACAAATAAGATTGGAATTGAGGTAAACCTCAACTGATTTTCAGAAAAGTGTGTTTGTGCGGTTTAGTCTTAAGGTGCACCTTTTTTATAGTCGGTGTTGAAATGTGATTTTTGTTGCTATTTTAAATTTTGTTGTACACTCTCTATTGTAAATCTGCAAATGACTTTTGCACATATGCCTTTATTGTAATGTATTCTAATTCACTTTGGGTGAATTTCATATTCAAAAAATTGGGTAATTAATAAAAATAAATAGTTTGTAAAAATAGCAAATATACAACCAAAAACAGGTACCAAATCAGAAGTGATTTCAAAGTTTTAAAAAGAAACAACTTTAAAAGAATAAAATCACTACCAGATCATATCAAAGAATTTTGAGAATGGAAACAATATCTGAAGTATTTAAAAACTACTGCTAAACTGGACCAAAAAAGGTAAATAATCTGATAACAGCCGCTGTTTTGACACTAGCATGCTTGTCTTCGGAGTATCTCATATCATCTTGAGGATGGATCTCCTCTACAAATGGCCAAAGCATATACAGAACATCAGATATGCTTCTTATAGTCATATGATAGATCTGAAGATAATCTGTGTATATAATAATTATTCATAACAAATAACTACTTAAAGATGTATCAGATTACAATAATGACAAAAAAGATATAATTTATATTCATAAGAACCTGATTTTTTTCTTGACAGAATGAACATCAAACCAAGGATTCCAACAGCATATGGGAAAATAAAATATAAGTAGACATTATTCTGTACTATTGGTCAAATTTAAAAAAAAATGTGAAAGATAATTCATTGGTCAAAAATTGTACCAAAATGGCTAACACAACTACAGAAAAGCTGACCAATCCAAAGCCAAATTGAAACCATTTGGAGCATTGGTATTTAATTTGCACATCTATTCTTCTACATGTTTGAGCAATAAAGGATCAGGATTCTCTCCACATCATGTTAAATTAATATGTTCAATTACTATGAATCTTAAGTCAGAAAATGAGCGTGAATATCAAAGGATGTGTTCTATCAATTAAGCATCAATCTTTCTAGATTTAATATGTTCGTTCATATTCTAGTTGAATGTTTTGTACTACCCACAAATATTTTAGGCATGGATAATGAAAAAGATTCACTTCATAAGAGATGTTGCAATTTAAAATTTCTTTTTTTTTTTGTCAAAATGTAATGTTTTGAAGTTAAAGATTTATCACTCATTTGAGTTTACACAACTGGAACCAAGTACCACATGGAAATTGATCACTTTACCTGTTGTGATAATAATCAATGTTTGTGTTTTAGAGGATGGTAAGGCAGAGTGAACTTATCAATCTCGTAAATTACATCCACAGGTGAGCAAAATAATGGAGTTTTCTGAAAAACATTGTGTAACTGTAAAACATGCCAATGGCATAAGCTAATTTCTTTTACAATACTGGCACAGATGTAAAATGGATCTGTATATTCTAACCTAGAGTCACTATTTTTCTTCTTTGGTTGTAACAAAAGACTTCTCTTTTGAAAATTAAGCTTTTTAATATATGATAAAGGATATCTCCTGTCTAAATAATGTGATGATATCATTTTGCTTGAATTTTAAATTTTGAATCTGTAAGACATAACCAACGTGATTGTAAAAACTGTCCAACAGGTAGACTTCATCTAAAGAAACCAGGATAACAACAGACAAATTTTATCGATGTATTGCCATCTGTTGATTTTTTAAAAATGCAACATTCAAATGAGCCATTTTTTTTAAATCATGATATCCAAAAATTAATCTGACAACTGCCTGAATTTTCAGAAAATTTCAAATTAATGTCACAAATATTTAACTATTTTATGAACGACAAAAACTCTTGTTTACTCACCTGCCAAATTAAAAAGAAACTATCTAAATATAGTATCTATGCAATAGTCCAATTAAATGTCTAAATGGTGAATATTCAAAACCCTTTCCATTTTAAAATCAACATATAAATTCCGAAAAAGGAAGAATCGGACAACTCATTCATTATGCAACTTGGAATTGGAGGGCCCCCAAAATTCTTTATTGGAACCTCCCCCACAGGTACATAAAATGATAGAATAGGACCTCCCTGTTGTTCAGTGGTTGTCACTTCCAAATTAGTTTTTTTGTGGGTTCTTACAATGGTTATGCAGATGGTGAAGTGGACCTTTATGGTAACAGTAGAGTACAAGATCAAACTTCTTCCTTTTCCCTTCACTGACTGGATAGGGAGGTCACCCATCACTCCTCTCCATGAACTCTGAGCCTCTGCTTCATCCCAAGGCTGGCTGATGAAATAATTGTGATGGATACCAAGTTCCAAAATGCAAAAAAAAAAAATCTCAACTTTATTTTCTGGAATAACCCAGCCAGCAAAACTATATACAGGGATGAAAGCCTGATCACAAGTGAGCACTGAATAAATCAGAATTCATGGGTATAGCAGACAACATGTTACAACAAATCCCTCTTGGCAGGGTAATGAAAGGGTACCCTCTTCCGGGCTCATAATTCTCCCCATAAAAATCTGGGAGGCTGTGCCATACACCATAGTGAGAACCAGTAAAGACAAGAACCTCTTCTCTTATATACCCATATCAAAACTCTCATCCATCATAATGGGCCTGATTTTCAAAAGCATTTACATGCATAAAATTGGATTTTAAATGTGTAAATGCACTTTACCCATGTAAGTGGGCTTTTGAAAATTGCTACAATATATGCCTTTGCATTATCCATAGGATTTACCCATGTAAGTACACTTTACTCGAATAAATGGCTTTTGAAAATTGCTACAACAATATGTTATATTTATGTGCTTAAATCCTCTGAAAATTCACCGGATTGGGCGTACATGGTTTACTCACTCATCCTTTGATCTCCACTCATCACAGTCCTTCCAATTCAGGTTTCACTGGACACCTACACTGCTTGGACCCTTTGGGACACTCCTCCCTTAGCACTCACCCCACCTCTGGAACTCTTCTCCTGAACGCCCTGTTAACAGAGCCGGTGCGAGGCATTAAGTGGACTAGGCAGTCACCTAGGTTGTCAGAAGTGGGTAAAGCACCGTTGCTGGACGTGAGGATGGTATTCTTTTTAACGTGTAGGAGTGGGGTGGCAGGTTTGAAATTGTAGGACTCACGCACTGGGATGGATTGGTCGATGAGATAAGGGAGCTCTGGCAATTAAGGCACTGTGACTTGGTGAGGGGAGGGGAGGGGAGGCATTCACGGAGGCATTCACGGAGCGGGATGCCAGTGGTTTGTGTTCCACCTTCACGGAGCGGAAGGTTGGAGGGCTGCCATCTCCAAAAAAACAAAAAACAAAAAAACAAAAACAAAAAAACAAAAAACAAACAAGCAAAACAGAGGTGGGTAAGAGTATGGGGCAGGGGTGTGGCCGTTTATTGCGGCAGTTGCTACCCCTGATTGAGCTGGATGTTCATTGGGATGCGGATACGGCACTGCTCTCTGCATTGGTGGAGGGGTGGAAGGGAATTGGGGACGGAGGGTGCTGGAAGCCAATAGTGACGGGGGAGGGGGAGAAAAAAAAGGGGTGGGGGGGGAAGATTTAAAAAAAAAAAAAATGGATAAACTGCGTAGCTTGCTGGGCAGACTGGATGGGCCGTTTGGTCTTCTTCTGCCGTCATTTCTATGTTTCTATGTTTCATTTCTATATGATGTCATGACCTAGGGTGGCTGGTCACTCTCGTACCGGCACTGCGTGTTAAAAACATGGAGATTCCAGCAGGCATTTAAGGTTAATCTACAAGGCACTGACTGAGAGGTTTACGAGTCCCTATTTATCTTTATATTTTATTTTCTTACTGATTTTTAGTAATGAACGTAATTTTATTTTAGTCTTATTTACTTTTATTATGATGGATTATGTAATTTTAGTCTACTGTTATTTTTATGTTTTTATTTGGTTTTAGTTATTATGTACACCGTAGTGATAGAAACATGTTTCTGTACAACGGTATAGAAGAATTGTTCAAATAAATAAATAAATTCCCCTAGGGGAAGAGGGAGAAATGACCATTGGCCTTTTTGCTTGCTTTTCTCCAGTTAACTCCTCTGAATGAGGCGATGATCTCCAATTCTTCAGGGCCTCTGGCATCTTACCTTGAGGAAAAGAGCCTCTGTAGCATTCCATTTTCTTTGGGCTGGGCCCCCCAGCCTGTAGACTAAGGGGTCGATTTGAAGACCCACGCGCAGTTCCTGGCGTGTGCACATGGATGTGCTGATTTTATAACATGTGTGCGCCAGCACACGCATGTTATAAAATCCAATGGCCATGAGCACATGCTCGCCGGATTTTAAAATCCGCACGTGCATGTGCGGGCAGCCTGCAACTCGTGCATGCAGGGGGGGATTTTAGCAAATTATGCGTGGCAACACAATTGGGCCTCCCCCAGTTCCCTCCCAGTTCGTTCCAATTAAGGAGCGGACTGGGAGGGAACTTTCAGATCCCTAACCCTACCCTTCCTACCTCCTCTCCTCTCATCCCCGACCCCTAATCTAACCCTACCTATCCCTAATTTTTTTATTTTAATACTTACAGTTCCCCGGGAGCAGGAGTAATCTCCGCGCGCCAGCTGGCTGCCAGCGCGCTCTTCCCCAGGACAGTGGCTAATGGCAGTGTCCCGGCCCAACCCCTGCTCCGCCCCTCCCCTCCCCACCCAGACCACGCCCACTGGCCCGCCCCATTTGCAGGGCTTAGCATTTCGGTGCCTAACGGGGGTTACGTGCATGGCACAGCCACGCACATAACCCCCATTTTTTTACACGCATGGCCCCTTGAAAATAAGTATTACAGTGAATCACATTTTCTGGAGGTCCCTATACCTCACCACACACTGGAAAGGACAGGGAAAGAAAGAGTAAAACCCAACCAAAATGCCACACTTTTATTCCTCTTGCTTCAGCTTTGGGCACCCAATCGAATAGTTCCAGTACTTTAAGGGAACAGACACGCATTTCCCCATAAGCACATTTCTACTTATTACTAAATGATCGCACACCTAAAATGCCATCCAGTGGCCAACCACTATTACTGCATGCACAAATGTTTAAACGTTTTCCAAAATCCGGGTACATTGACAATTGCCAGGATTTCCCCATCCAGAGCCTTCTTTATGCCCATCAGGCTCACAAAGGGTACTCCCTACATTATTATTATACAGTCATCAGCTAATTATTTCCTATGCAGCTTCCCATCCAGACTTTGCTCCAAGTTTAAATAGAGATTCTTTTTTATTCTTCAGCCTTCCAGAATAGCTATTTTTGCCATTGTCTCCTTTCTAGCTTGAAATTGGAGGAATAGAGCTTTGGGGGGGGCCGGGGGGGGGGGGGGGGGTTGGGGCTGTTTTTATTTTCACCTCTGGTGAATTTACATGTTTAATATGGGGCAAACTTTTATTTCTTTCTTTATTATAAATTCAGCTTTGCAATTATTTAATCTAATCACTGTATGTAGGATATAATTGACATTTTTGGCTGGAGGAGGAACAGTGTAACAATGCTATAATTCTGTGTCCCTATTCTGTAGTGACAGCCTGTCATTTTCTGTTCTTTAACAGAGATTATGAATAGACAGTGTATGTAGGCTGAAGGTAGTTGCCTGGTAACCAGCTTTTTAAACTTTCTTAACTGTAATTGCTTCTTTTCCAGAAAGGCATTGATCAGCTTAATTGTCTTTGATGCTGATGCAACAAATTTGCATTTAATTTCTTTGTGACTCAGTAAATAAAATACAGGTACTTTAAGTTTCAAATCTTCAAGCCTTTTAAGACATTTCTAAAGATTAAAAGTATATTGAGACTGAGTTGGGGCATTATTATTGTGGTAGGAAAGGGACATATTCTCAAAATCATGTATTTATGTATTCAGCCAAAGGATGAATCATTTTCACAGTACAATACAGTAATGCAGAAATATATTATTCATATTACATTAGAAAATTAACAAGTTCAATACAGATTCAAACATACTTCAATTACAGCAACTGTTTTATATTTGAATAAGGAATGATGAAATATGTTTAGAAGGTTTCTCTCTGAATGCTATAAATTCTTAGTAGAAGATCTTCTAACCCATTAAACTTACCACTGTTTAAAACAGCAATAATAACTAGATCCTGCAAAACATCAAGTTGCCTGTTTCTTTGATCTATTTCTTCCTATCTCAGTCTTATTCTTAGCTATCATCTCTATTATTTTTTTGAAAGATGTGTACCCTATTTTGTTTTGTTTTTTTTAATTTATATTTTATTGTCAGATATTCAACTTGTTTAACAGAATTATGTTATAGTTCTGGCAGTGGACCCTTGGTCCGAGGTAGAGTCAGCGCTACCTAGGAGAGTAAACCTTCTTAGGTCCCTACCGTCGGAAGGTGAGGCCTGGTGATGTAGATGTGGAATGAAGACTTCACCCTGGAAGCTCGCGATTCCCCCAGGAGGAGCACATAGGAACCCGGCCGCTGGGACTTAGGAGACTCCCTGGAGGCCGAAGAAGATCTGGATGCAGGCGCCTCCTGCAGGTCGTGTAATCCAGATAGCTGGCGCCTCCAGCAGGTCGAAGTCGATTCAAGTGTAGATCTCCAGAGAATGGTCCGAAGTTGGTCTGAGGGACTAAGCCAGAAGAATGGTCAGAAGCCGGTCCAGGGGTCGAAGCCAGAGATTGGTCGGAAGTCGGTCCAGGGGTTGAAGCCAGAGAATGGTCGGAAGCTGGTCCAGGGGTTGAAGCCAGAGAATGGTCGGAAGCTGGTCCAGGGGTTGAAGCCAGAGAATCTGTCCAACGAGGAGAGAACTAGGAACAAGGACCAAGAAGAGCAGGAACCAGATGAGCAGGCTGCGGACCAAGAACTCAAGGCACAGGAACACCCAGGACCAAGAGCCAAGATACCAAGGCAAGGTCTGAGGAGCAGATCTTGCCTTAAATACAGAGCACCAGGAAGGAGTCCCGAAGAGGAGCCATGACCATTTCCTGTCATGGCCCCTTTAAATCACCTCAGCAGCCGCGCGTAGGTTAAAAATCTAGGCCTTAGTGATTAAGGATAATAAGCGCCACATCACTTGTTTTTCGTTTCTTGTTCTCACCCCTTGTTTTATGTAAACCGGCATGATGTGGTTTCTAATCATGAATGCCGGTATAGAAAAACGCTAAATAAATAAATAATTAAAATAAATCAACTAGTTACCCATGTTTATTTGTTCCCCAAACCATAAAAGTTGGGGCCCTTGTTGGTTGCTGTCAGAATCCAGTTCCCCCTTTCTCACTGCCATTGAAGCAGAGAGCAATGATGGAGCTGCATTAACAGTATCAAGACTTGTTATGAATCCGCTGCCCGCGGGTGTCCCCGCAAGCAGGCACTCACCACATGCTGCTTCTCTTCACCCGACACGGGCCCTCAACGCAGCTGGAGCAGCGGTCTCGCCTTGCTCACATGGCCTGGAGGCCGCCCGGACTTGTCCTCTTCACCGCGGCCGGAGCCGCGGACTTTCTGCCTCTCCATTGCAGCCGGAAGCTGCCACCGACATTTCTTCATCTTCGCGGCGCGAAGGCCGCATCCCTGGGACGGAGTGGCAGCTGGAGCCGCCCCCGGGATCTCCTGTAGCGGCTGGAGCCGCTGCCGTCATCGGGCCTGCTCCTCAGGCCCAGCCCTGCGTCTATACACGATGACGCTGTGCAGGCTGCTGTCCACAGTCCTGCACAGACCTGCTTCCTGCTCCTTAGGCGCCGGCGCACACCTCTCTGCAAAATTTAAAGGGCCAGGCACAGGAAGTGTGCTGGCCCCACCTAGGGAGTGGACTTCCTGCTCCAGCCCTATAAAGGGCTGCTCCGTCAGCCAGTCTTTGCCTTGCATTGGAGTTGCTTCACTCTGGAGGCTCCTGCCTGCCAGAGCTCCGTCAGGTCTTCTATGTCTTCTCCATGGAGTTCTTGTTGACTCGCCATGTCAAGTTATGTCTTCGTGGCCTGAGGTCCCTGTCCAGGTGTCCTGGTGTCTCGCTTTGATCCTCCGTTTCCTGATATTCCAGGTTCCTTGATGTCCTGCTCCTGTGTCTTCGTCTTCCACGCTCTTGAGCTTTCTGGTACCTATTAGACCGGGGGTCCCTCAGATGATGTCTTGCCCGAGGGTGGACTAGCCTACAGGTGGACTGGTGTCCTGTGCTCCTGAGCCGTCATGTCCTGCCAGCCGTTGGTGGAGCTTCGGATGACATCGGCTCCGTCGTTGGAGTTCTGCTTCGACTGGATCCTTCCCTGAGCTTGTCCCGCTCCCAGCATGGTCCATGACCAGCCTCCTCAGGCTGTGTAGGGCGCGCAGTGGTACAGGGTGGTCTGCGACTCAGTCCCGCGGGTGGGCTGAGTAGGGCGCCCTGAGAGACAGTGCCAATGTCCTTCCGCCCAGCTTCTCATCTTGTCTGGACTTCGTCAGTTCCTCGTCTCGTCCTGGATGCCGTTGCATCACTCTCGGTATCATGTCTTGTTCCTGATGTCGTCGCATCGACCTTGGTCCGGGATACCGTCGCATCGACCACTGGTCCGTGATGTCTTTGCATCAGCTTTGGTGTCAAGTCTTCGTCCGCAATGCCATTGCATCGATCCTCTTGTCATGGCTTCGTCCGTGATGCCGTTGCATCGACCCTGGTGTTATGTCTTCAGCTATCCCCTAGAGCCAAGAAGACGAAGAAAAATAACCTACTTCGATTAATTTGTACAATGTTAAAACTTGTTTACTTAATTTTCAATGTTCAATGTAAAAACTCCTGTTTTATTCTTATTCTGTTCTATGTAAACCGCTAAATGTAGCGACAGTTACTGTTCCTTGTGAACCGGGGTGATATGTATATTATACAGGAACCTCCGGTATATAAATCATTTAAATAAATAAATAAATAAATCTTGGTGTCTTGTCTAGGGCCTGCCTTCATCTCTGATGCCGTCTGCATCAGCCTTGGTGTCAAATCTTCATCCACGATGCTGTTGCATCGATCCTGGTATCATGTCTTCGTCCACGATGCCGTTGCATCGATCCTGCTGTCATGTCTTTGTGTCAAGGCCTGTATGCCATGCAGGAGGTCCGAAAGGGCTCGGACATTCCAACATCATCCTGTTGTTGGCCTTGGAAGTTTGCCGGCCTGGCAGAGGGTAAGACCGTCAGCCATGGTGGAACACGCCGTCAACCCTCGGTTCGGTTCGGTCCAAGGGCACACTAAAACACTTGAGTGTAACAAGACTTAATTGTTAAGGGTAGCAACTGCCACACCAGCAAGTTACCCCCATGTGCTCTTTTCTTTATTTCCAACCTCTAGGGATCCACAGTGTTTATCCATTGCCCCTTTGAATTCCTTGACTGTTTTTGTCTTCACCACCTCTTCTGGAAAGGCATTCCAGGCATTCACCACCCTCTCCATGAAGACATATTTCCTAACATTGGTTCTGAGTCATCCTCCCTGGAGTTTCATCTCATGACTCCTAATTCTATTGATTTCTTTCCAATGGGAAGGTTTGACAATTGTGCATCATTAAACCTGATATCTGAAGGTCTGTATGATATCTTCCCTGCATTTCCTTTCTTCTATGGATTACAAATTCAGATCCTTTAGTCTCTCCTCACAAGTCTTCCAATGCTGACCCCTCATCATTTTTGGTTGCTCTTCTTTGGACCGCCTCTGTCCTGACTTTATCCTTTTTAAGATACGGGCACCAGTATTGAACACAGTATTCAGGTGAGGCCTCACCAAGGACCTGTAGAAGGGCATTATCACCTCTTTTTTCTTACTTGTTATTCCTCTCTCTATGCAGCCCAGCATTCTTCTGGCTTTAGCTATCGCCTTGTCACATTGCTTCGCCATCTTCAGATCATCAATTACTATCACACCAAGGTCCCTCTCCCAGTCTGTTGCATTAGTCTTTCACCACCCATCACATAAAGCTCTTTTGGCTTGCCATACCCCAGATGCATGACTCTGCACTTCTTGGCATTGAATCCCAGCTGCCAAATCTTTGACCACGTTTCAAGTTTTCTTAAATCACTTTTCATTCTCTCTACTTGTTCAGGCTTGTCCACTCAGTTACAGATCTTAGTATCATCCGCAAGTAGACAAATCTTTCCTTCTATCCCTTTCACCAGGTCGCTCACAAAGATATTGAACAGAATCAGTCCCAAAACTGATCCCTGTGGTACTCCACTTAACACTGTTCTTTCTTCAGAGTAGGTTCCATTTATATTTATAGGCTGTCTCCTGTCAGTAAAGCAGTTTGCAATCCATGCTACTACTTTGGAACCCACTCCCATGCTTCTCATTTTGTTCAAGAGTCTCCTATGTGGCACTGTATCAAAAGTTTTACTAAAATCCAAGTAAATCACATTGAGTGTTCTTCCCTGATCCAATTCTCTAGTCACCGAATCAAAAAAATCAATCAGATTTGTCTGAAAGGAACTTCCCCTGGTGAATCCATGCTGCTTCTGGTCCAACAACCCACCGGATTGTAGATAGTTCACTATCCTTTCCTTCAGCAAAGTCTCCATTAATTTTAATTCCACCAAGGTGAGGCTAACCGGCCTGTAATTTCCAGCCTCCTCTCTGCATAATACGTTAGTGAAGTGGGACCACCACCACTCTTCTCCAATCTTGCAGCACCACTCCTGTTTCTAGGGATATATTGAACAGGTCCTTCAACAGACCCACCAGCACATTTCTGAGCACCCTCAGTATCCTAGGATGTACCTCATCCAGCCCAATGGCCTTGCCCCCTTTCAGTTTTCCTAGCTCTTCCCATACATTCTCAGAAGTAGACAAATGGAGTTTTGTCTACTTCTTCCCCATCCACAGTCTTGTTAACTAGTAACAATCCTTCTCCAGGATCTTCTTTAGAGAACACCAAAGTATTTGTTTAATATTTCAGCCATTTCTTCATCTTTCTCCACATATTGATCTTTGTCACCTTTCAATTTCACTATATGACTTCGGACCTTTCTCCTTTCTCTGATATATCTGAAAAATATTTTGTCACCTCACTTTACCTCTTTGGCAATCCTTTCGTCAGCCTGACTTTTTGCTTTCTTGATTTCTTTCTTTGTCTCCTTCATTTTCACCAGATATTCTTCCCTGTGACCCTCTTTTTGGGATCCTTTATATTTCTTAAATGTTGTTCTTTTTGCTTTTATTTTATCAGCCACCTCCTTTGAGAACCAGATTGGATCCTTATTTCTCTTACTTTTGTTTACTTTTCTAACATATAGATTTGTTGCCTTTGTAATTGCTCCTTTTAGTATGGCCCACTATTGTTCAACCTCTCTCATTTTCTCCCAGTCTTCTAGTTCTACCTCCAGATACGTACCCATTTTGACAAAGTCTGTATTTTTTAAATTCAAAATGCGGGTCTTTGTGTGACTTCTCTGTATCGTATTTGCGATATCAAACCATACTATTTGATGATCACTGGTGCTAAGGTGGGCACCCACCCAGACATTAGAGATTTTTTCCCCGTTGGTGAAAACTAGGTTGAGTATAACTCCGTCCCTCATGGGTACCATTACCATTTGTTTGAACAGAGTCTCTTGCAGGGTATCAATTATCTCTCTACTTCTGGTAAATTCTGCAAAAGGGATTCTCCAATCTATATCCTGCAGATTAAAATCTCCAACGATCAACACTTCTCCCTTCTTTCCCACCTTTTGGATATCTTTGACCAGATCTCTGTCTAGTTCTTCCTTGCAGTTCAGTTGCTTGGATATTGTTTTTTAAATAAAGAGCTACTCTTCCCCCTTTTCTGTCCTCGCTGTCTTCCTTAACAAGTTATAGCCCTGTATGGCCATATCTCAATCATGAGAATCTGTGAACCACGTCTCCATGACAGAAATAATATCCAAGTCTTCCTCCACTATTAGGGGCTGCAGGTTTGTGATTTTATTGCTCAAACTACAAGCATTTGTAGTCATAGCTTTCCAATTTTTCTCCCTTTTCTGCTTTTTTGAGCTGATTGATTTTATTTCTTCTCCCACTTCCTGTATTGCTTGGGGGTGACATGTCAATTTCATTGGCCATCTCCTACCACCTCCATTCATTAGTTTAAATGTCTGATAATATATGATCTGAATTTTCTCACAGGACAAGCAGGATGGTAGTCCTCACTTTGACTGGCACTACTGAGCATGCCCAGCATGCCAGCAACCCTGCATCCAGCAGGGATCCCCCTTCAGTCTCTTTTTTTTTTTCCGCGCAGCAGTAGCCTCGCGAATTCTGGAGCTCTGTGAGTTTACCTCACAATTTTCCTCATGGAATTTAAAAAAAGTTTAAACTTAAAAATTTGTCCCCCTCCCAGGGTCCCCTATCGACCACCGACCTCCGTTGATGCTGGTAAGTTTTCCCCGTCTTTTTCGGTCAGTTCCCGGTGCTGTTTTTATCGCTGCCCAATAGTCACTGACCGCGCACCGCCTTTATTTTTCAAATATCATGGCAACTGAGTTCCGCAAGTGCCCCGAGTGCCCTAGAACCATGTCCATTACAGACCCGCACGATGTGTGTGTTTTGTGTCTTGGCCCTGTTCACGACATCCAACAGTGCACTAGTTGTTCACAAATGATGCCAAAATGCCACAGGACCCGCTTGGAGAAGATGGAATTCCTGTTTAAAGTGTCTCCATCGACTTCTGCCAAGCCAGCACCGAGTCAAAAGACTTCGTCTTCGAAGACTCCATCGCCACTGAAATCTAAGTGACAGAAGGCCGCCAGTGACCTGACTTCACCATCTTCTTCCCGTTCCAAAGCATTGACATCCTTGTCATCGATGCTGGAAAAGGAATGGGCCGAACATCGAGAAAAGCACCGTCATCGCCATCGATGAAGAGCTTCCTCCGATGTCGACACCGGAAGGCCATCAACATCGGCACCGACAGAACTACCGGCCAAGAAGTCCCGAGGGGACGGGGCCCCATCCCTGTCTGGACTCGGGACACCGAGGCATTCCCCATCAATACCGGCTGGGAGCCGAGACTCCACCAATACTGGCTGGGAGCCGAGACTCCACTAACACAGGTGGACCCTCCGGCAACGCCCGCTAAGCCTCCACCCCTAATAGCGTGCCACCGATGCCACCTTCTCGGGCGGAATTGGACAGGATTGTCCAAGAGGCAGTTCTCCAAGCTCTCCGAGGATTCCAGTCTCCACTGGCACTGGCCCCCATACTGATGCTCGATATGATGCCTACTATGCTGGCTCTGCTCTTGATAGACTGGCACATTACTCAGTGCTTTGCCTTTGGTGCCACTCCCATCGTGCCATCGGCACCTGCAAAGCCACCAGTACCAATGCTGATTCCACTATCCTCAGATGAGGAACCGAATCTGCTGATGCCGGAGCCAACTCCAGGACCATCGGATTTGTTACTGCCTCAGCGTCCTTTGAAAACACCGATGCCTTTGATGCCATCACCATTCTCGGAGCCTGCATCAGATTACCTCGATTCCCATCAGTGCCACCTCCAGATCCGGCTGGATTTGGACCTATCCATCGACCTGAAGGTCCTCGAAGTGCTGGTGAAGAACCTTTCAATCCCTGGGGGAAAGATTCTACAGACTCTGATGACTCGAAGAACTCCTCTCAGAGCCTTCTCCCCCAGAGGATCACCGTCGCTCCCCGTCTGAAGACCTGACATTTGAAAATGCAGGAGATCGCTCCAGGACCCCCGCTGGACTACCAGGACCCCTACTGGACTATCAGGGACTTTTGGTAAGTCTTGGGGTCAGGAGGCCCCAACAAGACTTGCCAAAAGTCCCTGGTGGTCCAGCAGGAGTCCTAGAGCGATCTCCTGCACGCGGGTCATCGGCTGCCAATATTCAAAATGGTGCCGATAACCTTTGCCCTTACTATGTCATAGGGGCTATCAGCGCCATTTTGAATACCGGCAGTCAACAGCCCAAGTGCAGGAGAGATCACTCCAGATACCACGCTGGACCACCAGGTACTTTTGGCAAGTGTTAGGGTGGGGGTCAGGAGGGTGGGGGTTGTAGATAAATAACTTTAAAGGGTTGGGATGGGGTTTTTTGGGGGGAACAAATGTATTTTTGACATATGAATGGATCGGGGGCCCCCAAGAATGGATGCAATGGATTTGGGGCCCTACGAATCTGAATCCTGAATGGGACGAATCCGTCCCTGCTGTACATCCCTAAGAGATAAAGCTGGATGAGGTAAGGAATCAGAAACACTGCAACTCTGTGGCAACATGCACTGCCACTGGGCGGGAGACCTGTTGTTGAGGCAATGTCAGGGAGTGTGGACCTCGCTTAAGTAGGGAAGTTCTGCTGACATCACCAGGCGCCACAATGCCTTTCTCGCATAAGGCCTTTTAAATGTAGATGCATAATGTGCGCACGTGCCTAAGAGAAGGGCCTGGAGGAGCTGTAAGATGGCCGCATCCAGAAGCAGCATCGATGCATGAGCTGCGCAAAGCACACCTGGTCAGAGGAGGTGGCATCCTGGCCACAGAGGAGCTGGTGCTGCATCTGGGGTAAGTGAGATGGCTCGAGGGGCCATTCTGTGAGCCACTGACTATGATAGTACCTCCACTCCAAAGCCCTCTCACTCGTCTTCTGGGCTTGTGTTTATGGGGGAATCTCTTGTGGAATTCAGATATGAGTTGGGGGGCTTTTATATTGGAAGCTGGCTCCCAAGATTTTTCCTTGGGTTCATAATTATTCCAGGAAATAAGATACTGTAGCTGGTTTCAGACTCTTCAGGAATCTAAAATCTCCTGTACCTCAAATTGAGTGTCTTCCTCTCTAACAACTTTGGTGGTCTGGAGAGGCGGTCTGCATGGCCAAGAGAAAATTACTAGTTTCAACCAATAAACATGTAAAACATCATGAATCCAAAAAGATGCTGACAATTTAAACTTGTAAGTTTCAGGATCCAGTTGTTGGACAATGGAAAATGTGCCCATGAATCGCAGTGCAAACTTTAAGGACAACATTTTCAAATGTAGATTTTTAGTGCTGAGCCAAACCAGGTGTCCTGGGAAGAGTTGAGATGCTAGGCAACGTTTCTTGAATGCATGTTTTTTTAAAATACTTAGCCGCTTGCTCTAGGAGATGGTGTGTCTTCTGCCAAAGTTCTTGGAGTTCCTATCTGGTCAAGTTAGCTGCCGGGCAAGGAACAAAGGTTGGAACAGGTTTTGATGTACAGGGATGGCGCCCAAACACTATGTAAAATGGTGATGACCTTGTGGAACTGTTCATGTGGTTATTATGGCAGAGTTCACCCCAAGGGGAGAGAAATACCCAGTTATCCTGTCGTTGGTTAACATAGGCTCATAGAATGGCCTAGAGACTCAGATTTATTTGCTCAGGGAATTAAACTGAGGCCATGAGTAGCCATGACTACTTACCCTTTTTCGGTGTCTTTGCCCATCTCCAAGTCCCCATCATGGTCCTCTCCTCATCCAGGGGTGGTTTGTACTTTTCCCCTCTGAAGGGTCTCAAAGAATATACGGCACAGAAGGAAATAAGCTTTCCGCAAGTTATGAATGGTAAAAACTGGAAAAAAGAGCCCTCATGGAGGGTACACCTTGACTTTAAGGACCCCCAAAATAATCTGAGTGGGATCTGAATTGATCAGCAAGCAGCTGACAGACTTGCAAGAGTTTGGGGGGCTTTGTGTGGTTCAAGTTTCATTGGGAAGCCAGCAGAAGAGTAGGAGGTGGCCGGTAAGGAGCACTGCTCACTGATTCCTGTCGCTGGCGGTACACCGTCATGCTGGAGATGCAGGGCAGAAAGAAGGTTAGAAAGACTTTTCTATTGGTGGTGACTGAGGCTGTGAACCACTCCCTTTTTCCCTACATGGGCGCCATGTGTTTGCAGCATACCTGAGGTTTCCCCCACAAGCTGCCTCCAGTTCCCTTCGGCCCGCATTGGTTTAACTCTTGAATCATTGTCAGGATGCCAAACTTTGTGACAGGATGCTCAGTTATCATTTTAGCTTCCACACTGTTAAGCTGCATTTTTGTCACTATTTAGTCCATTTTAGGTCTTGCATTTCCTGACTGCTGAACTTTAATAGAATATACGTGGATTTTATTTATTTTTTTTATAACTCTTTATTATTTTAAAGTTACATTGCAATTGAAACCAGTGTGTTACCTAGGCAGAAACGAGGTTTGAACAAGAGAACATCACATAAAACAGTATAACAAAGATCCATTATAGCACAGCCCAAGGTACAAACAAAAATGCAATCGTGAATTTACAGGCACATATCCAAGCATAATGGTCTAACATATCTAGGCCACAGAAATATCTACAGCTATAAACGTATAGTAGGGCCCCCATATTACATTGTACTTAAACAGTTCTTGTCGAAGACTATATCTAAGTTTTTCAAAGTCAGCTATGTTTCGAACTTGCCTTTTCCAATAGTCAAAGCAAGGTGATCGCTTCGAGAAAGTGGCAATAGTAAATCGGTGGATTTTATTTTCCATGGTCCGAATCCAGTTAAGGAGATAGTAGTTATTTGCCCTTGAGTTAAGGGAGTTACTCTCCTGATGGCTATGGGGGTTGTAAGATAGGGTCAAATGAGAACTGTCTGGCTCAGTTTTCTCACTGCCATCAAGCCAAGCCGCACATTTTACTTTCAGAAATTAGCGCCTACCCAAAGGTAGGCGCTAATTTCTCTGGGCACCTGGAAAGTGCACAGAAAAGCAGTAAAGACTGCTTTTCTGTGCACCCTCCGACTTAATATCATGGCGATATTAAGTGGGAGATCCCGAAAGTTACAAAAAGTTAAAAAAAAAAAAAAATTGAAGTCGGCCTGCAGCTTGCGGGTTGAAAACCGAACGCTCAATTTTGCCGGCGTCCGGTTTCCGAACCCGTGGCTGTCAGCGGGTTTGAGAACCGACGCCGGCAAAATTGAGCATTGGCTGTGAAACCCGCTGACAGCCGCCGCTCCTGTCCAAAAAGAGGTGCTAGGGACGCGCTAGTGTCCCTAGCACCTCTTTTTACCACTGGCCCTAATTTGAATACTGAATTGCACGCACAGGAGAGCGGGCGTTCGCCCGCTCTCCCGCGGACTTTACTGTATCGGCCCGTTTGTGTGCCTAATATCGCACATTTAAAACTTTTGTTATATTTTATTGAGCACAAGTTGCTTTCTGTTTCTAATATCATCTCTCAATTAAAATTTGTCTGTGTGTGTGCATTCTCCCCACTGAAAGAGTCATGGAGCATGTATGGGACAGAGGGAACATAAACCCTGAAAGCACAGTGAGCAAAATGTTTTACTTCGACAAAACTAAATAATAATAATAATAATGATGTTATTTCCTGTGAAATCATTAAACAAAACTATCTTTACATGCTCCAAGGTAATGCTGTCTACAAAAACAAAAATGTGCCATTGACTGAGCATACCCAATGATGATCTCATTTCCTATGAGATCATAAAACATGGCTACCTCCGCAGGCTCCATGATAATGTTTACTGTGCATGATTGGTCTGCACGTGCTTGCCCATGATGTCATTTCCTGCCCCCATACTCCCCTGGTGCCGCAGCACCTACACAGACTAATAGGACACAACGTAAATGTGTTTATATCATACTTTATTACAGTTAGTTTCTAAACTACACAGATTACAAAACAGATTACATGGTAGCCTTATTATTTCAAATAAATTTCATTTCTGAAAAAAATAGATTCAAGAACATTTATCCTTAGAAAAAGAGAAGTGGAAGTGGTAATTCATTTTCTATCCACATCATTTGCAACAAAATGAAGTGTGTAAGACACAGAGAGTCAAATTATATTTTGTAATGAAATCTGAAAATTAAATTGTTATGTTTATTGGTTATCACATATAGTACACATTCTTTATAAAGAAACGCGCAGAGAATATTAGTCTATTTTTCCATCTGTCAGCAGTAAGAGAGGGTCAATAAAAAGTCTGATTTGTTTTCTACTCGCATCTTTTATAAAAAAAACCCAAGGAGCATGCCGCCCATAGATTTTGTTAAACGTGTTTATATCATTCTTTATTATGGATAGTTTCAAAATACACACAGATTACAAAAACTGTTTATGAAATTCTATACATAGTATCATTGTTATTTTGAAATACATCTTGGGTCGCTTCAAACATCTGCAAAAATTTTCATTTCTGGAAAAAGATACAAGAGCATCACTGTGTTGATTTAAAAAATGAGGTGTGCTCTCTTTCACAGAAAATGCAGTTGACAAGCCTCATTTGATCTTTATTGACACTGGGCCTAACTAGTTGGCTTAGAGCTGTCTGGGGGACCCCTGTATTTTTGACAGAATTGATAAGATCCATAACTCTATTTCCACCCTCATTACAAAACCCCATTATTTCCATCTTATACCCTGCCAACACCAATAAACGTATGACATGCTCAAGACACCATCTATCACAAACGCTTCTTAGTTTCTGCCTTTCCACCTGCCAGCACCATTTCAGACACTTGAAAAATTCTGCCCTGGTGTTTCCATGATACATGCCTTGCAGTCATCGTGTAGGTCCCCTTGCCAACATTTCTTTATAATGCAGTGCACCGTTGATTGAATGAGCAAATTAAATGCGCTTTTACGATAAAGACCATGTTTGCGTGTTTGTTTCCAAAGCCCCAGTTTGTGCCACCATCTCATGTCTCCTACATCCTCTGGTCTCAAAGCACATTAGCAATCTCTGGGGCGGATTTTAAAAGGAGCGCGAATAGCCTACTTTTGTTTGCGCTCCAGGCGCAAACAAAAGTACGCTGGATTTTAGTAGATACGCGCGGCTCCGCGCGTATCTGCTAAAAACCTGGATCGGCGCGCGCAAGGCTATGGATTTTGTATAGCCGGCGCGCGCCGAGCCGCGCAGCCTACCCCCGTTCCCTCCAAGGCCGCTCCGAAATCGGAGCGGCCTCGGAGGGAACTTTCCTTTGCCCTCCCCTCACCTTCCCCTCCCTTCCCCTACCTAACCCACCCGCCCGGCCCTGTCTAAACCCCCCCCCCTTACCTTTGTCGGGGGATTTACGCCTCCCAGAGGGAGGCGTAAATCCCCGTGCGTCAGCGGGCCTCCTGCGCGCCGGGACATGACCTGGGGGCGGGTCCGGAGGGCGCGGCCACGCCCCCGGGCCCGCCCCCTGAACGCTCCCGACACGCCCCGAAAACGCCGCGCGGTTCGGGCCCGCCCCCCGACACGCCCCCTCCGAAAACCTCGGGACTTACGCGAGTCCCGGGGCTCTGCGCGCGCCGGTAGGCCTATGTAAAATAGGCTTACTGGCTCGCAGGGCCCTGCTCGCGTAAATCCGCCTGGTTTTGGGCGGATTTACGCGAGCAGGGCTCTGAAAATCCGCCCCTCTGTGTTTACCTTCCACATCTTCCGGTTCATCGTTGCAAGCGTAAAAGCAGCATACACAAGACACTTTTATCACCAGCAGATCTTCGCACCTTCGTTTTCTCTGGTCATGAAAGATCTGTCAGTAAGCTATAACATAAAATGTTTACAAGATTAAGAAATCTGCTCTAAAAGCTAATTTCTTTTCTGTCATAACACTCACAAAAACTTAAAAAACATACTTTTTCCTCTGCTACCATGGCTGAACAATCTTCTTCTAGTTTGTTAAAGTAATTCTCCATCTAAGCATCCATCATAGCATAGTACAGTTCCATGCCCATACAATCTATATTGCTGTCGCCATTGTCTATGTCCACCGCCAGATCTGTGTTTTCTCTGTCCTCTTCATTATTAAACAGGTCTTAGGAATCAAACAACTGTTATGCCAACACCATCTCATCTATCTCTGCATTGGTCAGCCCTTCTTTGGCACTGGTAATGCTCCCTGGAGATTCCATCAAAATTCCTACAGCCAATTGCACTTCCAACTCTGCATGATAGATGATGCCCCTAAGAATGTTGCAGCACATTTGCCTCTCCTTCAGAACGATAGGCTCTTCCCCTCTTTCTATCGTCCTTCTTTCAGAGATTTCTCAGTCCGCTGCATTATCACTCATCTCTTGGGAGTGCCAATGGCATCTTGTCTATCTCTGCATCAACTAGTCCTTCTTTGCAATGGTAACACCCTCCGGAGAATCAAGCACAATTCCTTCAGCTAGGAATCCTTTCCACTCCACATCGAGGTCTCTAAGAAAGTAGCGGGGCTTATGCCCTGCCTTGAAAACTGGGGATTCACCCTTCTTTCTATTGCCCATCTTTCAGGAGTTTCTAAGTTTGCTTAATTATCACTCATATCTTGGGAGTCGAACAATTTTTGGTGTATGGCATCTTGTCTGTCTCGGCATCTCCTGGCCCTTCTTTGGCAATGGTAATTCTCGCCAGCGAATCATGCACAATTCCTACAGCCCGGTATCCTTTCCACTTCTTTTCAAGCTCCCTATGTGTGGTGGGGGTTACGCCCTGCCTTGACAATCGGGGATTGTCACCCTCTTTCTATAGCCTTTCTTTGGGGGATTTTATAGGGGTATATTTTTTCAACAGGGCTAAGATACAGCCTTTAAAAAAAAAAAAAACTTGCCTGCAATTTGGCTTTTATGGCTGCTGCCACCTATCATATTTTTCTATGCACGCTGTGTAGGTGTGCCTCTGCCTTCCTTGTCTCCACACTCATCCTGGACATATTCAGATTTGTTGGTCCCATTCCTATCTGCTCTAACACCATAAGAAAAAAAGGTATTTTTCACCTGCCTAGCATCATTACTTTATAGTCTTGCATTGTTAACATTAACTCTCTATGCATGTTCCTAATGGCCTCAAAAGAACATATTACAAACTATAGCCACAAAAACATGTTATTTGTAAAAACATTCAGCTATTTTACAAAAAGAACCACTACCACAGCCTGGGCTGGAATTAGGGTCTTTAGAGTAGAAATTTAATGATCTTGCCACATGAGCTGCCACAGTTTCAGCTAGAGACAAAGCCATAAAAACCATTGAAATACTTATCTTTCAGCATGTCTGAGGTTTTGGAGTTTTGGTGTGGGTCTATTATTGTTACCTGATCAGTGCATATTTTATGCCCTACCAAATGAAGCACAGTAGTGATCAGGATAAGATCCCAGTGTACAGAGCTGAGAGGACAAAATGGTATGATCACCAGTCTCTTTCTCAATACAAGCTGGTGCTCAATATCGCCTTTATGACATAATCCAGAGAAACAAAGAAAAAAGTTAAAAGGTTAAGAACATAAGAAATTGCCATGCTGGGTCAGACCAAGGGTCCATCAAGCCCAGCATCCTGTTTCCAACAGAGGCCAAACCAGGCCACAAGAACCTGGCAATTACCCAAACACTAAGAAGATCCCATGCTGCTGATGCAATTAATAGCAGTGGCTATTCCCTAAGTATAATTGATTAATAGCCATTAATGGACTTCTCCTCCAAGAACTTATCCAAACCTTTTTTGAACCCTTCCTCCCACCTTTAATGCATGGAATACATCTGGACTGTGCTTCTAAGATTGTATTTTTAAACAATGTTCATGCCTGTTGTACACTTTTAACCTTTGCAGCTGCATCTTTCAGTTTTTTCTATTTTCCTCATTTTATCAAAGTTTCCCTTTTGAAAATTTAGTGTTAGAGCTGCAGATTTACTTATTGTCCCCCTTCCAGTCATTAGCTCAAATTCAATCATGTTATGATTACTGTTGCCAAGTGGCCCCACCACAGTTACCTCTCTCACCAAATCTTGCATTCCAGTCCACTAAGAATTAAATCTAAAATAGCTCCCTCTCTCGGCTCCTGAACCAATTGCTCCATGAAGCAGTTTATTCCATCCAGGAATTTTATGTCTCTAGCATATCCTGATGTTACATTTACCCAGTCAATATTGGGGTTATTGAAATCTCCCATTATTACTGCACTGTCAAATTGATTAGATTCCCTGATCTCTCTTAGCATGTTGGTCAGGTGGACGATAGTATAGTGATAGGAGTATACTCTTACCCAATACACATGTGATTTCCACCAATATAGATTCTGAGCATTTAGTCTCTTATTTGATCTTTATCCTGTTCGACTCTATACCCTCCCAGATAAATTGCTACACCCCCAACATGCTGATCCTCCCTAACATTTGTACCCTGATATAGTACTGTCCAATTGGTTATCTTCCTTCCACCAGGTCTCTGAGATGCCAATTATGTTTATCTCATAATTCACTGCTATACATTCTAACTCTCCCATCTTACTTCTTAGACTTCTGGCACACAGACATTTCAAAGTGCGTTTTTTATTTGTATTAACAACCTTCTTTTGAGTTGATATGAGTAATTTGGAATTATTTAACTTAGGTGATTCTTTACGTATAGGCACATGGGCTACTTTTGCTTTTATTGGAACCTCTCTGTTGGGATGCCCTAATTCTGATTAGTATCCTTCAAAGATACTAATTGAACTACTTCGAATCATGCACTGTTGAGCGACTGTCTGCTTTCCCCCTTGTTCTAGTTTAAAAGCTGTTCTATCTCCTTTTTGAAAGTTGGAACCAGGCTGCTGGCGCTATTTTGGTTAAGGTGGTGCCAGCCTGTCCTTTTGGAAAAGTCTCCCCCTTCCCCAAAAGGCTGTCCAGTTTCTTACAAAACTGAATCCTTCTTCCCTGCACCATTGTCTCAGCCATGTAATGAGACTCCGGAGCTCTGCCTGCCTCTGGGGACCTGCACGTTTTTGTTGGACCCCCATCCCCTAGCCACCCCTTCCCTCCCCAGCTTGTCTCCCTTCAAAACAGGAATTCAACACCAAACTGCACCACTAAACTTGTGGTCAGCAAATCCAAAAACCATATCCAAACTAAGAATTTTTTTCTTCTCTATAGTATTGACTTCATCATGCATCTGAATCTTCCATAAAGAAACTTCTGGTGAATCTTTATGCACCCAGTGAATCAAGATGAATCTTTTATTAATAATATTAATATAATAATAATAAACAAATAATCAATAATAATAACAACCAGGGCTTAATCTGTGAGAGAATGGCCTGGAATGCAGTTTGCCACTTCTTTTCAGACTTAAGAGGGCTTGTGCACCAGGGCTGTTCTGCTCCAGTTCTTCCCCTTCAGGCAGCCTGTAGGGAAGAGGAGAGAGAAGGTGAGCCTGGAGCAAGCAGAGCAGAGAATAGCCACTCCACTCCCTAAGCCAGCCACGTACATCCTGTTGTTGACCCCTCTCCTCTTCTATAAGGAGAAGGAGTGATACTGAAGCAGATGCTGCAGAGCAAAACACAGACACAAAAAGAGGTTGAATTAGCACAAGATTGAAACTTATGAGCAACAGTACCAGCCATCAAGGCTTCAACCCTGGCCTTGATAAGCACTACAGCTCACAAGTTTCAGACTTGTGCTAATTCAACCCCATTATGTTTCTGATGGCCAGAGCTTAATTTCTGACTGAACAACACAAAATTGTAGTCTGCCACTTTTTTCCCAAGACTCAAAGAGACAGAGTAGAGCTGGTGGTATATATCAGTTCTGGCTTCCCCGTGGAAACAAGTGTAGAGATGGGGTTATAAATCAGTTCCAGCTCCCTGCAGCAACTGAGCAGAGCTAGTAGAGGCAAAATCATTTCTGCCCCCCACTCCAGGTGACTGCTCACCCTGAGACAAGAGCAGCCACGTGGCATTGATTTTTGTGTAATTTTCTGGCACAATTGAAAGGCCATGAGAGAGGATGACAAATGGCGAAGAGACACTAGGTGAATGCATGTCCGCCCTACTGCTTCTCCTGTGTTTGTATAGATGTATGTGAGTGTATATGTGTGTTTAGGGAGTTCACACCTGGCTCCTCTTCCTCCCCCTCACACAGGTCACACTTGGCCATGGTCCTGGCCCAACTCCCGCCCATTCTACTTTCCCTCCCCGATTGACAATTTCACTTCCTTTTTATCTACAAATTAGATACTGAAATTTAAGTACCTTATGACAAAGTACTCCATGAGAGACTCTTGAGGATATTAAAAAGTAATGAGATAGGAGGCAATGTTCTACTGTGGATTGAGAGCTGGTTAAAAGATGGAAAATAGATGGCATTGAACACATGAAATTTGAGTCAAATATGGTTTATTGATTGTATGCTTTATACTCATCCAAATTTTGTGCTTATCATACAGTACATTGTTCTTGTTTCTGTTTACATAAATTTCAATTTAAAAAACTGTTATAAAAAAAAGATAGAAACTAGAGAGGAGGGCTAAATGGTCAATTTTCTCAATGGAGAAAGATGAATAGTGGAGGGCCCCAGGAATTTATACTGGGACCACTGCTTTTTTACATATTTATAAATGATCTAGAGATAGGAAAAACAACTGAGGTGATTGTGAGAAATTGCAGGAGGACCTTGTGAGACTGGTAAACTGAGCATAATTGATAGAAGACATTTAATGTAGACAAGTGCAAAGTGATGCACGTAGGGAAGAGCAACACAAGTTATATAGCTTATGATGCAAGGTTCCATATTAGAAGTTATCACCCAGGAAAAGTATCTAGATATCATAGATAATATGTCAAAATCTTCTGTTTGGTGTGTGGCAGCAGCCATGAAAACAAATAGAATGCTAGGAATTATTAGGAAAGAAATAGAGAATAAAGCAGAGGATGTCATAATGTCTCTGTAATCCTCTATAGTGCAACCTCATCTTCAGTATTGGGTGTAGTTCTGGTCAATGCATCTCAAAAAAGATATAGCGAAATTAGAAAAGGTACAGAGAAGGGGATGGAATGATTCCCCTATGAGGAAAGACTAAACAGGTTAAGGCTCTTCAGCTTAGAGAAGAGACAGATGAGTGGAGATATGATAGAGGTTTATAAAATAATGAGTGGAGTGGAACAGATAAATGGAATTTGGTTTACTCTTTCAAAAAGTACAAAGATTGAAGGACATTCAATGAAGTTAATAGGTAATACATTTAAGGAAAATAGGAGAAAATCGTTTTTTACACAATGTATAATTAAACTCTGGCATTCGTTGCCAGAAGATGTGGCTGGGAAAGGTTTGGACAGGTTCCTGGAGGAAAAGTCCATAAACCATTATTAAGGTGGAGCTGCAGAAATCCACTGCTTATCCCTGGATTAAGTAGCATGGAATCTATGTTTTGGGATCCTGCCAGGTACTTGTGTCCTGCATTGGCCACTTTTGGAAACAGGATACTGGGTTTAATGGACCATTGGTCTGACCCAGTATGGCAAATTTTAAGTTCTTAAGGAACATCTTTAACTCCATGTTAAGGATTTCTTTGCCCTTAGAAATGATCTGCTTTACAAATCTGAACTTGCCTAATGAGATTGTATATTTATAGAGAAATGAAACTTAATCAGGACATATAATTTTCTGCCAGTCAAACCATGTATGTACCATTATTGAAGACTGTTTTGAAGACAAAGTTAAATACATTCATAGGCAAAAAGAGTATTACTGATTGAATACAATTATGTAGTACACTACTGAGAGGGGTTGATTGCAATAGGAAACCAGAAGGCTGAACTTAATAGACAAGTCAAAACTTCTTGTAGTTGAGTATAATATTCTTTGATATTATATATTGGTATAACTTGACAAAGACTGATTTGTCTTTGCTTAGATTATAAACAGTATAAAACAGAGACTGTGTGTTCTGTCTTTCTGTTTTCATTATGTTGTACATTTCATATAATTCTAATTTCTCGCTCTATAAACTTCCTTTATTTGCTCATTGATCACCCTTCGTACATTATAATAATTGGCCATGCAAAATACAGTGATCTAGCACAAGCTAACATTTTAGAAGTTTAGAAATTAGTACTAATGTAGAAATAGTGGGCTAATAACTGAAGTATTGAATCTATAGCCACTTTATTAGGATATAAGGAAACTCCATGACAATGCTACACCTTTATCCACATTACATAATGGCTATGGAAAAATCTAAAACTGACAAAGGGCCACCATGCTTGTTTCTGATCTATTTTTTTTTTTTACCAATATTTAAAAATATATGATGGAAATGAAGGCTGTGATTTATGACAATTATTTATCAATTCTACACATCATTTTATCTCTTAATAAATTTTAAAAAGCAAACAAAAATAAAATCATCTTGTTTATGACTTTGATTTTATATTGTTATGTGCCCCACCCGCGGTCGTCCCATGCACGGGACCGCTCACCTTCGGGGTCACACTGCGGGTCCTGGTCCTGTCTCCCTCGCAGCCCTTGCAAGTCCAGCTAGGCCTCGGTGTCCCACGGTGGCGGTCGCCGGGCCTTCAGTCGCGCGCCAAGCCTCATGCCAGGACTCGGCATCTCAGCAGCTGGCCACGCCCCTCTGCGTGCGCACGTGGACCAGCTGCCCTGATGTAGGTTCCAGGGTGGGGCCTAGTTCCGCGGCGCACCCTGATTGAATTCATGTTATAAGGAAGTTCTTGGCCTTGCATCTTTGCCTTGGCATGTGGTGCAATGCCTAAGGTGAAGAGACCTTGATCTGAAGGTTGTGGGTTCAAGTCCCACTCTCAGTACTTCCTAGAATTGATTCCTTGTTTGTGGGTCCCAGCCTACACATCTTTGTTTCCAAGCTTTGTGGGTTCAAGCTCCCACTTCAAGAATTCCAACAGCATCTACATGTTGGGTTAGTTTGTTCCTGAGATTGCCCTTGCTTGTGTTCCTAGTCTTGTTCCAGGATCCTTCTGGCCCTGCTTGCTTGTCTCCCTGGTCTTACCTTGGACTAAATTTCTGGTAAAGACCTCAGCTTGTGCCTGACCTCTGGATGTTGACCACTTCTTGGATTTTGACCCTGTTTGCCTGACCTTGCTTGATTCTAGCCTTGTCCTCACCAACTCTATTCTGGTTTGCTCTCTTCAACCTGTTTCCAGCTTTAAACCTGATAGCACTCTCCCAGGAGACCTTGCAAGGCCCAGCGGCTGGGGGACCTTGGGCTTCCAGTGGTGAAGACCTACACTGCCTCTGTCTCCTTCCATGCTCTGCCCCCTGTGGCCAGTCCCTGTACTGCTACAGGACAGGGGTCCACCCCCGAGCACAACATATTTACTCATCAGTTTTAACACTTAGAGAAATATTAATATTATGAGCCCTCATGTACCAAAATTCTAATAATATAGAATATTATATCTTTTTATTTTTTCAGATGGCTATGTAAAATCCCTGACATTTTAACATTTTCATTTTCTTTTTATTCACATTTCAAAGAAAGAAAACATTATTAAATGCAGAAAGAGCATTCAAATTTTGATTACAGTAGCATCAACAGCCCACGTACAGAAATTACAGGCTTCATCTAAGTAAACTAATAGCATGGTGATCCAAATTTTTTCTACAGTGCCGACAAAATTATCCTGAATTAATAGTCTAAACATAAATCAACCCATCTATTTATTCCACTGATGAATCTAATAAAGACTCATTAAAGCTATTTACAAAGGATAAATCTTGCTTCTCTGTCAATTTCCTATCCAGCAATTCTTTTGCTTGGCCATAATGGAAAAAAAATACAAAAACATTATTGTTCAAGTTAACTTGAAATGTAGCCAATATAAATTGTCATTGCATTAATTCTATCAAAATCAGACTTGAATAACACAAGACTTTTTCAGGATACTTGTTAGGCCAAGGCAGATTATAAGAGACATTTAGGGGGTCATTTTCTATCCCTATCGCATGCGAAAAGGGACTTTTCGCGTTCGATAGCTAGATAGGGGCGGAGTCAGGGCGGCATTGGGGCGGACGCCGTGAAAACTTCGCTGGCGGCGAAAAGGTAAGACCCCAGCAGCGAACACTGCGGTGGTGCAATTGCTGCCGGCTTTCGCAGGCTGCCCCCCCCACTTCGCCTCCCCGCCACCGGTTACCACGCGATTCATAAAACGTTGCAAAGATAGAAAATCCTGGCCTTAGTTATTTAATTTGAATTATCAGCTGCCTTTCCAATAAAGTGCTCATGGCAGACATGAACTTTCTGACCACTGGTGATGAGTTTGCACAGACGCAACAATGGTAGAGTAGGAAAAAATCCAGGCCACAAAGTAAACTAAATTTAGACCAGAAATCAGCCTGGAAAGCTTCAGGGAAGAGTTCATGGGTAAGTCAATCTGAATTCTGCAAGGATGGGCAAACACCCTGGGGAAGATTCTGGAACGTAGGTGGGCCAGGACTTCTACCTACCTGGTAGATTCAACACAGGACTTAATAGGAGTTACTGGGCTAAAGCAGAAGTTCCCATTACAAAGAGAAGCTTTGGAAGCATGCAGTTAATTTCAGAAGGTGAGACAGATCAGGCTTTTGGTCCTAAACCATGAAAGTAAAGGAAGCTTTGTGCCTAGGGAAAGGGGATTGTTTGTCATATTGTTTGCTGGCAATTTTTAAAAAATTGGATATTGAAGCAATGCTTTCTTTCCCTTTACTAGTTGGTGGGCTGTCATTTATTTTTTTTCACATTGTTATTTTGGTTCATGGCTAGCACCCTGTTGTAGCAGAACACCTGAGGGGCAGAAACAACTGGGGATTACATCTGCCCCTGTTTGGACCTCGGGATCGGGGAAGGGGTTAGAGGGATGAAGAACAAGCCCGGGGGGTGGGGTGGGGTGGGGGGTGTTTCTAAAAACATTGCAGCACAGGTTTAACTGGTGTGTGTGTGTGTAGGGGGGGGGGGGGGGGGGCGCTATAAACAAAACAATTCTTTCATTTACAAAGTGAAACAAAATGACATAGAAAATGTTGTTTATCTTTCCTGGGCCATTTTAAATGAATGCACATCCCTTGAAATATTTAGGGGTCAATTTTAAAAGAAGCGAGCGAGCATCCATGTGCACGCGGTTCCCGGCTATAAAATATGGTTCCCGCGCGCGCACACGTGCCGGATTTTAATATCCACGTGTGCATGTGCGGGTGGGTCGGAACTCGCACGTGTGGGGGGAATTTTAAAAAACAATGCACGGCGACGTGATCAGGCTTAGACCAGTTCCCTCCCAGTCCGCTCCAATTAAGGAGCGGACTGGGAGGGAACTTTCCTATCTCCTTTCCTTCTCTGCCTCCCTTTTCCCCTCTCTGACCCCTAAAACCCCTTTCTCTACCTTTATTTTTTTTATTTCTGAACTTACTTCGTCTGAATAGATGAAGTAAGTTCTGCGCGCCAGCCGGATGCCGGTGCGTGCTTCCTTGGGATAGGACAGTGGCTTCCCCTCCGCCCCACCCCGCCCAGACCCTGCCCCCCCAGCCCGTCTCTTTTCGATGGCCCAGCACTTCTGCATGTATCGTAAGTTACGCACATGGCCGGGCCCTTTCTAAAATGCGTTCGGTGCGCACACGGCACGGCCACATGCGTAAGCCCCGATATTTGCATGAGTGGGCCATCGATAATTTGGGCATTAATGATTATGGCCCTACAATGGTAAAAAACAGGAAAATTGCAAGGTGATAAAGAATAATTTGTTGATGTAAAAATCAACTCTAATTGTAATGATAAAATGTGACACAAATATTCTATAGTGTGGTGACCCCTGGTCAATGAGTAAATGGCCCTAGATCCTTGCCCAATAGGAACTTAATAGCTAGGTTGGGATACCATTCCATTTCAGCCCCTCCTTTAGAGGATGATTGTGATTAGATGCTCCTTAGATCACTTCAGGGGGGGGGGGTCTAGAGATGTACAGAGTGTGGTCTTTTGAGTTGGTTCTTGAAGATTCAAGAGCTGTTTTTTCCTTTTCCTCTGCTGAGTTGGGCCCAATAACCCAACTGGTTACTTTTCCGTTTAGAGATTTCTTTTCAATATGCTCCCTGTCTGAGAGGGTCTGCCTCAGTTTTTTGTCAGTTTTTTGGATATTTTTTCTCATCCTGGGGTACACCCTGTACCCTTTGGAGAGGGACAAGCTCCAATCCAGAGAGCAGAGGCTTAAGACCTGAGTTTTCCTGCTACTTCCTAGAAGAAGCAACGCCAGTGACAGCATTATCTAGTGTGAGATTTTTGGACTAAGAGTATTTTGGATTTTTTTCCACTTTTCGGCAGAGTGGAGGTTTGTCCACCCTTCCTCACAAATTGGAGCCATGAGGTTGGGAACCTGGTTCGGGAATTCAGACACCAGACTTTTCTTTCTGAGAAGTTACACAGACCAAGAAGGACGTGCGGGAAGAAGAATCAAGAGCTGGAGACCCTCCACAGGATTTCTACCCCTAAGAGACCAGGACACAGGCTATGGGGTGAGAGACAGAGCTTTGGACTCAGGTAGGATTTTTTTGGGCTCTGGGGTTTTCCCAATAGGATTCCCTTCACAAACTGGGACAGTTTGTACACTGAGGAGAAAAGTAACAAGCTTTACCCCTGAGATCGGAGAAAAGAACACAAGCCCAGCGTCAGAGAGACACTGTAAATATTTCCACTATATGGTTTCAGTTGTGGAATAGCTATTGGAGCACGATGGAAGTTTAAGAAATAATCAGTAAATTTTATGTGAACACCCAGTCTGTGTCAAGCCTGTTTGTCCCTGAGATAAAGACATCACTAGAATGATACACGCACTTAAGGAAAAGTAGAACATCACCCAGGCCACAAAGGACTATCTTTACCCCCATTGAAAGAATCCACCCCTTGTGATCTGCAGAGAAGGGGAATATGCCTGAGAAGACAGCCCCAGAGAAAAAATACTTTTATGGCCCAAGGGGAAGCAGCAAACACCTAACAAAGGGTTACAATATAATTTATGGAATGATTATATAGGGCTCCCTCCTACTCCTGTCCCAAGGCAGTGACTTTCCTGGAAGGGTTCTCAGAGGGTCTTCTTGGGTTCTAGTAATGTAAAATAAAAAGGCTGGGGGTTAAGCAGTTGTCTGAGTTTACAATAAGAATATATAAGACAGTGAAAGCACCAGTAACAATGCAAGAAAATAAATTAGAGCAAGGAAACTTTTTTGAGTTCCAAAACTATTTACACAACCCAGCTGGGATAATAAAATAATCAATGTGCTTGCTGTTTTAGTGTCTTTTGGATACATAGAAAAAAAAAGTCCAACAATTTTCAGGTGATTCCTTGGAATAACACCACATTTGAGACTAGTTTGCAAATATTGGTGCTCCCATTATCATCTCAAGGCAAACTGCTGGCACAGGCATAATGTTATTGAAATAAGCCCAAACAGATTAAACATACCTTTTGAATACAATGATAAACCCATTGTTGAGTATTTCAGGCAATAATCCCCAAGGCAAAACATCGATATACATATGGTTCTAGACGATATACTCACCCAGAGACTGCCAGCCTTCCAAATTATGAGTTCTTCCTGAAAATGTGCAAACATGCGTATCAGGAATATTAAAGAGCAATAAAGAATTTGAGGTAGACTACATTATAGAAATACCAGCAGAGGTGGTACTAGGGATGCCAATTGGGACTGTAGTCTCCACAAAATTAAAACTAGTGACCCCTTAGCCACGCTTCCCAGCCAAAAACCGGTGATGAGAAGAAGAAGCCAGAACAGATGTGCAAGGCCTCTCCCCCGCATCACAATCTCAGTTGACCTCTTTTCTACTCTCTGTTCCTGCAGTCCTCTCTTCTCTGTTCACTCCATCCCTGGCAATCATCTCTTTCACTGTCCTCCCCTGTAGTCCTCATTTTTTTCCTCTCTCACCCATTCCCTAGAAGGAGGAGGGAAGAGCTTCATAACTGCCTCCTGCCTGTGCTATCTCCATTGCATTGCTTCTAATTTCTTTGTTCAGCCAAACAGTGCCCTGTGCATCCTACAAGATCTGTGGGACACTGCATGTTTCAAACTGAAGAATTAGGAACAGCATGATAGAATCAGCCACTCGCAAAAGGCAGTTATGAAGCTCTGAGGGAGAGAGGACTGCAGATGAAAGAGGAGAATCCCTGGGATTGGAGGAAAAGGAGAGTCTAGAGAGTGACAAGAGGAAGAGGGTGGGAGCTCCAGGGATGAGTGGGTAAGAGAAGAAGGAGAGAACCCGGGATCACAAGGAGGGATGGAGGAAGAGGATTGGACTTAGGATCAGGAAGAGAAAGCCCTTTCCCCCAATTTTCTGTCTAGCCATCTCAGCCACAAACAGTCTGGTCAACCTTTGGTGTTTTCAGGACAGCATCAGCAGTGTCTCTGCAGCGGGTATTGACACCTGAACTTACCCAGCTACAGGCCTCAGATTTTTGACTGGATATCCAGAAAAAACCCACAGACATGCAATTCAATGGGAAGAATCTCTTTGGAGATAACGTCAAAGACCACTTTATGACACTTCAGACTCTGTCCCTGTCCTCCAGACTTAATCTATTCAATCAGGAGGTACCCAACTGGAGTGCCGAGGAGGCATTTTCCTCCACTCTTGAAGTCTCATCAACAGCAGGGTCCTTGTGCTCGCCCTCAGCAGCAGTGTGCTCCAAAGCCTCAACCAGTAACCCAGCCAAAACCTGGGATGGTGTTTTGACTGGATCATAGAGAGTATAGCCAAAATCCCAGCACCTGTGCCAGAGATCCTTCTTGTTGGAGGTAGGCTGAAGTTTTATATAAACCTTTGTGTAACCTTCGGGGCGGGACGTAACTCTTAGACTGGACCCAGGGGTACATAGAAACAGAGATGGATCCTATCTGCACCCGGTTCTCCATGGAAAGCTTCTACTTCTGAGGCTCAGGGATCCTGGTTTGGGGGGGGGGGGGGGGGCGCGGAAGCATAGCTTCAAGGCCCTTCTGCATTTTCCAAAGTATACAGCCCTTTTCCCAGTCTCTGTAAACAGCACTGATAAATTTCACAGTCTATAGCAGCAGTGATCACGCCAAGAAGCAGTGTGGTTTCCAACTTCTTTACTGATAGCTGATTAAATGACTGAAGATTTTAATTAAAGTTGTTGAACCATAATGAAGAAGAAAAATTAAAACATTTGTGATATCACTCTTTTAGCAAAGTCTTTGAATTTATGAAAGCCAATTCTTTAACAATTGATTCCCTTCTCTTTCTAGACTGAAGAAACAGCAAGGAAGGCTGTCTAACAAAGCCGTGAGGGCAACAGTACAAAATTAGCAGCCAAATGTCCGATCTGGATACCTTTATTGAGCAGAGACAGAAATTTATAAACAAGCCCAACTCAGGCCGAGTTTCGCCCTCTTTCAATGGGGCTGCATCAGGGGCTACAACAAACAATAAATAACACATACTCATAAATAATAAAAACCATAATAAATAATAAATAATGACTGAAACACACATATAAAATGGTAACAAATATGTATGTGGTGTAACATATAAACTAAGAAATAAAGGATAACTTGTATTGAATATACATGTGTTGTATACTGCCCATCAGAACAAATTACAGTGTATATTGCCTTTACCTCAGTTTTATCGTGTTGTGGTTTCTTAATGTGCGGGTTTTAAATAGGACTGTACAACAAATGGTCTGTGATTTCACAAATAAAAACATAAAAATTAAATTAATAAATAATATTAAAAATATAAATATATTCATACGCATTAAAAATTTAAATGTACCTCAATGTTCAAAAAGGCGTCTGTGGCACACTATTGAGCAATGTTTTCCCATTCACTATATAATGAAAAAACGATGTATATGTCAAATGTCCATTTAACTATACAGATCCCACATAAATAATCAAAAGATACTAAAAACCTATATAGTAAGATAAAAAACAATAAATGAATTAGTATCTCAAGATGTCTTAAAAATCTGAAAAACTGTTTATGATTGACTGTTATATCAAGAAAATGAGTCAGAACAGTATAGAATAACATATATGCCTCGGCAACACTAGCTTAAATAGTTTGGTCTGATATCTTAACTATGACTTCTATTGAAAAAAACAGAAACATGATAACACATAAAAAAATTCCACAGTTTGCCAAGATCAATTAAGACTCACTATAACTAAACAAAGTATTAGCATTGTACAGACTGGTGTCTCAAAACATCTTAAACTCAAAAAATGTCTTAAATTTGCAAAAGTGAAAGGGTGACAGCCATATCAAAAAACGTGAATAAGAACACTATGTAATGAGATACATACCACTGCAGCGCTAGCTTAAACAGTTCGATCTTACTTTTTAACTATAACAACTACACCCACCAGATCTGTAGTTAAAAAGTTGTTATAGTTAAAAAGTAAGATCGAACTGTTTAAGCTAGCGCTGCAGTGGTATGTATCTCATTACATAGTATTCTTATTCACGTTTTTTGATATGGCTGTCACCCTTTCCCTGGGCCTTACAGCTTTGCTGCTCTCCATTGGACAGAATCCTGGTTCTGAGAATGCAGAAAGGTATTTCCCCACCCCTGCAGCCACTGAAGGTGACCCCCAGTGAAAGGGGGTTTACAATGGTTTTCCTGTGCACTTTGATTCCCTTTCTAGAAGAAGAAGGCAAGCTATGCTTTCTAGATTTAAGGGATATTTATTATAACCACATAGAGATATTTCCTGGTCACAGAAAATATCTCAGATTCGTAATAGGAAATCACTACCTCCAATATTATATACTGCCCTTCAGTCTGGCATCAGCCCCACATGCTTTTATAAAATGTCTGGCAGTGATAGCAGAACATCTATGCAAATTGGGGATGCAAGTATTCCCCTACCTGGACAATTGACTGGTCAAGAGTCAGAGCTGTAGCCAGCCTATGGCCGATATGGCCACAGACATAGGCTCCAACCACAATGGAGCACCACTATGCTTGTAATGTAGTTGACAAGGTGCCTCTTGCTGCTCATTTACAAAAGGCAGCTCTGCAGTCACAAAACCTGAAGTGAATGGAAACTTACTGGCATTCCCCTGTTCATTGTAACTTTATCTTCCTAGTTAATCGGTTACCCCTTGTTTCAATGTAAACCGGTACGATAAGACACTAGTCTTGAGTATCGGTATATCAAAAGTATTTTAAATAAATAAATAAATTCTGATTGTGGCTGCATTGGCTTCCAAGAGGTAGTAAGTGAAATATTTTAGTGAAGCAGCTGCAGTAGACTTGGCACTTTCATGGTACCAACCCTAAACCGCTGCTGCAGGAAGTGAACAAAGAGCATCCCCCTGGTTGTTGCAGGGCTGCGAGAAGAATTATTGGCTTCCTCTGCTCCAGTTGGAAGCAGGAAGAGCTGTACGGCCCGTTGGCTGGAAGATGCATTGGTCTCCCCCTCTAGTTAGATCAGCTCGACTCTCCTGCCCAGTATTCAGCATCAGAAGGAGAAGAATAATAGTATTCCACTCTTCTCCCACAGTCAGATGTAAGAGGAGCAGCACGGTTCACTGGCCAGAAGATGCAGCTTCAGTCAGGAGTAGGGGTTGCACCAACTTGAGGATTGATGGAGGGTCTGGTGGGCCCCGGGACTGGAGGCTGCTGTTGCTGCTACTTGACTTCCAAAAGGGGAAAATGAGAGCAAGAGGTCTGTGTGTATGTGTGATTGAGCACAGCATGGAGAGAGAACTTTTGTGTGTGTGATTGAACATAGTAGAGAGTGAGCACATGTGTATGTGTGTGTAATTGAGCATGGCAGAGAGAAAGAGTGTATGTGTTTGCAATTAAGTATAGCAGAGAGAGAGTGTGTGTATGTGTGTGAGTGATTGAGCATGGCAGAGCAAATGCATGTATCTGTATGTAATTGAGCATGGTAGAGAGAGAGAGCATGTGTGTTTGCGATTGAGCATGGCAAGGAGCGAGAGCATGTGTGTTTGCGACTGAGCACGACAGAGGGAAAGAGCATGTTTGTGTTAGTGATAGAGCATGACAGAGAGAAAGAGTGTGTGTGTGAGTGATTGAGCACTGCAGAGAGCAAGTGCACATGCATGTGTGCGCGTGAGATTCAGCAAGGCAGTGGAGAGTGTGTGTGTGTGCAAACGTGAGATTGAGCAAGGCAGAGTGAGTATTCATGCATCTTGTGTATACGCATGAGATTGAGTGTAGCAGAGAATTAGAGCGAGTGCATATGTTTGTATATGATTGCACATGGCAGAGAGCAAGAGTGTGTGTGTGAGCATGTGACTGAGCATGGCAGAGAATGAGTGCATGTGTGTGTGAGATTAAGCGCTGCAGAGAGCGAATGTGCAAACATGCGTGTGAATGAGATTGAGCAAGGCAGTGGCAAGTGTGTGTGTGCATACGTGAGATTGAGCATGGCAGAGAGCGATTGCTCATGCATCTTGCATATGTGCGCATGAGATTGAGTATGGCAGAGAGAGACTGTGTGTATGTTTGTGTATGCGTGCACGTGAGATTGAGCATAGCAGAGATTGAGTGCTTATGTGCATGAGGTTGAACATGGGAGACAGAGGGGAGAAAGTCTTTGTTCAATAGCTCCCTACTTTCCCCCTGTTAATCCACAACAATATCAGGAAATCTGGAAATCAAGTTCCCAGGTATTGAAAGTAGAGGATTTTTTAAAATTCTTACATTCTTAATTGTTGGGTGTTATTTGATGTGTCTGCTGTTTTGAAATATTTTATTGACATTTGGAAAAGTTTTATGAGTTTTTAATTATTGAATGTTTTATATATCAACTGTTTTCGCCATGTAGCCAAGATCTCGGTAAACCAGTATTACAGAGAAATGCAATACAAATTCTTGAGCAGGGCATATGTTATCCCTCAGAGAGCATATCATTTTAAACTTGTATCTGCGGCGGGGTGCCCTCGGTGTGGTCATGCCTTGGGCACCTTCTCGCATGTCTTCTGGACCTGTCCACCGATTAAATGTTTCTGGAGCCTCATTGCAGACTATTTGGCGGACCTATTGAATGTGGTTATCCCCATTACCCCCTTGTGGCTATTATTTGGCTGTATATCGCCAATTCGTATCAGAGATCTTGGCTCATGCTTGCTTTCGGCAAAGGCTTGTGTTGTAGGTAAAAGGATCATTCTCTCCAAATGGAGGACAACAGATGACCCGTCTTACTGGGCCTGGCGGAACAGCTTCCACTTGATGATGATCATGGAGAACATGATGGCACAGCAATCCCCTACTGCGAGACGGCGATTCCTCTCGGTGTGGCACCTGTACATCCAATCGCTCCCACATCGCATTCGGAGTCTGCTTCTAAATGCCTGAGCGAACAGCACCTGGGTTATTCTAGTGCGCTGCTTAGTATTCTCGATGATGCTGTTTTACGAAGAATCTAGGGGGGAGGAGGGGATTGGGGGGTGGGGTTTCCGTTTGTTGCCCTGATTGTATTCGTATGCCAGGGGTGGGCTCAGAGACACACCCACCTCAGACTTGTTTGTTGTTTGTTCTGTGATTGAAAACAATAAAAACCGTTAAACCTTAAAAAAAAAAGCTTAGGTAGCCCCTCATCATTTTAGATTGGTTATTGTCACTATGGACAATAACCAATCTGATCCCATCAGTCTCCCCCAAGGTGTTCCCCAGGGGTCCTCTCTCTCTGCTACTCTTTTTAATATATACATGCTTCCCCTCACTACGCTTCTTACTAATCTACACATCAAACATTTTATTTATGCTGATGATGTACAAATCATCTTCCCTTTCTCAGACACCATCCAAACCGCTCTACACAGCTGGGAATCCTGTCTTTCCTCTATCAACCAACTCCTAAAGGACATGCATCTAGCTCTTAATTCAAACAAAACTGAGCTTTTAATCATATCCAATAAGCAACCGCTCCCAGACATCCCTCCTGCCTACTCTGCCACCAACTTCCCATCACACACTCGCAACCTAGGAGTCATTATTGATAATCACCTCTCATTCAAACCATTCATCAAATCCATCTTAAAGGATTGCTACTTTAAACTGCAAACAATAAAGAAACTCAGACCCTTACTTCATTTCAATGATTTCCGCACTGTCCTCCAAGCTATTATTTTATCTAAGATTGACTATTGTAATGCGCTCTTACTTGGCATTCCTGCAACACACACTAGACCCCTCCAACTCTTACAGAATGCCGCCGCTCGGATATTGACAAACACAAAGAAAAGAGATCACATCACCCCCACACTTATTCAATTACACTGGCTCCCTATACAGTCACGAATTCTTTATAAAACTCTCTCGATCATACACAAGAGTCTAATTAACTCCAACCTCAACTGGATTAACCCCCCCTTCTTACCCCGTACCTCCAAGAGACCCACCTGTCTTGCACTCCAAGGAACACTCCATGCCCAATCTATCAAACCTTTTAAACTCTCCTCCACCATGAACAGAGCTTTTTCCCTTGCCGGCCCAACCATATGGAACTCACTGCCACATGATATTCGCATTGAGACCTATACCCCAGCCTTCAAAAAGAAACTTAAAACATGGCTCTTCCAGCAAGCTTACTCCATCTCACCCCCCATTACTTAACTGCCCCTTACTAATTGTTTATCTGATATCCTGGTATGAACGCCTTTTTGCCTGATGATTTTGTACTGTGCAATAATCTGTATATAGGTTCTGTTAGAGCTCAATCCCTTAGCATATACCCTTAGCATTTCCTCTTTGATGTTTGTATTTAATGTAAGAGCTCCTTCCAAAAATTTTTTTTTTTTTTTCTTTTATATATGTTACCTAGCTACTATATTATCTGTTTTTTGTAAGGGCTCCGCCCAATGGTTTTTTGTTCACTGTAAACCGATGCGATGTGCGAACGGACATCGGTATATAAGAAATGTTAAATAAATAAATAAATAAAATACTGCAGGGCTCTGGTGAACTTGATTGGTGAGCCAACACCTCTGACATTCAGGGATATGATGCTTGTATCAGTCATCATTCTAGAGTATCCTAGGAAGCAATATAGATAACGTGTGTCCAAGTTATAAATTCAAAAGAGATCTTAGGCACTTGTTATATTATTGTAGATAGTGGAATATCATTGAGCTCATTTTCAAAACTTTTTTTAACTTCATCACCCACCCCAAATCACCTTCCTCCCCATGCAGTCTTAGAACAAGCATGCTCCAATAACAGAAACCCCATTACTAATCTACCTCTCACATCCTCCTTTATCCATCTACTGCTATCCAATACCTGCCCCAGTCTAAACTTTCCTAGTAGCCCAGTGTTGATATATGAAGAGGTCTGTCTCCCAAAAAATAGACAGTACCAAACTAAATTCAAATAAGTATGATTACCAGGGCACTTTACCGAGGGGTGAGCCCATATGATCTTGGTTAAGGATACTTACCCACACAATCCCCCCCCCCCCAAACAAATAACATGTCATACAATGAAAATGTCACTATGCAACAAGAGAGAGACAAATATAAAATAAGCAACTGTAAAAGCCAAAGACAATGAATATATGTATAATGGTGGCGGGATTCTCTGCAATGAGCCATATCACTGTGAGCCAAACTACAATAAAGCGAGACTCTTCAATTCCAAAGCGTTTCTGTTACAGATCATGCATCCGTTTCTCTCTCAGCATCTTTTCCCAGGTCACATCATGCCAAATGCTGCCAGGTCGAGTTTCCACCTTGGTTGAGGAGCACTCCTCAAAGAAAAGTACCAAGCTTTATGAAGCCACGATGCTGTGCATGCCGTTAGCTGCCATGTCTGATGCACCATGAAGAGTTGAAAAGTAAAGTCCCAAACTGTCTCGCTTCACCCCCCCACCACCACCTTTCCTCCCCACCCCTGAAACCCTCCCCTTTTTCTATCATCCAGAGAATTGCCCAGTCATGAAAATAAAATTTAAAAAAATGTCAGGTTCATGGGGAAATCATGGCAGTACCAGCCGTGCATGCTGGTTTTGTCAATGATTTTGCATCTCTCCCATCCTGGGGCTTCAGTTGGGGAATAATGACGCCATGAAAAGTGCTGCGCAGGGATAGCGCCCCCCTCCCCCCCCCCCCCCCCCCACCCCCCAGTTTGCTCCAGATGTCTCTGTGCAGGATTTTGGCCTTGTTATTAATAAAGATCTTGAGACGGGACGGGTACAATAGGGAATATGACATATGTCTTTGCTGCAAAGATTTTTTTAATTGAGGCATAGCCAACTCTCTCTTTTTGGATGTCCACCGAAAAATCTTGGAAAAGCCTTCTTAAATAAGATCTTGCTTTCTCTCTTGTTGCGTTCAAAGTGCAAACTTTATCTGGAAAATTATGTACTTGTGTTATGACTGCATGGCTGCCTAGCAGGCCTGGAACTGGCACAAGTGTGCAATAAGCTCTTTCAAGCTTAATACATTCTCTGCTTGTAGACAATCCCAGTACCTCGAGGAGCACTCCTCAAAGAAGGAAATAGACACAGAACCCTCCTCGCCTTCCGGGAGGCCTACCAGGCAAATGTTCTGCTGGTGCCCCGGATTTTCCAAATCATCGAGTTTGTCCCTTGTTTCTGTGAGCCACCGCCCCAAGAAATGCACTTTATGCTTAGCCTACATCAGAGAACTCTCGAGTATGTCCACCCGGGCTTCTACCTCATCAATTCACGATGAGTTTTCATGTACGGAGGCATCAGTTCCGCCACTTTCTCAACTACTACTGCCAGTTCATGGTTTGTAGTAGAAGTAAGCTTTGTTGAGATGGATTCAAATAAAGTTTGGAGCTGTTTCTGCCGGCGTTGGCCAGAGCAGGCCATTCCTTATCTGAAGCCTGCTCCTCTGTCTGATCCAGTCTGCCCATTGGCGATTTTAAGACAGATTTTTGTATTTTTCCTGCCTTTTCTGCCCACATTGCAGGTAGAGATTTAAAGGGACATCTCTCAGGCAAAAAATATGAGAGTGTAGAGGATGTTGAAGAATTAATTACTGGGGACTTTCGAGCTCCCACCTCACATGTCCTCTACCTTCAGCACATCACATGATCCCCATCTTCTTGTTTTTTTAATATGTTTTTAATATGTTGCAAATTTAAATGTGATTTAATAAAATAACATTTTTAATGACTGACTGGTCTTTATTGGTGGTACTCTGTTTTTTCACAGGTCTGTCATCCTTGGACCAGAGTTTCCCTACCAGGTGTGGAAATCTCTGGCCCAAGCAGTCAGTGCCTGTGATGGCCATGACAGACTGTATCCTTGGGCCAGAGATTACCACACGAGAATGGAAATCTCTTGCCCAAGGAGGCACAGCCTGTGATGCCCATGACCCACTTGCCAACCAGAAAATAAAACATGACACAAGTAACATTGTAAGGTTGCTTATTTCACTTCAAAAGTAATTGCAGAGGTAAAAATGTAAGATTAACTTCAAAGCAATTGCATAAAATGCAAGGATGCTTATTCAGCAAGCATCCAGTAACATTTGAAGAGCCATAGCCTGGGAAACAGAGCATAGAATGCAAGGTAGCTTATGCAGTGAAAGCCCATAAATACAATCAATGGAACTATAAACTGTAGAAACATTTGGAAGACCCACACTGACATCCTAGCAAAGCAGACAAAATCTCCCCTATGCAAAGGTAAGAGATGTAAATGATCTACCATTTCAGCAAAACAGCAGCCTTGAGTAGAACAGAGCCACCATTTCTGCAGACTGTAGTGATGAGCGCTGAACATGAAGTTGCACCCACCTGAAAAAAAGAAGGGAAAAGAAAAACAAAAGTGATAAATGCACATCAGAAGCCCAGAGATATATCTTACAGTGCCCATTGTGGAACCAGCAAGAATAGTGCACAGGATTGTCAGTGCACAAATACTTACAGGAGGAGTGGCGGTGTAGTGAGTAATGGCTTAAACGAGGCATCTGAATGGAAGAAACATCTACGTAAAGACAAGGCATCTGAGTGGAAGATGCATTTGCACTGGAAGGAAGAGCAGGCGTAAAACTACCATTTCTGCACACTGTAGTGATGAGCAAAGATGATGCACCCACCTGCAAAAGAAAGGGAAAAGAGAAAAAAATGAGAAATGCTAGTCTGAAGCCATTCAGTGGAACCAGCAAGACTACTGCTGTGGAATGTTGGAGTGTAAATACGCACGGGAAGAGAAGAGATGAGTGTTGGTGGTGGGTCCAGTGATGGCAGAGATGAGGTGCAGAAACATCTATGTAAAGATGAGGCATCCGAGTGGAAGAAGCATCTACACCTGAAGGAAGAGTTGGTCCATTGTCCTAGTCGTCACTGACAGGCTGCTGACATCTATGGCGATGCTCTCCTAGATCTTCCTCTTGTTCTTCGAGGATGTCTTCTGCCCAAAGAGCTCACTGTGCTTCTCACAGACCCACCGCACCAGAAGATCCTTCTCTTCTTCTGTGAAGTGCATATCGCATTGATGCCACTTATTCTCCAGCTGCCAACTGCTGGTTTCTGCCTGCTCGTCACGCCCTAATGACAACTAGAGTGGGTCCCTACCTCCTTGAGCACTATTCTCACTATCTTCTCCCGTCCTTCCCCATGCTCTGACCCATCCACCTGCTTTCTTTTCTTCCCCCTCTAACTGCCCCCTTATCTCATCCACACCACTTTCTTCCCACCCAATCTCCCCTCCCCAGCTACACTCCAATGATTTATGCACACCACTTCCCCTATTCTCCCTCTTGCCTATCATCTGCTCTTCCACTCACACTTACTTTGTTATGCTGCATTCTCTCCACAGCCATGAACACCCGCTCCACTCTTTCAGGAGCCTAAACAAAAGTAGACAAAAAGACAGACAATCACAAACCAACAATCAGATGCACTCTATTCACTCAAGAACACAGACAAAGACAAAAGGATAAGGAAACAGGAAGGGAAAAACAAGCAGCACAGAAGATGCACTAGGCAATTGTAAAGCACAAGAACAACCATCACTCCTATTCCAAGAAAACCTCCGAAGCTTAGTCCAGAGCTCACCTAATACCCCTCAGCATTGACAAAATGGTCCTGGAAGAGGCTGCCTTTTATTTCTATGCAAAAAGAAGTTTACAAGCAAACAGATGGACATCTGTGTGTTACATTTGGTGACTTCCATGACTGCCCCGTGAGCCACCGCACTCATCCCAGCTGCTGCCCTAAGCTGCTGGAGGCTTCCTATCATAGAGGATGCCACCATTGCTGCACACTGCTGACCGTCACTGATGCTGCCATCCTGGCCAGACTGCAGCCTCCCCTTAGGTGCACATGAAGATAATATAGGCCCTGTGGTAGGACTCTCAGAGTGGCACCTCCTAATGATGTCAGCCCTAGCGGGCTATTTAAGCAAAGGCCCCCTCAGCATTACCTTACCTCATCAATGGGTCTCCTGCCTAGAGCAGTGCATGTTACTCCTGCATTCCTGATTGTTCCTGCATTCCAGGTTCCTTGTTCCTGTGTCCCTGTCCTCCAGTTTTACCCAGCCTGCCTCGTACAGCCTTGCCTTGCCCATCCTGTATCATTCAGCCTTGTCCTGCCCTACTTGTCTCGTCCAGCCTTGCCCTACCAAGCTGTCTTGTCCAGTGTCTCTTGTCTGTTTTCCTCCATTCTTGGCCTGACTTTCTGATACTGACCTTTTGCTTTGAACCTGACCATGATTGCCTGTTAAGAACATAAGAACATAAGAAATTGCCATGATGGGTCAGACCAAGGGTCCATCAAGACCAGCATCCTGTTTCCAACAGAGGCCAAACCAGGCCACAAGAACCTGGCAATTATCCAAACACTAAGAAGATCCCATGCTACTGATATAATATACGGTAATCTACCTAGCACTTCTTACGCAAAACCCAGACAAGCCATACTTTCGCATTAACATGACTTAGATTAGAGATAGGCCACTCTAGCCTCCCTAAATACATTTCAGTATTTAGTAGTTAGTACCTAGCTCCCCCTTCTTCTTTTCCATTCCCAGTTGCATTCCCTTGTTTTATTGTAACTTTTTCTTCATCTGATTATGGTTTAAGGTTTTTTCCGTTATTTTGTTATTGTTAAGACCTCTGTTCTCTGTAAACCGAGTTGATTTGATTTGCATCAAGAAAGTCGGTATATAAAAGCTCTAAATAAAATAAAAATAAATAATAGCAGTGGCTATTCCCTAAGTAAACTTGATTAATAGCCGTTAATGGACTTCTCCAAGAACTTATCCAAACCTTTTTTGAACCCAGCTACACTAACTGCACTAACCACATCCTCTGGCAACAAATTCCAGAGCTTTATTGTGCATTGAGTGAAAAAGAATTTTCTCCGATTAGTCTTAAATGTGCTACTTGCTAACTTCATGGAATGCTCCCTAGTCCTTCTATTATTCAAAAGTGTAAATAACCGAGTCGCATCTACTCGTTCAAGACCTCTCATGATCTTAAACACCTCTATCATATCCCCCCTCAGCCGTCTCTTCTCCAAGCTGAACAGCCCTAACCTCTTCAGCCTTTCCTCATAGGGGAGCTGTTCCATCCCCTTTATCATTTTGGTTGCCGTTCTCTGTATCTTCTCCATCGCAACTATATCTTTTTTGAGATGCGGCGACCAGAATTGTACACAGTATTCAAGGTGCGGTCTCACCATGGAGCGATACAGAGGTATTATGACATTTTCCGTTTTATTAACCATTCCCTTCCTAATAATTCCTAACATTCTGTTTGCTTTTTTGACTGCTGCAGCACACTGAGCTGACAATTTTAAAGTATTATTCACTATGATGCCTAGATCTTTTTCCTGGGTGGTAGCTCCTAATATGTTGTCTGCACATGACCTCTTGCTTTGGACCAGACTGTGATTGCCTGCCACCTACCTGATCTCTTGCCTTGCCCCTGAAAATGCTTGCTTGCACATTCACCAGCTGTTGGCATAGGATTTGTAGGTTTTCCTAAGAGCTGCGTCAACTATACCACAGCATACAGGGCTCACATCCACGCAAGTTATCTCACTGTGTGTACCACCAATCACACCACAGGGTCAGCCTAGGTCATTTCTATCAACCGATAGGGAACACTGTAGCATTTTTCAAACTAGCACAGGTTTTTACCACGGTTTTGTGCATGTCATTTTAATGCTGGTTTTGTAGTGCTTTTTGGTATTACTGTAGATTTTTAGCACCAGTTTGATTTGCATATCATTGGTTTGTAGCATCAAGCAGGACTGTGGGTTTTAACGCAAGCAGTATTAAAAATAGGCAGTAAAAATGGCACTGGTTTTGGCCCAGGTTTTATTACAATGGCTCCATAGCAGGGTTTGGTCAAACTCCTGCAAGAAAAGTGTATAAAACATCATTAAGCAAGTGAACTAGATAAATTCATTGCCTCCTTGGGACTGAGGAACAAGAAATTGTTCTGGGTTTTGGAATCCGCCGGGTATTTGTGATCCAGACTGATCATTGTCAGAGACAGGATGCTTGGCTCGATGGACTTTGGTCAGACCTGGCATGGCTTTTCTTATTTTCTTATGCCCTTTAATATGGAGATATTAATATGAAGCTGCAGATAATGTGAATGTAGTGTTTGATTTGTCTTGTAGTAGCACTAATAAATGCTTGACTTTATGAAAAGTGGTAATTTACAATATGATAAGTGGACGCTGCCAACAATGCAATTTTGTTTGATTGCACTGTAATTGCATTTATGTCATTGATATCAAACTGTGCACAATTAGAGGCTACTATAATTCTAATAACAATGATGCATTTTTGCTGTGGTAAAATGACAGTGCACAGAACTATCATTTTTTGGGTCAAGTAACTGACCATAATTTATTTATTTTATTTATTTACAGTATTTCTAGACTGACATTCGTTGGAGACATCATATCTTAGTTAACAGTAATATTTGGATTTCACAGGGCTTTCTTGTGAAAGTAGCTTATAGATGAGCTGTAGGGATGTGAATCGTTTTTCAACGATTAAAATTATCGTCCGATAATGTTTATATCGTCTTAAATCGTTATAGAACACGATACAATAGAAATTCTAACGATTTATCGTTAAAAATCGTTAAATCGTGTTAGTGCGCACTAACTCGAGTTAGTGCGCACTAACTCCCTGTTAGTGCGCACTAACTCGATTTAGTGCGCACTAACTGAAAATGATACAAATAAACACTTTCCAGGTCACTGAAGGTCAGTTAGGAATGAATATGTGTTCCTATTGGCTGGCTGCCCTCTTATCTATTGATGTTACCAAGGTTACCACTGAGGTGATGGTTGGGGGGATGGGAAATGGAACTGGAAACTAACGAACACCAACAGAAAATGAAACAAAGTGTTCACACTTCCCAGGTCAGTAAAGGTCACTTAGGAATGAATATGTATGTATGTATTCCTATTGGCTGGCTGTGCTCTTATCTATTGATGTTACCAATATGGTTGGGGGGATGTGAAATGGAAACAGTTGGAAGCTTGACAAAAAAAGTAATGTAATGATCAGCACTCACCTGACTAGAACTTGTTTGTTTATTATTTTTGTTAGCAGGCACCTGAAATGCTAGTGCATGTTGAATTTGCCAATCACTGTGCATTTTAGAAAGGTGGTCCTGGCTGGAACTGTACACAGTTCAAATATATGTCATTGATTGTTGGTAAGTGTATTTTTTAAGTAGCCACACTGGCACCAGTATGTTTACTTTTCCTCCTACTTAACTCACTAGCTCAGCTTTGTAAGAAGGGCTTCTCTGCTTGTGTGTTGTTTTTGTTTGGTGTGAGGAGAGCAGAAACATCAGATCTTTATTCAATCTACTACAGTCATCTCTTACAGTGCCCTATCCCTATTAATACCAGGAGTGTTGTGATCTTCCTGCACACAGTGCCCTAACCCTGATACCAGTCTGAGACAGCTCCCTCCCTGCATTACTAGTGAGAGGCTGGCTTCACAGACAGGGGGGAGCTGCCTGACCCTCACTCCTGACTTCCCCCATGTCCCAGCTAGTGAATGGTGTGTGGGTGAGGGTGGGGGGGGGAGGATGGTGAAGTCTGAGACAGCTCCCTCCCTGCATTACTAGTGAGAGGCTGGCTTCACAGACAGGGGGGGAGCTGCCTGACCCTCACTCCTGACTTCCCCCATGTCCCAGCTAGTGAATGGTGTGTGGGTGAGGGGGGGGGGGGAGGATGGTGAAGTCTGAGACAGCTCCCTCCCTGCATTACTAGTGAGAGGCTGGCTTCACAGACAGGGGGGAGCTGCCTGACCCTCACTCCTGACTTCCCCCATGTCCCAGCTAGTGAATGGTGTGTGGGTGAGGGGGGGGGGGGGGAGGATGGTGAAGTCTGAGACAGCTCCCTCCCTGCATTACTAGTGAGAGGCTGGCTTCACAGACAGGGGGGAGCTGCCTGACCCTCACTCCTGACTTCCCCCATGTCCCAGCTAGTGAATGGTGTGTGGGTGAGGGGGGGGGGGGAGGATGGTGAAGTCTGAGACAGCTCCCTCCCTGCATTACTAGTGAGAGGCTGGCTTCACAGACAGGGGGGAGCTGCCTGACCCTCACTCCTGACTTCCCCCATGTCCCAGCTAGTGAATGGTGTGTGGGTGAGGGGGGGGGGGAGGATGGTGAAGTCTGAGACAGCTCCCTCCCTGCATTACTAGTGAGAGGCTGGCTTCACAGACAGGGGGGAGCTGCCTGACCCTCACTCCTGACTTCCCCCATGTCCCAGCTAGTGAATGGTGTGTGGGTGAGGGGGGGGGAGGATGGTGAAGTCTGAGACAGCTCCCTCCCTGCATTACTAGTGAGAGGCTGGCTTCACAGACAGGGGGGAGCTGCCTGACCCTCACTCCTGACTTCCCCCATGTCCCAGCTAGTGAATGGTGTGTGGGTGAGGGGGGGGGGGAGGATGGTGAAGTCTGAGACAGCTCCCTCCCTGCATTACTAGTGAGAGGCTGGCTTCACAGACAGGGGGGAGCTGCCTGACCCTCACTCCTGACTTCCCCCATGTCCCAGCTAGTGAATGGTGTGTGGGTGAGGGGGGGGGGGGAGGATGGTGAAGTCTGAGACAGCTCCCTCCCTGCATTACTAGTGAGAGGCTGGCTTCACAGACAGGGGGGAGCTGCCTGACCCTCACTCCTGACTTCCCCCATGTCCCAGCTAGTGAATGGTGTGTGGGTGAGGGGGGGGGGGAGGATGGTGAAGTCTGAGACAGCTCCCTCCCTGCATTACTAGTGAGAGGCTGGCTTCACAGACAGGGGGGAGCTGCCTGACCCTCACTCCTGACTTCCCCCATGTCCCAGCTAGTGAATGGTGTGTGGGTGAGGGGGGGGGAGGATGGTGAAGTCTGAGACAGCTCCCTCCCTGCATTACTAGTGAGAGGCTGGCTTCACAGACAGGGGGGAGCTGCCTGACCCTCACTCCTCCGGGGTATTGTGATCTTCCTGCACACAGTGCCCTATCCCTGATACCAGGGGTGTTGTGATCTTCCTGCATGCAGTGCCCTATCCCTATTAATACCAGGAGTGTTGTGATCTTCCTGCATGCAGTGCCCTATCCCTATTAATACCAGGAGTGTTGTGATCTTCCTGCATGCAGTGCCCTATCCCTGATACCGGGATGTGTGCAAGAAGATCACAACACCCCCGGTATCAGGAATAGGGCACTGTGTGCAGGAAGATCACAACACCCCCAGTATCAGGAATAGGGCACTGTGTGCAGGAAGATCACAACACCCCTGGTATTAGGGATAGGGCACTGTGTGCAGGAAGATCACAACACTCCTGGTATTAATAGGGATAGGGCACTGTGTGCAGGAAGATCACAATACCCCTGGTATCAGGGTTAGGGCACAAGTTCTAGTCACATTGACTGATCACATTACTTGTTTTGTCAAGCTACCAACTGTTTCCATTTCCCATCCCCCATATACTGTCAGTAGGAAACTTGGTAACATGAATAAATAAGAGGGCAGCCAATAGGAATACATATTCATTCCTAAACTGACCTTAACTGACCTGAAAAGTGTCAAATTGTATCATTTTCAGTTAGTGCGCACTAACTCCCAGTTAGTGCGCACTAACTCCCGTTAGTGCGCACTAACTCGAGTTAGTGCGCACTAATCGGAAAAAACGATTTTTAACGATTTTTTAACTAAAAAATCGTGCCTAAGACAATTTTCTTGCCCTGCCACACGATTTCTATCGTTAAGACGATATGGAAAACGATTCACATCCCTAATGAGCTGTTTTCTTACTGAAAAGACAGATTCCCTGAGCTGTTTCTAGAGAGAAACCCCATTGTTTACTGCTGACAGGGCTGTGCAGCTGCTTATACAGTAAACATAATTTGGCTGAATGCAGTTTTCTGAACTGTAAGAAAATGAGTTTCCTGGGGTTTTGTTTTTTTTTTATCCTTTTACAACGTGGTCCTGATATATAGTTGGAATTTACAGTTTCCCCATAAAAGTCTGTGCATGGAGCTTTTAAGGGTTACTTTATCATCTGCTCAGGCTAAAATCTAGGGATTGATTTGTGAAGTTTATGGTCGATATGGAAGTGTGTGTGTGACAGAGGGGGGAATGAGATTCTTTTTGTTTACTATAACAACTTTCAATCATTATGTCCCCAATTTTAGGTAAATCATAAGCTCATGCTGGGATACCCTATGAGGCCCTGGGTGTTATGGATTTTCAAATAATGTTTGCCTAAAACTAGAGATACTGCATAGTCTAAGATGCAATATAGTAAATGGAGCTGCCCTCTCTATCTTGATAAAAAATGGATTAAACAAGAATTATTTTGCTGATCGGTGAACGTTACTGGTGAAGTATATTAAGTCTCACTTCACTTAAGCCCTCTGAAGTAGCATGTCATTCTTACTTATGCCGTTTTCTTGGTAATGTAAACATGTAGCAAGCAGCACAAGAGTGAATAAAATGCAATGCCACTTCAGTAGGTTATGCCACTGCTGTAAGTGCTTAGCAGAGTGAACAGGCCTGTGTGTTTGCAAGTGAGAAAGAACAGGCCGGTTGTGGAAGGTCCATTCTTGTATGCAGGCCTTGCTGCTTGTTCCATGAAAGGCCTATGTGCATCCAAGTCTCACTGTGAGGCCTCTGATTGTTCTTGGATTCAGCATCTAAGCTCATGAGCAAAAATCGTATTTGAAGACATTTTTAGAATGGGTACATGGGGGCATTGAAAATGTGGGCAGTGACGCACAGCAGATACTTTGTATCCATGTACATTTGTACCTGCAAATGTACAGAGGAGAGTATGTGCAGAGCTTGTCCCAGGGGTTCTTTCCCTCCACTGGCATAACCTCACCTTTTTTTTTTTTTTTTTTTTGCCAGGAGTAAAATTACCTATGCTATGAACAATGTGGATAATTTTACTGGCAGTGGTGGGAAGAAGGGATTTTCAGCATCCCTGTTTATAAGGGTAATCAGTTGTTTTCCCACATAAAAAGGTTTGATAATTGTTTTGATTGTGGATAGCCCCAATTGCACAAAAACATTTTTTTTTGTATCCTAGAAGATTCTCATAGCATGGGAGCTGTAATTATTCAAAAACTGCCTGATAATTTAAATTATCCTGTAGCTTTTTTCTCTCAGATTTTGTCTAGCCCAAAACATAAAACTAGTACCATACGAGAAACACATATTAGCAGAAAATTCAGCTCTTAACAAATTTGCTTACAAAGTTGATATGCAAGATGTTATTTGCAAACACTTGGATAATAAATGTTGAAATGTAAATATTAACCACAAAAGGTGTTGTGAAAAAGTATGGGGGACCTTCATAACACTGAGAGGTTTACTTGGTTAAGTCTGACATTTCTACCACTATATCGGCCATAAATAATCATGGGTCCCACAAGCCACCACTTATAAACTTGTAAACTTTTTTTGAAATTTTTTTGTTGCTCACAAAGAATAAAAGAGTAATACCCCTATGTTAGAAGTCTGTGCAGGGCATGGAAATCATTTAATGAAGAAAATATTAGAACATGCACTTGTTTATGTTCTGTTGTTTTTTTTTTGTTCACACCCCCTTGTTATATGTAAACCGGCATGATGTGGTTTTTAATCACGAATGCCGGTATAGAAAAACTCTAAATAAATAAATAAATAAATAAATAAAATTATTGGATTGTTTTATTCATCAGATGTTTTGAAATATTTTATTGGTGTTTGGGCAATTTTGGATATTCTATTTGTTAACTGGTTTGAAATAGTTTTACATTTCTTGATTTTATTTTTCAATATTTTGTGAAGAATGGTAATGTTTCTGTTTATCCATTGTTGCTCTGCTTATTGAGGCTGGCTTGTTGTAGGTTCCAGTTCAGTTCTTCTCAGCATGTTTCTATTTATTCTTTCTGGTCTCTTTATTCTGTATTTGGTCAGAATCTGTCTGTGTTCTCGGTGTGTGACTGAGGTGAGGTATTCTGCTCCCATATAATTTATCTGTAGGGATCTATAGTAGTCAGATTTGTTCTATTTTCCTAAAAGGAAGTGTATTGGTGTTCCTGGGTATGGTGTAATATGTGCAGAGTTTTCTTTTCATAGATAAGGTTGTTACTGTTTGAGTGCTGGCAGTTAGGGTTGTTTTGGAATGGGAGGTTTACTATAATGTAATGGTAATTCCATTTATTCATGGCTTTCCAAGGGCCAAGCCCACACCCAGAATGCATTAAAAAAAAGTCTAATTCCATAGGATTTCCAAGTGTCTATTTTTGCAGTATTTTCTGGATGGCATCATAGCAGTGCATATAAAATATAATATGCATGTTGTAAGTGATATTTTTACCTCAGAAGACTGTACTTTTGAATGTTCTTTTTTCATGTAAAATCTGTTATAAATGCATAATTGAATTGTGTGTGTGTGTGTGTGTGTGTGTCTGTAGAGGGTATGTGTGTGTTGCAAGGCTGTAAGGTTTGCTTAGGTTACCTAATAACTTTCTCTTGAGAATGGGTTCCATTTGGGGGGGGGGGGGTGTCAGTTTTTTAAAATATAGATTGCTGGAGGGAGCCTGGCTTTTTTTTTTTTGTTGGGCCCGGGACAGAGACTGAATGAATCGGGGACAAGGGGGGGGGGGGGGGGGGGGGGAGGGCAGCAGAGTAATTATTCTCACAGGGCAGCAAAAAAGCTAGCACTGGCCCTGTTCCTGTCCAAGTCATTCAATATTTCTGTTCCTCTGGATCAATTCAGTTCCATGAGTCAGCTACTTTTGTTTTTGTCTTCTAAATATATCAGCAAAAGACTTCAGACATTCAGATCATTCTAGAATCAGGTTATGTTTTCAAATGTGCAATCTCTATGTTTCCATGCTGGGAGGACAATTATTTCATATCTACCAGTGGGGATCCCATTAAACATGTGGCCATGAGGAAATATCTGTTATCTTTCACATCCTTCATCACCTCCACTTCTTTGTGCAGGATGAAATCTTACAAACTAGATGCTTTTATCGGAGGGAAATCAATGGATAGGCAAGCTTGCCAAAGAAGCAGCTCATTCAGCACTTTTATGACCTCTGTTACATCCAATGAATGTCTTCGTCCAGACACATGCCTATATTTAATTATTTATGGCTCTTTTTGTCCAGTGAGGATGAGTGGTTTAGTAGTTAGAGCAATGAGCTGATAACCAGGGAAGCCAAAGTTCAAATCCCACTTTTCCCACTAACACTCTTTATGACCTTTGGCCAGTGCCAGGACTACAGTGGGGGAAGAGGAGTGATTGCCTCAGTTATTAGGTTGAAGGGGACATCATCAGGAAGACTGCTTTTACCTATGGACATTACAGTGGGCCCATTGCATGAGCACACAGGACTGTGCCCCAATGATTCTATTAGCCAGTGCTCTGAATCTCAGGTAGCAAAGAACAGCCCTCTGCTGCTTGTTCTCTCCCCCATCTATCATCAGCAGGAAACAGAGGGGTAGGGTACACTGGAGTGAACATCAGAACAAAGAATTGTTCTGTTTTAGTCTACATATTTCTATTACTAATTTGTGATCCCTTATTCTGTATTTGGTGAGGGTCTGTGTTCTGTGTCTGTGATCAAGGAGCGATATTCTGCTATCATGTAGGATCTATGTAGGTATCTTAGTAGTCCAGCTTATTATCTTTTCCCAATAGGAGCTATACTGCTGTTTTAGAACCCAGTGTTGCCATTTCATACAAGGCTGATGTTTGAATTCCAGGAGTTAGTGCTGTTTTAATATGGCAGGTTTGCTGTTAAAAGTTTTGAGTGACTTTCTGCAGAGTTTTGCACTTAAAAAATAGAAACATGAACTATTTAGGGGTAGATTTTTAAAAAAAGCGCGTTCGCGTACTTTTGTTTGCGCACCAGGCGCAAACAAAAGTACGCTGGATTTTATAAGATACGCGCGTAGCCGCGCGTATCTTCTAAAATCCTGGATCGGCGCACGCAAGGCTGCCGATTTTGGGCAGCCGGTGCACGCCGAGCCGCGCAGCCTGTCTCCGTTCCCTCCGAGGCCGCTCCGAAATCGGAGCGGCCTCGGAGGGAACTCTCTTTTGCCCTCCCCTCACCTTCCCCTCCCTTCCTCTACCTAACCCACCCACCCGGCCCTATCTAAACCCCCCCCCCTTACCTTTGTCCGTAGATTTATGCCTGCGAGAAGCAGACGTAAATCTACGCGCGCCAGCGGACTGCTGGTGCGCTGTGCTCCGACCCGGGGGCTGGTCCGAAGGCCTGGACCACGCCCCCGGGCCGGCCCCACGCCCCTGGTCCCACCCCCGAAACGCCGCGCCCCGCCCCCGAAACGCTGCGTCATCGGGTCCCGCCCCCAACACGCCCCCTTCCAAAAACCCCGGGACCTACGCACGTCCCGGGGTTCTGCGTGCGCCGACGGCCTATGGAAAATAGGCGCGCCGGCGAGTAAGGCCCTGCTCGCATAAATCAGGGCGGATTTACGCGAGCAGGGCTTTTAAAATCCGCCCGTTAGTTTGCCCATCTCTATAAACCCTATCAAATTGGAGAACATTTGAAACAAATTGGAGAAAATTCTTTTTCACTCAATGCACAATTAAGCTCTGGAATTTGTTGCCAGAGGATGTGGTTAGTGAAGTTAGTGTAGCTGGGTTCAAAAAAGGTTTGGATAAGTTATTGGAGGAGTAGTCCATTAACGGCTATTAATCAAGTTTACTTAGGGAATAGCCACTGCTATTAATTGCATCAGTAGCATGGGATGTTCTTGGTGTTTGGGTAATTGCCAGGTTCTTGTGGCCTGGTTTGGCCTCTTGGAAACAGGATGCTGGGCTTCATGGACCCTTGGTCTGACCCAGCATGGCAATTTCTTATGTTCTTATGTTCTCCTTCAGAGATCCCCTGTGCCTGTCTCAAGTTTACTTGAATTCAGATACTGTCCTTGCTCTACCATCTCCAATGGTTTCCACGCATCCACCACCCACTCTATAAAGAAATGTTTCCTTAGATTATTTATGTCTGCTCCATTTCACTCTCATTTCACAACCCCTCATTTCAGAGTCTTCATTCTTTTGAAAGAGACCCATCTCCTGTGCATTGATACCTTGGAGGTATTTAAATGACTATACATAACTCCCCTATACTGCCTTTACTCTAGGGCAGAGCTTTCCAAACTTTTCATGTTGGTGACACACTTTTTAGACAAACATAATTTCACGACACGGTAATTCAGTCTACTAGTAAACCAGAGGTTAAAGGTTAAACGAACGAAACATATTTCGACAATTTATGTATGTTTCCTTAAATATATACATAAATAAAATGTTTCACGACACAACCTATCTCATGAAAACCTTAAATTTATATTAAAAATATATATTCCAAGATTCATGTTATTGTTATAATTTATGAGAAACAATAATAAAACAAATTGTCTGTCCCCCACACACTCATCTCTCTCCTCCCCCCAGCACATGTCTGGCCCCCACACACTCATATCTCTCCCCCTCAAGCACATGTCTGTCCCCCCAGCACGTTTGCCCCCCACTCACTCATCTCTCTCCCCCCAGCACATGTCTGGCCCCCACACTCATGTACCTCGTCTTTTTGATTGTTGCCAGTTAAGTGCTTCACTCCCTTCCATGATCACCAGACACTGCTGCTTGCAGTCAGCACTCCTCATGGCCAGGCCTCATCGGCAGCAGCAGCCAATGCAAGGATGGCTGGGCTCGTTCCACCCACCAAGCCCCCCAAAAAAACGCGATTGACAGCAAAAATCACCCAATAATAAGCAACCCATAAACTGAAAAAAAAAAGTGCATCTCTAGAAAAAAAAAGCCCAAACTCGCATCAGAGTTGACCGGGCTTGCGCGACACACCTGCACACTGCAGGCGACACACTAACGTGTCCCGACACACAGTTTGGAAAGCTCTGCTCTAGGGCACACATGTTTAGACCTTGAAGTCTGTCCCCATATGCTTTACAGTGAAGACCATTGATCATTTTAGTAGCCATCCTCTAGACCAGGGGTGAGCAAACATTTTGTACACCAGTATAGCTCTGTACTGGGAAAACAGAACAAGCTAGGCTACTACAGAGTCCTACACAGAACCTATATCTTCTGCCCCCCTTTCCATGCATACAATTTGTTGGGCCCACCCACCCAGCAAAGTTGAGAGAGTGTGTATATAATATATATATATATAATACATAAATTGGCTTTTACAATTATTCAATACTGTGTGGGTACTTAATAAAACACACAGAAAAAAGACCATAGTCAGGAATGTAACCCCACCATTATATTAATCAATATGGATTTGTTGTATTACAATCTTCATTATACAATGTCAAAATATATATCATATATTATATATTACTCTTATTTTAATTTTAATATTGATGAATATTGCAAAGTATTGTAAAATATATGTCAACAAGCCATTTCCTTCATATATTTCAACGGAATCAGAATTTTGAAACCAAATCCCATTACTTGATGTTCTATACACACATTTTATAGACCTTCATAACATCCCGCGGTCTCTTTGGGTATTTCTGCTCTTTGTTAAGCCTCTTAAGGGATCATCGTTAATCATAGCTCATAAGTCCACCTGTGTTCAGGCTATTTTTTCTTTTTGTATTTTTTTCAAAGCAGTTTTTCATTTAAATAAAATATGCCATCCGGTTTTAATGCATTTTTGACATTCCATTTTTTAGGGTAATAATTCAAAATACTTCCCTTCCAGGGATGGCAGAGTCCAGTTCATGGGGGGTGCAACCCTTCCGATGGTGACAGAATACAGTTCGATGTGACCACGTTTTGCATCCAAAGCTGCCTCAGGAACTTCTTTGGCTATGTGTCATTTCTTCTTTACTGGATGGGAGGTCTGCAGTTACTCTTTAATTCCTTAAAGCTGCGATCGTGTGCATTGCATCGTCGCGGTACGGGAGATGCCTCTGTCACCATCGGGAGGCTTGCACTCCCCATGAACTGGACTCTGCCATGCCTGGAAGGGAAGTATTTTGAATTATTACCCTAAAAAATGGAATGTCAAAAATACATTAATACCGGATGGTATATTTTATTTAAATGAAAAACTGCTTTGAAAAAAATACAAAAAGAAAAAATAGCCTGAACACAGGTTGGCTTAAGACCTATGATTAAAGATGATCCCTTAAGCGACTTAACAAAGAGCAGAAATACCCAAAGAGGCCGCGGGATGTTATGAAGGTCTATAAAATGTGTGTATAGAACATCAAGTAATGGGATTTGGTTTCAAAATTCTGATTCCGTTGAAATATATGAAGGAAATGGCTTGTTGACGTAAATTTTACAATAAAATGCATATCATACCATTTCATTGCACATAATTACTTTTTGTAATTATGTGCAATGCACTTTGTATAGAACAATTATTGTACATTGAACCTACTATATAATGTGGTAAAATAATTAATTGAAACGTGTTGCATGTACGTGAAACCAACAATGAGGCATATACAGAAACTTTCAATGAAAAGGATACATTTAAAGCAAAGTTCAGATAAAGGATACTATGTAAATCCTTTCATAGGTTTCTATTATACAGAGTCCAATTCTTTTCACTGCCCCTACAAAGGCCTCTTTTTCACCATCATAGGCGTCATCAGGGGAAAGTATCTTAGCACTACCCTTCCTGCAATGACTTTGTATGATGAAAAAACACCGCTGTATTTCCTGATCTGCTTATTGCACTGAAAGATTAAAAATTACAAAATATATTGCCATTTTAAGTATACCTTATGTCATTAGCTAGAAAACCTTGAACATTTGGCAAACCTTTATGTAGTAATTCCTTGGTTCGGTAGCTTAACTTCACATGCCTTTAATAAGGTGCATTCTCATACTCGTCTTAACTTCATTTTTCGCTGCCATTGCTCAAACAGCTGATGACGTTCAGTGTCTTTTAAAAGTGAGCAGTGGGGAGCACCCCGATGACATCACTGGGATTACATTAAAGAAAATCAGCCCATTCAGTTTCCTTGTTTAGCCTGTGTGCTCATGCGAAAAATGCAAGTTTGTTCTTTTTGTGTCATGAGTCATAAATCGTGACCAATACAATGCTGAAGTATTCAGACAGCTGAATAACACCAACTTTTATCTTGAGCTGCCACAAGATCCTATCCCACAGATCCAGGAAGAAATTAAAACCTTGATACAATGTAGTTTTGAAGAAGGTTTTTTAACTGGTAAAGAGAGAGAATTCTTAGTGAGACACCATCCTAGGATTCCTGTCCTAAACATACTACCGAAGACACACAAATCTATTAGGAATCCACCTGGGTGGGCAATAGCATCAGCGAATTGCTCTGTGTTGGAACCTATTTTCATCTTTTTGTATAAGATTTTATAACATTTGGTTCCATTAGCCCACTCGTATATTAACTAGCATGATTAACTTTATACACAATTTTTCCATCGAACCTGATTGGCTTTTAGTCACTTTTGGCATTTAGTCACTTTACACTGTAATTCCTCAAGATGAGGCATTGGCTTCCTTGACAGAAATTTTTAAACACCAGAGGTTACCATGTATGTATTCTAACTGAGTACATTATTGAACTAGCTTCCTTCACCTTGAGTAAGAATTATTTTGCCTTTGATGGCAAATATTATTTACAAATCACACATACAGAAGCAACCACCTCTCCACTAATTACTCACACCAAAAGTGACCAACTTTAGAGAGGGAAATAGTAATCTACTATTCACTCATACACAAACTTGCAACCAGACTCGAGACAATATCATAGGTAAATACTCAATGGAAAGATTTAATCTGCTGTCTCTCGCCCTTACAGGGTCCCAGGCAGTAGTCAGCCTTCAGAGTATCGGTATTTTAATCATTTATTGTCTCCGTGTCTCTGTTGACAATTTTTTAAAATAATTTTTAATGTAATACTATTTAAATTCCAAAACCTATTTTTTAATTTTTATCTATAGCATCTACTAAAGGGTATCTTGCTACCCAACCGGCTTACCAACTTAATGTTAAACTTTAATAAATGACACATACTTAGCCTGAAGAAGACTTATTGCTAGTCGAAACATGGCCCATGTCGGGGTTGGGCATTTGAATGACCTTACGGCTAAGTATATGTCATTTATTAAAGTTTAACGACTGGGCCCGCCCACCAACACGCCCCGACATGCCCCCCTCGGAGAACCCCGGGACTTACGCGAGTCCCGGGGTCTGCGCGCGCCGGTGAGCCTATGTAAAATAGGCTCACCGGCGCGCAGGGCCCTGCTCGCCTAAATCCGCCCGGTTTTGGGCAGATTTAGGCGAGCAGGGCTCTTAAAATCCGCCCCTTTATGAGCAATATATGTGTGAGATATCGCAAGTGATTTATGTTATTCTTTGTCCTTGCTATAAACTATATATTGGGTATACTAAGAGGGAGATTAAAACACATATTATACAACACAAGAGTTACATTAGAACACAAAAAATTGATTCTCCATTATCATTGGATAGATCAGCAGCACTCTGTTGATCAGCTGTGGGGTTTTTTTGTTTTTGTTTTTTTTATCATCCATCATGTTTCTATGATAAGGAGTGGCAATGTCTCCTTATGCCTGCGTCACAAGGAACAGTCTTACATTTTTAAATGGCAAACTGTTCACCCATGTGTCTTAAAGCAAGCCATTGAATGGGAATAAAGTTATGCTATTCAGAATGTTAGGATAAAAGCGTCAGCTTGATTCACCAGCTTTTAGATTTTCTGTGACTGCTCTGTGATAACCACACAGGTAAACAGGGATTAAATTTCGATTTTATATTGTTAGTTTAAGTTACTTAAAATGTTTTAAGGTTGTTATGAAAACATTTAGAGTGGTTTGAATTTTATGTAATGTAACCGAAGTGGTCAGTGGTGTGTATAATATTTTTATATCTGTTTGTTTGTAGTGTTTAGCCTCAACCTTACTGCTCCTTATTACAAAGGGTTTCAGTTCCCTAATTAGTTATCTTTATTTTTAGATTAGACTGCTTGCTGTGGCTAAACCGGGAGGGCGAGCTTCTCTCCCGGTTACCTTTTCTGTAATATATGTCTCAGAAAACACACAGGAAGACTTTTTTGGAATTTTACAGATAATTCATCTTTTATTAGTATTGAATCATAACAGCAAGCATATGTTTCATTATATGTAAATAGGTCATAAGTATTTTAATAATGTCTTTCTGGGGAGAAGGCCAGAAATGAATACTCTGATAGTCCTAGCCTTTTCCAAATATCTAGTATTCCAACACTCCTTATATACACTATACAGTTGTTCTCTCTCACCTCTGACATTCTGCATGCAAACAGTAGTCAGCTCCTGACACCAGTACACACATTTTACTTTATTTTACAAATAGCTTAATTTCCCATACCCCCACATCTGTTTCCCCTATGGTGTTCTCTTGCACAGTTTCCGTAGTGAACTTTGGGTTCACCTTTTCAGGTCACGGTGATTCACAGGCACTCTGCCAGATACCAAGTTTCCCTATGTTACTACAATGGTACAAGAATAGAACACATTTCCACAGTTTCACAGCCCCTATTCCTCAAGAGGTCACAAGTTTCTACGAAACTGTTACAAGGGTTAGATCTTGTCCCTACAGTAGTGGTGGCTTGTTTTAGAACAATTAGTGTGATTTCAATCCGCAGAAGGCCGGGTTGAAAAATAGCACCGCTGAACAGGATTTACTATTCAAATTGTTGCAAAGTGGTGTTGGCTGAGAAATAGCAGTGCCGAACACCACTTTCTGCGTTTATGCTGCAGAGAGTTGAATAACATCGACTTTGAATACCATTTGTTGCTTCTGTGCTGTTGAGAAATGTCGTCATTACCACAAATTTCTTTTGATTTACTGCCACTGTGAGCTGGAAAAAGGTATCGCTGAATACTAACACTATTGCCTGTATCTGTGCTGCTGAGAAGGGGTGATGCTAGCGCTATGACAAATTCCTTCTGTTTTAGAGGGTCCATGATTGATCCCCCTGAGGAAGCCCGAATACGGGTGAAACAAAAGCCTTAGTAGGGGCTTTATTCTTCTGTGGACATTTAGGGGCGGATTTTCAGAGCCCTGCTCGCCTAAATCCGCCCAAATCCGGGCGGATTTAGGCGAGCAGGGCCCTGCGTGCCGGTGAGCCTATTTTACATAGGCCTACCGGCGCGCGCAGAGCCCCGGGACTCGCATAAGTCCCGGGGTTTTCGGAGGGGGGCGTGTCGGGGGCATGTCAGGGGGCGGGACCGAGCGCAGCGGCGTTTTCGGGGCGTGTCGGCAGCATTTGGGGGCGGGTACGGGGGCATGGCTACGGCCCGGGGCGGTCCGGGGGCGTGGCCGCGCCCTCCGAACCCGCCCTCTGGGAGGCGTAAATCCCCCCGACAAAGGTAAGGGGGGGCTTAGACAGGGCCGGGCGGGTGGGTTAGGTAGGGGAAGGGAGGGGAAGGTGAGTGGAGGGCAAAAGGAAGTTCCCTCCGAGGCCGCTCCGATTTCGGAGCGGCCTCGGAGGGAACGGGGGTAGGCTGTGCGGCTCGGCGCACGCCGGCTATACAAAATCAATAGCCTTGCGTGCGCCGATCCAGGTTTTTAGCAGATACGCGCGGCTCCGCGCGTATCTACTAAAATCCAGCTTACTTTTGCTTGCACCTGATGCGCCAGCAAAAGTAGGCCAATTCGCTCTATTTGAAAATCTACCCCTTATTGCACACCTAAATCTTGAAGGAAGGACTTTTTGTTTAGTAAATTGATAAAATGTTTTGGAATACTAATGTGCCTTCTAGATTGTGTTTAGGATTATAATATGGATGTTATGTTTCATTGTTAAGGATACAGTGTTTTTGCTGTCATTGAGCGTGGGATACTTTGTTTCATTACTATGGATATTAGATTTTAATATGGATGTGAGAGTGTGAGTGAGTGTGTGGAAGTGAAAGTGTTTCTAGATAGTTGAGGGCTTAATAGTATTCTTTTAAAAACATTGTGCTTGATTAAAATTTTTGGGTAGATTTAACATTTTTTGATGGGTTTTTTAGCTAGATAGATAGATATGCCAAAATTTCTCACTAACCAATCTGCTATTGATCCATTTGCCAAATAGCAGGCAATCACACTACCAGCCAGAAGCTCACAATTCTAGTTTTGATTCTCTTCAGGTTGCTGATAGGAGCAAACACAAATGGGCCGATACAGTAAAAATTGCGGGAGAGCGTGATACAGTAAAGTAATTTATTTAAATTAGGGTCCGCAGCAAGAAGAGGTGCTAGGGACACTAACGCATCCCTAGTGCCTCTTTTTGGACAGGAGCGGCAGCTGTCAACGGGTTTGACAGCCGATGCTCAATTTTGCAGGCATCGGTTCTCGAGCTCACTGACAGCCATGGGTTCGGAAACCGGACGCCGGCAAAATTGAGCGTCTGATTTTCGACCCGCGAGCCACGGGCCCATTTTAAAATTTATTTTTTTTAAACTTTTTTTAACTTTTGGGGCCTCTAACTTAATATCACCATGATATTAAGTCGGAGGGTGCACAGAAAAGCAGTTTTTACTGCTTTTCTGTGCACTTCCCCGGCGCCGGCAGAAATTAACACCTACCTTTGGGTAGGCGCTAATTTCTTAAAGTAAAATGTGCAGCTTGGCTGCACATTTTGCTTACTGTATCACGCGGGAATACCTAATAGGGCATCAACATGCATTTGCATGTTGCGGGCACTATTAGGTTCGGGGGGGTTGGATGTGCGTTTTCGACGTGCTATTACCCTTTACTGAATAAGGGTTAAAGCTAGCGTGTAAAAAATGCATGTCCAATCGCGGGTTAACAGTGCGCTCCGCCGGAGAGCACTGTACTGTATCGGCCTGAAAGAGAGGCAGATACCACACCACATCTAGACATACACCTCACAGTAACACCAGCACAAGCTCCTTCCATTGTAGACACACTAAAAAAAAAAAGACACTCAAAGGGGCGGATTTTAAAAGGCGCGCGAATAGCCTACTTTTGTTTGCGCTCCAGGCGCAAACAAAAGTACGCTGGATTTTAGTAGATACGCGCGGAGCCGCGCGTATCCACTAAAATCCTGGATCGGCGCGCCCAAGGCTATGAATTTTGTATAGCCGGCGCGCGCCGAGCCGCGCAGCCTACCCCGTTCCCTCCAAGGCCGCTCCGAAATCGGAGCGGCCTCGGAGGGAACTTTCCTTTGCCCTCCCCTCACCTTCCCCTCCCTTCCCCTACCTAACCCACCCGCCCGGCCCTGTCTAAACCCCCCCCTTACCTTTGTCGGGGGATTTACGCCTCCCTCTGGGAGGCGTAAATCCCCGCGCGCCAGCGGGCCTCCTGCGCGCCGGGCCGCGACCTGGGGGCGGGTACGGAGGGCGCGGCCACGCCCCCGGGCCGTAGCCACGCCCCCAAAACGCTGCCGACACGCCCCCGAAACGCCGCGACGACCGGGCCCGCCCCGACACGCCCCCTCCGAGAACCCCGGGACTTACGCGAGTCCCGGGGCTCTGCGCGCACCGGGAGGCCTATGTAAAATAGGCTTCCCGGCGCGCAGGGCCCTGCTCGCGTAAATCCGCCCAAAACCGGGCGGATTTACGCGAGCAGGGCTCTGAAAATCCGCCCCAAAATATATACTGCAAACTTAGCATAATGCAACAGTAGTAACACCAAGAACTCAAACAAGAATCCTACTGTAAATATCACACTGAGTCCCAGAATACTAATACAGCACCTAGGGATCCCTACAAAGACACAACATGCTAGCAAAATCATTCCCCTTGGTCATACACACAGAGCAGAGACAGAGCCTCACCAAATACAGAATAAAGGATCATAAATTGGAACCAGTAATATGCAGACAAAAACTGAAATGGAAACTCCAAGAAACCAGACTCTGTCTACAGTGTAACAATGACAGAACCACCATTCCTCATAAATAATAAAATCAAGAAACATAAAGCATCAAATATAATCATAGAATCATACTAATAAAATAATAAATATTTCAAAACTGAATAATAGAACATCTATTAAAGTCATATACATTTTTTAAGATTTCCCAAGCAACAATATCATAGTTCAAACAGCACATATATCACATAATTTCGGATAGTAATTTCGGATAGTAGAAAGACTAGGGGGCACTCCATGAAGTTAGCATGGGGCACATTTAAAACTAATCGGAGAAAGTTCTTTTTTACTCAACGCACAATTAAACTCTGGAATTTGTTGCCAGAGGATGTGGTTAGTGCAGTTAGTATAGCTGTGTTTAAAAAAGGATTGGATAAGTTCTTGGAGGAGAAGTCCATTACCTGCTATTAAGTTCACTTAGGGGTAGATTTTTAAAAAAAGCGCGTTCGCGTACTTTTGTTCGCGCACCAGGCGCAAACAAAAGTACGCTGGATTTTATAAGATACGCGCGTAGCCGTGCGTATCTTCTAAAATCCTGGCTCGGCGCGCACAAGGCTGCCGATTTTGGGCAGCCGGCGCGCGCTGAGCCGCACAGCCTGTCTCCGTTCCCTCCGAGGCCGCTCCGATTTCGCCCTCCCCTCCCCTTCCCCTCCCTTCCCCTACCTAACCCACCCCTCCGGCCCTATATAAACCCCCTCCCTACCTTTATCCATGGATTTATGCCTCCCGGAGGGAGACGTAAATCCACGCGCGTCAGCGGGCTGCTGGCGCGCCGAGACCTGACCCGGGGGTGGTTCCGGAGGGCGCGGCCACGCCCCCGGAACGCCCCGGGCCGAAACCATGCCCCCGGGCCCGCCCCCAAAACTCCGCGTTGTTCTGCCCCGCCCCCGACACGCCCCCCAAAAAACCCCGGGACTTACATGCATCCCGGGGCTCTGCGCGCGCCGGCGGCCTATGCAAAATAGGTGCGCCGGCGAGCAGGGCTTTTAAAATCCGCCCGTTAGAGAATAGCCACTGCCATTAGCAATGGTAACATGGAATAGACTTTTTTTGGGTACTTGCCAGGTTCTTATGGCCTGGATTGGCCACTGTTGGAAACAGGATGCTGGGCTTGATGGACCCTTGGTCTGACCCAGTATGGCATTTTCTTATGTTCTTATAACACCCAATAATTAAAACTAATGAGTATTTTTTAAAAAGCCCCTGCTGTCCATACCAGGGAACTTGATTTCTAGTCACCCTGAGAGGATTGTTGAGGATTAGGGGGCTAGAGAGACACCAAAACTATATCCTCTCTCGCTCTCACACCCACTCTCGCATATTCATTCTCTCTCATACATACACATACATATATGATCTCACAGATACCCACACACTCTCATACACAAGCTCTAAGTCCCTCTCCCCCCTATGTACACAAAAGCTCTTACTCCCCCAGATTCCCTCATACAAACACAGGCTCCCCTCATACAGACGCCCAGGAAGGCACCCATTCATTCTCACACATACACACAGACAGACCATCCCCCAGGCAGGCACCCATTCTCTCTCACAGACCCACAGACAGACCCAATGGCAGGCACTCATTCTCTCTCACACACACAGACACACAGACCCCCAGGCAGGCACCCATTCTCACACACACACACACACACACACACAAGTTCACTTTCATACACATACACACACTGAAGGCAGGCCCTCTCTTTTTGTTTTGCAAGCAGCCTTGGAGCCTCTCTTATTCCTGCTGTCACCACCACTGCGTGGCTGTTGGGGAGGAGCCAATCACTCATCACTGCTTCTGGCATTGATGTCCATTTTGCTACCTCCTCCTCTGTGCAAGCCCCATGATATTAAAAATTGGCAGGACTAGCACTTCCTCCATGCTGATCTCGTGAATCATGAGATCAGCATAGAGAAAGCTCTACTCTTGCGAGTTCTAATACTGTGGGTCTGCACAGATGGGGTGTCCTTCTCTGCTCAGCTGCCAGTGGGATGAGGTCCACCGGTGGCTGCACGAGCTCTCTCTCTTTTTTTCAGCCACTGGTGGGATCGGGTCCACCAGTGGCCACATGTACCTTCCTCCGTGGTATGACATTCGCGGCCCCCTGGAAGCTCATTCAAGGCCCCCAGGGGGGGCACATCCTCCCATTTGCATACCCCTGCTCTAGTCCAACTCCATCCAATTCATATCCTTTTGAATGTGTGATTTCCAGAATTTTTCACAGTATTTCAAATTATGTCCCACATCCCATCAGGGAATACAAGTACAATATTGCCTCCTTTTTTCTGCTGAACATTCCTTTCCTTATGCACCCAAGCAACTTTCTAGATTTTGCTATCACCTTATCAATTTATTTGGCCACCTTGAAGTCATCAGAAAAAAATCCCCCCTCCCCCCCCCCCCCTACTCTTAAATCATGCAGGAAAGAATTTTACCCCTCTAAACTGTACTGACCTTTGGTTTTTGCAGTCCAAATGCATGACCCTGCATTTTTTTTCACATTAAATTTTAGTTGCCAGACCCTCTAAGTTTCTGCATCTTCATGGGTGTCTACTTTGTTGTAGATCTTGGTATCATCCGCAAAAAAAGATAAATCTTTCCTGATAGTTCTTCCACAATATCGCTTATAAAAATATTGAAAAAGGACCGATGTCTGCAGCACACCAGTAGTAATGCCGCTCTCCTTGGAGTGAACTCCATGTACCACTACCCTTTGTCACCTGCCACTCAATCAGATTCTATCCCAGTCAGTCACTTCAGAGCCCATACCAAGAGCGCTCAGTTTATTTATGGTGTCTATGCAAACCATGTCAAAGGCCTTACTGAAATCCAATTATGCTACATCTAACACTCTCCCCTGATCCAAATCTCGGGTTCTCCAGTCAAAGAAATTGAGCAGATTCATCTTACAAGACCTATCGCTGGTAAAACTATGCTGCTTTGGATCTTGCAGTCCACTGGATTCCAGAAACTGCAGTATCCTCTGCTATAGCAGTGATTCCATCAATTCACTCAGCACTGGGATCAGATTAATTGACCTATAGTTCCCAGCCTTCTCCTTATTTCCACTTTTGTGAAGAGGAACCACCTCTGCCTACCTCCAGTCCTCCAGAACTACTCTCAGCACTGAAGAAATATTAAAAAGGTTGGTCAGCTAAGCTGCTAGAACTTTCCTAAGTTCCCTTGGCTATATCTCATCCTGTTCCATCACTTTCTCTTCTTTACATTTAGCTAGCTCCTCACAAGCATACGTAACCCCACTTTCCTCTGGAGCCACCTTCCTAGTCCTGGGGATCATTGGTCCATCTCTACCAGGGTGGAGGATACTCAAGTATCTCCAGGTGCAATGGGCTGGAGGGGCAGGACCACCTGCAAGGGCCAAACTGGGTTTAGGGCACTCCCTTGGAAAAATCAATGTTGAGACAATATTTGCACTCCAAAATAAATAGTTTTATTTATTAATGTAATATAATATACTGCAATTGTACCGCATCATGATGTTTAATGTAATGTAATGTAATATAGTTTCGCACTTGTTAATCTATCTTAAATTCTGTAACTATTCGCCTCTCTCTAGGTCCCTCTGACTGTTCTTCTCCCCGTTCCTCTCGAATCCCTTGTTAGATGTAACTTTCATTTCTCCTTCCAATCTGTTGAGTTCTTACCCCTGTTGTATGTAAACCGATGAGATATTCGTTTGAATGTCGGTATATAAAAAAATTCTAAATAAATAAATAATTTTTTTAATATTCTGATATTCTGCTCCAATCATACCGGTTAACAACAATATATAAATATATCAAAATCTTAGATAAATAACATTGAAATTTAAAATAATATCAGATTTGTAAATTCTAAAATAACATAAAATTCAAATATAAACAAAATAAAATATAACAAAAAATTTAAAAAATAAGGCACATCAGTATAACTTTGTCATGTAGTAATATAATAAAATTCAGACATGCTCCAGCTTTTCCTTTCACTCTCCAAATGCTTGTTTAAACAACCATGTTTTTAGGGTTTTTTTAAAAAGTTTGAAAATTAACTTCTAATCTCAGTTCCATTAGAAGCAAATTCCATAATTTGTGTCCCACCAGTGACAAGGCTCTTTCTCTCACTTTATTCAGATAATCAGATTTGAGTGATGGAATAGTTAGAAGGCCTTTATTACCTGAATGTAAGTTGCACTGTAGAGTATGAATAAGTAATGATGTTTTTAACCATTCAGTATTATCATTATATAGTGATTTATGAATTACACAAATAACTTTATATTGAATTCTGTGAGTGATCAGTAACCAGTGTAGATTTTTTTTTTAAAATAGGAGTAATGTGATCATATTTCTTTGTACCAGTGAAAACCCTGGCTGCTGCATTCTGTTAAAGCTGCAATGGTCTGAGAGTAGAAGACAGGAGACCTAACAAAAGGGCAAAATAGGATAAATCAGAAAAAAACAGATACAATCAAAACTCACTCTTCCAGTCATCCCAATCACTCCTTCTTATGTACCTTGTGGGTTGCAGATCCCTTCTGAAAAAGCCAACAAATTTTCATCTCTCAATCATAGGATTATTTCCTTCCTTTACTAGGAAATTCCAGCTCCTCTTGTCTTTAATAGAGATGTGAATCGTGTCCTCGATCGTCTTAACGATCGATTTCGGCTGGGAGGGGGAGGGAATCGTATTGTTGCCGTTTGGGTGTTTAAAATATCGTGAAAATCGTTAAAATCGTGAGCCGGCACACTAAAACCCACTAAAACCCACCCCCGACCCTTTAAATTAAATCCCCCACCCCAAATCCCTTAATACTTCATCAACTTTGGGAGGGAAGTACTTACTTGCCCTAAACCAATGGCAGGAAAACCGGCACACTAAAACCCCCTAAAACCCACCCCGACCCTTTAAATTAAATCCCCCCCCCTCCCGAACCCCCCCCCCCAAATGCCTTAAATTACCGGGGGGTCCAGTGGCGGTCCGGAACGGGCTCCTGCAATTGAATTGTGTTGTCTTCAGCCGGCGCCATTTTGCAAAATGGCGGCCGCAAAATGGCGGCGGCCATAGACCAACACGATTCGACTGCAGGAGGTCGTTCCGGCCCCCCGCTGGACTTTTGGCAAGTCTTGTGGGGGTCAGGAGGCCCCCCCAAGCTGGCCAAAAGTCCCTGGGGGTCCAGCGGGGGTCCGGGAGTGATCTCCTGCCGCGAATCGTTTTCCGTACGGAAAATGGCGCCGGCAGGAGATCGACTGCAGGAGGTCATTCAGCGGCGAACCGGAACCCCCGCTGAATGACCTCCTGCAGTCGATCTCCTGCCGGCGCCATTTTCCGTACGGAAAACGATTCGCGGCAGGAGATCGCTCCCGGACCCCCGCTGGACCCCCAGGGACTTTTGGCCAGCTTGGGGGGGCCTCCTGACCCCCACAAGACTTGCCAAAAGTCCAGCGGGGGTCCGGAACGACCTCCTGCAGTAGAATCGTGTTGGTCTATGGCCGCCGCCATTTTGCGGCCGCCATTTTGCAAAATGGCGCCGGCTGAAGACAACACAATTCAATTGCAGGAGCCCGTTCCGGACCGCCGCTGGACCCCCAGGTAATTTAAGGCATTTGGGGGGGGGGGGGTTCGGGAGGGTGGGAGATTTAATTTAAAGGGTCGGGGGTGGGTTTTAGGGGGTTTTAGTGTGCCGGTTTTCCTGCCATTGGTTTATATAGCAGTAATGAAGAGTCCTCAGACAGCTTTCATGGCAGGCAGGAAGAGGGAGAAGGCAAAGAGGCAAAGAGGGTTTGTCCTCCCGAGCCTCTTCCTTTTATTGTACATTCATACAAAGGCAGATGATGTGTCATTACATGATTGGCTACTTTCCCATAGCAACAGAAGAGTCATTACACCATTGGCTTTGGCTCAGGGGGTGTGCACGGATCATATCATTGGCTGCTGAAATCTATACCTCCTGACTTTGTCCTGCCTCTGACTAGGGAAAACCCAGCCCCTCCCCCAGGAATTCAGGGCCAACAGGTATCCTTTCCCAGGCAGAGACTTAAGCACAAGTGATGCTTTTATTCAGGCAAATGTCAGGGAGAAGGGAAGTTAGTGTTTAAACCTGATGAAATGGCTTGCTGGCAAGCGCATATTTCCCACATCTCACCCTTTCTGTTTTTGTTTAGGCAGCTCAGTAAAGCTTTAGACCCTTACTGAAATCTGTTATGTCTTGGTATGGGCTGGAAATAGGGGAAGGGGGATTATGGAGAGAAGAAAGCTATAATTCGACGTGGTGTGCCAGCTGTCGATGAGCTCCTGAATCTCCATATCACCCAGAGCAGGTGCAGGTGGTGTGCCAACTCTGCAGGGCTCATGATTCCCTATTAGGCATCTACAAGACATCTTTGTATCCGGGCTGAGAGCAAGGTTTCAATATAGATATGAGGGTTGGGTATGCACTGAATACAGCATCACAGGCAAACAATTAAGATAATTACAGTAATTATAATAGAAATCACCCTTTTGAGACCAGAAATATCAGGGAGTCAGGGCCATAGCCAATCCCATGGAGAAGTAGGTATTCTGTCTGAAAATGGTGCATCAGCAACCATGGTTTCTATCTGCTCTATGGTATGTGTGAGGTTTGCTTTAATAAACTGATATGTACACACAGCAATGAGATCCAATTAATGCACAAACACCACCCTTTAAGGCTAAAATGGTTTCTAAGGTATAGCTGTTCTGAATGCTACTTCTCTAATCTGAGAGACTTTTGTTGTAAGTAGTTTTAATGCATAGACTGTCTGATTAAATAGGGCAGTCGTCCAGTTAGCTAGGATGTGTAAGTCTCTGTAATTCATAGTTGTTCCCATTGGGGGAAACAGGCTTCTAGCTATCTGAGTTTCTGTATACTTTTCTATGGGATTATTTATCGCCTCCCTTTTGTTACAGAGCCTTGCTTTGGGTAAAATTTTTGACTGCATAGTATGAGGGAAGGATGTAGCCTAAAGTGCATCTTTCTCTCCATCTTGGGGAAATGTACATATATGCTCTACACCCACATAACATCCATATGTTTCCTAACAGATTAGTGGACATGTCATTGGTTATCATTTGGGCTATATAACTACAAAAGGTAAATCCTTCATCCCCTCTATACTTTCTGTACCTGCTTGGGTCTCCCACTGCACATCCTGAAATCTGCCAATTGCATACATATGTGGTATAACTATGCAAGTGTTCAGTGATTAATACAAATGTTCGGTTACAATATGGATATTTCCCACCTGAATCCCTTTCCCATCCCCTGTATCATAGTCCCAACGAAGAGCGGCAGACTCTTGAATACAGCTACCAATGTGTAGTATGGTATTATTAACTGGAGAGTTAATGAAAACCTCTCTGTAAAGGATAATTAGTCCATACTGTAAGGTTAAATGGTACAGCATGCATCAGTAGTTCTCCGCAGGCTTGGGTTGGCATATGTGTGCAGATCTAACAGTCTGTTCGATTCAACAGGTGTGAAAAGTTCTGTGCATGTTGTTCTGTCAGAGTCCTTGTTCTGAAATCACCATAGCTGGAGAAATAAGGCAAAAGATGAGGATGCAGAACACAATTGTTAATGAGTTGGCATTCAGGCAAGAAAAAGCGGCTAATAAGTTCTCTGGAGTTTTCTCAAGGCCTTGCTGTTCCAAGAGTTGTGCAGATTGGTTGGATAGGGCCTTGATCTGTCCCCAGGTCATGTGGTGCTGCTTTTTGCAAGGAGTCCAGTCTCTGTCCTTCTGAGGGCTGTGGAGGCTCAGGGAGAAGTTTGTGATCGGGTCCTGTAGACCTGGACACCTTTCCATCTTTCCACGGCTTGATATACCTGTGGAAGCAAGCAGAGAAACATATCCTCGTTCCCCATTTTAAGGGAACGGGACCGTACCAGACATTAAATATTCTATACAAAACTGATGGCTGTGGGTGACTAACCCTAGTCCCATAATGATTACTCATGGCTGTGTTCTTAAATTTGAACCTGATATGTTTAGATGATTTAAAGTAAACAATACTTTGTTCTTGTTCAGCCAGTCCTTCTTAGGGGGAAGTCCAGGGGCAATTATCCCTCCTTTTTGTTTTTGTTTTCAAGAGCTCTTAAGGGTATGATTTGCTCTCTCCACAATGGCTTGCCCTGTGGTGTTGTAGGGGATGCCAAATAAGTATTTAATATTCAATTATTGACAAAATTCATGCAAAGGAATGGCTGCAGTAAGCAGAGCCATTATTAGTTTTCAGAACGTAACCCCATTATCAAGAATTTTTTATGCAGTGATCAATTTTCATTCAGTAAAATAGCAATAAATGTAAATTAATCGTTTAAAGGAAAAGTCATTTGCAGTAAGCAGGATCAAATGACAAGTATATTAGACATCACATTAAACATATGTTACACAAGACTGACATATATTCATTCATCTTGCAAATATTCATTTACACCAAACTGACACATATTCATATTCATTCATAGTCTTCTTGGCATCAAGACAGACAACAGATAACACATAATATGAGCTAAAAGTCTTATCAAAAAGTTATCAAAAACAAAATTAGATCAAGGATCAAAAATCAAAAGGTGTTAGAAAAATGTTAAAATAAACTGCAAAGTGTCCATCTTCACATCTCCTCATGGCAGGAAGGCTGTAAATCTGGAAAATATTAAAAACTGGCATACAGCAAACATTTATTAAGGTAAGGATTAAAGTGAAATTCTTACTTTTTTAACCTTGGATAAATTAATTCTATTATTCAATTTAATAAAATCAATTTGGATTTGCAAGAAAAGGCTTGGGAGGGATTGCTTTAGATGTAGCAACCTCTGTCAGTAAAAATTTTAAGGTTCAGAATTCTGTATAAATTTTGTGAAAAAGAAAATAAAACTGAAGTTTCTTTAATACAGAAGGTCCATAGGCCTGAAAAATAAAAACTATTATACAACAGAATTATTAAAACAATAATATAATATAACTTGTAGAATAACATAGCGCCTCCTAGTGGAGACCCCATCATTACTTTATAGATTGCAACTATTGTTCCAGGTTGCAATCAATAATACTCTGAGCTTAAATTCAATGTGGAGTAACAGAATAGAATTTCTTCTTATAATTATTAGAATAGGAAATTAAACACGCTGTTTGCTCAGCTCTGTCTGCTGCATGCTAAAGTTTGAAAGTATTAAAAGATTAAAGACATATAGAAAGTAGAGAGAGAAATTGCAGGACTAAGTCCAGTTTTTTTTCTTTTCAAAAGTTCTCCCTCCCTCCCCCATGAGTGGCTAGCAAGAGTTACAGAAAAGGGGGGGAGGAGCAGTGTTTCTCAAAAGAAAAGAACTGCACCCAAGGAGTTAATCCTTCAGTCAATAGGAACTTGAAGATAGCATTGTTTAACAAATTAACATCAACCATAGACAATGGCTTGGCAAGGACTGATTCCCTGCAGACAGACACCATTCCAATCCACTTTTGTCCTGAAAGGGAGAATCACAGTAAAGATATGTGTTCTGTACGCTAGCAATTCAAACTATAAACTTAAATCTCAGAGAAATGGAGTCATTTTAAATGTGAGCCAAATAAACTTTGCAAAAGGGAAACTTTCACATGTAATTTATACAGTATATTATTCAAATTTCAGTACAGTTTGTAACATAAGGTTCAGCATTCACTTTGTGGGGGAAAATACTCTCAAAGTATGCAGATTTTTTGTAACTGAATTTCAAATAGAAACTACTCCTTAAGCATGCAGTCCCTCTGCAACTGAACATCGAAGACCAGGAGAAACCATTTTTTCCAAATTTGTACTGTTTGTAGAGAGAAACCATTTTTTCCAAATTTGTACTGTTTGTTAATAGAAACCATTTTTTTTTTCTTTTCATAGTGATATTTTCTTTGCTTGTAACGCAGGAGTCTAATTAAATCCTTTTTTTCATAAGGATATTTTCTTTGCTTGTAACACAGGAGTGCAGCTGCCTGGCCCAAGGTCTTACACGCTGATTTCTTTGAAGACCTGGGGGCATAGTCACTGCACATGGCATTCCGGGCTGCACTCAACTCTATTGCTGCCACACCTAGTTCTTTGTTTCTTTCTGTAATGGGAAAGGCCTGAATCCCTTTCAATAATTCCTCCCTTGTGAGATTTCCATGTTCAAGGTGGAATCCCATGCTGACCGCTGCACATAAATTGTTACCGGGAGCAGTGGTTTGAGATAGTAATTTACCTGCACAAATTTGTGATGCAGAATTAATGACTGTCTCAGGCAATGGCAAATGAATGTTTAGGGAGTGGTTAGTGGGGGAAGGGGGTTGCAGGCAAGATGAAGGAAGGCTAGTTTTTCTGACCTCAGTGTTTTTAGTTTCCTGGGGTCTTTTCTCTGAGATGGATGCAGAGGAAGCCTCAGGAGCCATGTGATTGTGTGTCCCCAGATGTTCAATTTCATTTTCTGTCCCCCTTTGTTCATGGTTCTTTTCTGGGATGGGGAAGGCTTGAAGTCCTTCTAATAATTCTGTTTCTGCAAGGTTTTCTTTCTGCAGTTTCTGCTGAAATTCAATGCTAATCGCCCCACCCAGGCCAGGTGGTGGCTCTATTGTTCTCAAGGACTGCTTTTCTGAAGAAATGGGGAAGGTGTGAATTGCTTGTGCTTTGGGTGTAGGTATGGGGAGCTGAGGATACAAAGAATTTGCTGTCTCTGAGGAAGACTGAGAAGATGGGGGAAGGGTATGTCTGCCTGCTTCTAAAAGCACATGGTTTGAAACTGCTGTTTTTAAACCTTTTTTTTCTACCATGTGTTCAATGGCTTCTGTACATTTTTGCCAGATTAATTTTAGCTTTATGGGAGCTCTGGGAGCCGTATGAAGATAATTGCCGATTGAAATCCAATTCTGGGTATTTAGAGTTCCAGACTCCATCGAATACCAAGGGCAACGGCAAGCTATTTCACTTATTAATTTTTCTAAGTCCCCCAGGCTGACTTGCGCTATTTTTCTTCTGGTGATGAAATAATGATTATTGATGATTTGCTGCAGCTTCCTGGCATGTAGCCTCTGCTGTATAGTCAAATCATTGCCCATGCTTATGAGTGTGGGGAACAAACTTGCTAAAAAATACTTAAATATACTAAAAAGTACTTTAATATACTTACGATTAGCAGATCTGTTGAACGGTACGTACCTTTAAGCTATGACCAGCCAAAATAAGCATGGAGTTTATCATCACTGTCGCGGGTCACCAGATATAGCAGTAATGAAGAGTCCTCAGACAGCTTTCATGGCAGGCAGGAAGAGGGAGAAGGCAAAGAGGCAAAGAGGGTTTGTCCTCCCGAGCCTCTTCCTTTTATTGTACATTCATACAAAGGCAGATGATGTGTCATTACATGATTGGCTACTTTCCCATAGCAACAGAAGAGTCATTACACCATTGGCTTTGGCTCAGGGGGTGTGCACGGATCATATCATTGGCTGCTGAAATCTATACCTCCTGACTTTGTCCTGCCTCTGACTAGGGAAAACCCAGCCCCTCCCCCAGGAATTCAGGGCCAACAGGTATCCTTTCCCAGGCAGAGACTTAAGCACAAGTGATGCTTTTATTCAGGCAAATGTCAGGGAGAAGGGAAGTTAGTGTTTAAACCTGATGAAATGGCTTGCTGGCAAGCGCATATTTCCCACAGGTTTAGGGCAAGTAAGTAAGTTCCTGCCCTCCCCCTTCCCCCGATTTACGATTTTTTAACGATAAATCGGGGGAATTGGTATTGTATCGTTGCCCTAACGATTTTTGATGATTTAAAATATATCGGACGATATTTTAAATCGTCAAAAAACGATTCACATCCCTAGTCTTTAACCTTAGGATACTAGGACGTGCTATTGAGAAGGAAAGCTTCTGCTTTCCAACCCTGGCTCTCTTGGAGGGAGCTTACAGACTCCTGCCTCTGAGTCTGCAACTGTTCTCTTCACCACTTTCTTGGACTAGTGGTCTATATATCCCCTCATTTCTCTATGGCATACATAGAAAGCAACTGTCTTAGACCTAGATTCATCATTTTGCTATAAATTTCACCACAATGCATGTTAAATTTATCACAGCTGTGATATTTCCACATTGCAAGCTATGGAGAGAGAGAGAGAGAAAAACTCTTTATAAGGCTCTCATATAAGTAAACTATTTATACCACTGTAGGAGGGTCAACTAGTAACTCGAGGTGAGGTTTTGATGGTGGTCTAGGGTTTGGCAGGCAGGTTTACATGCACTGCACAGTCAGTCAGAGGTACGAACGGCACAGTACACATCAGTGAAGATTTGATGTGATTTGGCGTGAGGACAAAGTAGGTAAAGAATACAACGTACATACCTCATCTTTGTGTACCTTTCCTCACGCCAAATCACATCAAATCTTCACTGATGTGTAGTGTGCTGTTCGTACCTCTGAATGTGCATGTAAAACTTCCTCCCAAACCCTAGATTACCACCAAAACCTCACCTCGAGTTACTAGCTGACCCTCCTACAGTGGTATAAAAAGTTGACTAATATGTGTACGTCTCTAGAGTCTCAGTTTCTCTCTCTCGCTCACTCCATTATTTAGTACAAATTCCAGTTTGAGCATTTCACACAGCACATCACCCAGAAAAAAGGTGTAATTATAATGTGCATTACACTATCACACACAACATTAAACACTCCTCATTTTCGTTTTGACTACATTTTTAGAATTTGCATACACATCTCGCAGTGCGTTATTTATTACATGTGTTATGGCATTATCGCGGGCATTAGGGCCCTAACACTCGAGATAAGGCCTTAATGCAATTTGATGAATGACCCCCTTAAAATGGACCATATTTCATAGTCCTCACTCCAAACTAGATTCCTGTACTGAGGACACACATTAGTGGGAAATCTAAGGGGTCCCTACATTTAGGAAATGGAAAACTGAAGAAGAAACTGCTGACAAGACACTGTAGACGAACACTGAGTAAAAAAAAAGTTGAGTTAGGAATATTTTAACAGGAAAAGAAATTGAGAGAGAATAAAAGCAGAGCACTAAACCAACTAGAGAATCTCAGAAGAATTTTTTTAATTCAATATCAGTATCAAGTCCAACCACATTAGGCAAATGCAATGAGCAAAAGTAAATGATCCCATCTAAAAAACCCCCAAAAAAAACAACGCATGGAAGCCTCAAAACTGATGATTCTATTATAAGATGGGTGCAGTCATGCATGGCACCACGCTGTCTGTTGGCCCTCATTTGGTGTCTGGTGACAACAACATTATCAGCAAAACAAGTTTTACATATTATTTTGACAGGAAATTTACATGCTTTACTTGAGTGTTTACATAATTAGCTTCTTTCAATTCTTCAATAAAAAAACAACACATTTAAAAAACATCAAACCATAAGTGTACTGTACATGGAAAGCAAGCAACACAGTTCTGCAGTATCAAAGTGCTGACAAAAGAGAATCCCCATACCTTTACATTTTAATTAATAGGATTGCAGTTTTCATAATCATGTTTAAATTAGCATAATATGCTCTAAATCTCTGAGTAAGTGACAAGAAACTGAAAGAACATTTTACTTTGTATAGTTATTAAATAATGAATCATAGGGCTTATTCAAAGAAATCAAAACTAATATGCCTCTTCTCAAATTCTCTCTTTGTCTTTCTCCTACCCAATGTTTTGGGGGAAGGGTGGGTTTACCTATCTTACTATCTCTTATGGATAGCTCATAGATGATATACATTACACATGGGTATATCCGACCCGGGCACTGGGCTCGAGTACACTTACTAAAACATAGGGCTTGATTATAGTGAACTATACTGTAGAATATTTTGCCATATTTGTGCCCATATATACAGAATGGGGTAATTTTCAAAAGATTCCAGCGTGTAAAATTGGAAGTCATGTGTGTAAGTAGCAAGTACACATGCAAGTAGTATTTTGTAAAAGCCTGGAGTATGAGCTTACTAACACTGTGGCATGGAAAGGTAAACCAAAAAAAAGGGGGTGTTCTGGTGTGGGGTTTGGAAGTTTGTGCACAAGCCAGAATAATTGAAATTATCCATTATTATGGTGGTGCGAATTTTGGGCCTAATTTTCCAAGCTGCTTGTACGCGATAAGGGACCTTTCGCACACGAAAAGTCCCTTATCACGTGCGATACCAGGATTGGGGCGGTGTCGGCCCCGGAAGAGGAGGAGTTGGGGTGTCACCGGGGCCGACTCTGCACCGACGCCGCGGACAGCAAAAAGGTAAGGCCCTTTTCGTGTCCGCTTTCGCTCCTAATAGCTACACCTCCTATGGTGGCGCTATTGGGTGCGAAACCGGCAGCGATCGCACCACGATGGTGCGATCGCTGCCGGCTAGCGCAGGCCCGCCCCCCGATTCGGCCCCTCGCCCCTCATCTTCTAAAGTATCGCAGGCCTGCGATACTTTAGAAAATGAGGCCCTTTGTTAGTGTCCCTAAATTCTGTTATCATTTCATCATCTGTCCATTTCGCTCAGGTGTGTTGCGTGTCCCGCCTGTGGCAGGCCCGCGACCGGGCCCACTTACCTCTGGCGCCCGGCTCCTGGACCCAGCCAGTCCTCACTAGCAGCAGAGGGCAGCCGCCTGCGCTCCCGAACCCCCGTTGCCTCCTCGGCTGTTCCTGGCTCCCGGCGGGTCTCCCCGTGTGTGCCGTGGGGAAACACTACCGTCCAGCGCTCTGCCTCTCCTAGGTGCACGCGCGCCTTGCCAGCATTTAAAGGGGCCGAGGTGGGAAACTAGCCTGTGGCCCAAGATGATGACATCATTGGGCCCTGCTACTTAAGGGAGGGCCCGCCACTTGTTCCTTGCCTTGGCAACAGGTCTCCATGCTTGTCTTGTGCTCATTGCTTGTTCTAGTTCCTGACTTCATTCCTGGTTCCTGATTCCTACCTAGCCTTGTTTGGACTGACCTCTGGCTTAGACCCTTGCTACGTTTGGACCATGCTCAGGACTGACTTCTGGCTTTGACCTTTGCTTCGTTTGAACTCCACACCTTGACTAGCTCATCTCGCCTGCCCCAACTCCAGGCTGTTCTACTATGCCTTCTCATGCTCCTGCCTTCTACTACCCGGGCGTCATCTATTACTGTTCCTGGCCTGGCCTTGGCGCCTGAGTCTCTGGATCCCTGCCTCATCCGAACCTGCTTCGGTCCCTCCGATACCTCTGCTGGTCCCTAGCTGCCTGCAATAACATCCACTGGGAGTTGTCTGACGGAGGCCCGCCTAAGACCAGCCGGCCCCAGCACCCAAGGGTTCAACCTGCGGGTAATGAGGGCTGGTATTGGTGAAGCTCCAGTCAGCTTCCATCTCCTAGTCTGCTCCGCCTCCCGACAGTGGGGACCCGTGGGGCTTGCCCTACAGGTAGCGTCAACCCCACCTCGGGCCAAGGGTCTACATCCAGCGCAACAAGGTGGATGGAGAGTACACCCCTACTGCTATTTTCTGCCCCTTCTCCATAAGGATTCTACACTACATTTTGGTTCTTGCAGAAGTTTTATCTTGTTTGACTCTATGCCTTCTTTAAAATATATTGCCACGCCTCCCCCAATTTGAACCATTCTGTCATTGCGATATAATTTGTATCCTGGTATCACAGAGTCCCATTGGTTATCTTCCTTCCACCAGATCTCTGCGATGCTAATTATATCTACCTCTTCATTCAGTGCTATGTATTCTAATTCTCCTTTCTTATTTTACAGACTTCTAGCATTTGCAGACTGGCATTTCAAAGTATGTTATTTGCTTGCATTATCAATCTGTTTATCAGCTGACCAGGGCAATTTCAGATCTTTTTGCTCTGTCTGCTCTTTACTTAAAGGCCTCTGGGTTATTTTAGCATTTAATGCAACCTCTCGGTCTGGATACCCTAACATCCCTGTTTTGTTAGTATCTTTTTTAGTTTCAGATTTCTTTTATTGCATTTCAAGACTGGTAATGTATGTCAACTTAAATCAAGCACCCAGTGGTGAGGGTGTTACATCACACCTTCAGGTTCCATACAAACCAATCTGGAAATCCATCTTTTCACATTAAACCCTATTTCCTCCCCTATCCTTATCTCCCATTATATGCCGCCCAAAAGTACACAAAACAACTATAGTGTAACATCCATACCACTCATAATTCCTCTGAGTTGCGATGAAATCATGTTGACATAATAGTCACAATCAAACTTCTCGCAACTGGAGATAAAGAGTTTAAATAAACATCCCATTTCTTCACAAAGTCTCATTTCTTCAGAGACCATTCTATTTTTTTTCTACATATTTTTCCAGCACACATCTGGTGGATTATGTGTGTCTGTGTGTTTTGAGAGCCTGTGTAGGTGAGAGAGCATATGAGTATGTGAATGAGAGCCTGTGTGTAAGTGAGAGAGAGAACATAAGAACATGCCATACTGGGTCAGACCATCAAGTCCAGCATCCTGTTTCCAACAGTGGCCAATCCAAGTCACAAGCAAGTACTCAAACATTAGATAGATTACAAGCTACTATTGCTTATTAATTACTGTCAGAGCAGTTTATGGATTTATCCTCTATGAACTTATCCAAACCTATTTTAAACCCAGTTACACCAACTGCTGTAACCACATCCTCTGGCAATGAATTCCAGAGCTTAACTATGTGCTGAGTGAAAAATAATTTTCTTCAATTTGTTTTAAATGAGCTTCTTGCTAACTTCATGGAGTGGCCCCTGGTCCTTCTATTATCTGAGTGAATAAATAACCAATTTACATTAATTTGTTCAAGTCCTTTCATGATTTTGTAGACTTCTATCAAATACCCCACAGTCATCTCTTCTCCAAACTGAACAGCCCTAACTTCTTTAGCCTTTCCTCATTGGGCAGCCGTTCCATGCTCCTTATCATTTTGGACACCCTTCTCTGCACTTTCTCCAGTGCAGCTATATCTGTTTATATTCTGTTTCCATGGTCTGGAGCACATTCTCTCTGATCAGGGAGTGAAATTCACAGCTCACTTTTGAAGAAGCCTAAGCAAAAAAATTGGAATCTCTTTGGGTCTTTCTTCGGCATACCATCCACAAAGTAATGGGCAGGCAAAGAGAGCCAACCAGACCTTTAAGGGATTCTTGAGGGCGTAATTCAATGAACAGCAGGATGATTCGGCATATCTTCTCCCCTGGGCAGAATTCTGCCACAACAACCGTGTTGGAGACTCCTCAGGATCATGTTCATTCTAGATCTTGTTCAACAGACATCCTCGGGTGCCACTTCCCATTCCAGTAATGGTTCCATATCCTGCAGCTGACATCATGAGACAAGCCTTCCAGAAGTTATGACAAAGGACTCCAACTTCTCACATCAGCCGCTGAAAGATACAAGAGGCAGGCGAACAAAAGACGCTGGCCAGCACTCCATCTCAAACCTGAGGACTTGGTATGGTTTACCCTCAACTTCCAGCTCAGAAATCCCTCTACTAAGTTCTCACCACATTTCATCAGGTCATTCCCCATCATTCACCAGATTTGACCAGTGACTTATCAGCTGAAACTGCCACCCACCCTTAAGGAGCACATTGTGTTCCATGTCTCCCTCCTCAGACCTCTACTCTTGACATGGCCATCACAGCCTCCTCCTAAACCAATGACGATAACATCAGAGAAGGACACTAAATATAAGTTCCAGGAAATTCACAACTCCAGGAGAATTTGGAACCAATTTCAGTACCTCATCTCATGGAAGAGCTTTGGCCCTGAAGAGAACATGTGGAAGCCCACCTCCAACATTCAAGCCCCTCAACTCACTAAGGCGTTCCATCAGTGCTTTCCCCAGAAGCCTAAACTGAAAGGCCTGGGGAGGGGGCTTAAAAGGGTAGGTACTGTAACATTTGGTCAACCGCAGAATGGCCCTGTGACTGGCCTCACTCACCCCAACATGCCTCTTGTCTCTGCTAGCAACTCTGCCGTTACCACCACCATGCTCTTGATGCACTGCTGTGCTCTCTCTTAGGGATATGCATGTGCACACCATCACCAGCTATAGAGGCCCTGCAGTGCGAAAGGAACTTGCGACACTCATTAATGATGTCAGAATGTCAGGGTATTTGAACCCCTGCTACACTCGTAGCCTGTTGCCTCAACAACAGGTCCTCATGCTTTGCAGTGCATGTTGCTATTTCTTTATGCCTTGCCTTGTTATCCTCGTATCTTGCCTCATTGTCCTATTCCTTGCCTCCTTATCCTGCATCATTGCTTTGTTCCTGTCTTACCCTGCCTCTCTATTGCCTTCCCCTGACCATCCTGGCTTGTCTTATTCCCCAGTGTCCTGTCTTGCCTTGTCTGCCACTCAGTTCTGACCTCTGATGCAGATACTGACCACTGGATTGCCACCTGCTCTGACCCTTGTCTGGATATGAATATAGGGTACTCTTCTAGGTTGCTGCCTGCCCTGAATCCTGGTTGGTCCCAGATACTGTTTTCTCACTGCCTGCCCCTGATCTAGGCCTGGAACCAGTTACCCTTGCTTACCATAAGCCCTGACCACTGCCTGCACCTTGACTTGTCTGACCACTCCTTATGGGACTTTTGCCTAAGCCCTTCCAGCCCCTGGAACCCAAGGGCCCAACCTGCAGGGAATGGGGCTGCTATAGGTGAAGCTTCTGCTCCAGTCCCAGTAAGAACAAGTCATAAGAACAGGCTTGCCATACTGGGTCAGACCAAGTATTCTGTTTCCAACAGGGGCCAAACCAGGTCACAAATATCTGGTAGGATACCATCAGCTGTTGGCATGGGCCTAGTGGGTTTGCCTGCTAGGCAGCATCAACCACGCTACAGCCCAAGGGCTCATATCTGTGACACGATTTTTGCCAGTCTTTTTACAAAATCAGTGAAGAAAAAGTCCTCCAGAGGAGACTTTCTCTTTTTCTGTGGAAGAGAGGTCTGAGGAGAGGTTTTCTTGATGAGAGTACTCCTCAGATCCTAGGCATACCCCCAGGAATACTCAAGCTCTAAACTAGAATCAGAGGTTGGAGGTTCTGTTCCAGTCTGCATTTGGCTAGAAGACAAGACCTCCATGAGAGAACCCCTTGCCTGATGGTGTCTGGTGGTGCCTTTGGGAAGATTACACTCCTCCCCCAATGGATTGGACATTGACACTAGTGCAGCAATCCTCAATACCAATGCCTTTCTAGGAACTTGCATCAAGGTCCTTCTACCAGATACCGTCTAGAACACTTGTTCCTGAAACAAGAAAGAAGAAGAAAATGAACCCAAAGGAAACAGCCTTAGATTAGAGCATAAAAAATAACACTGTAATTAAAAATAAGTCAACGTATCTGTCAGAGTCTCTTCTAATGTCCTTATTTTATCTGAAGAACAAAATAAAGTAATTAATTCTTATTGCAAAAGCCAGCAGTCTGCATAGAATTTACCAATTCAGCTATGCATTTTGCATTTTGAATTTCAAGTGGAGATTTTGCTCTTAGAATGTATTTTATATTTAGTGAACCAGTTTCTAGCTAAAATATTTACCTGTGCAGACATTGCTTTCTTTGTAATAGCTGTGCAATACTTATTGGCTCTAAAGTTAATCTAGAAATTATCTTGCCAGCCTAGAAAACCCAACTACAAAAACAACAAAAAAGTTTAAATTAGAAAATTTAAATGGCGTGAATTATTTCTTAAAGTGTATATTCAATAAGAGGAACTATAACTATATATCGAGTGTTTAAAATTTAATTAATATTCAAATCCATACTTTAGCCTTCCTCCCTTATCTCCAGGGAATCAGTTCTTGTGTTCACTACTATTACATAATAGGAAGGGGAAGCAATGTTTTTAAATACAGTCCCTCAATGTTGGGATAGCATATTGATTTATGGGTTAAAATATAAAATATAATTGATTCTCTGAAAAGAGAAATCTGTTGGTAGCCCATTTCTGTTTCACGATGACTTTCTACATCATTATAGAAATAGCTAAGAATGAAATAGCAGTGATCGCAGACATTGCTGAGTGCCTTGCAAAAGAAAAATGGTACCAAGAAATCATTTGACTGTCAGCAGAGAATATGTCTCCTCTCACATAGTGGAATGGTTACCCTAACTCCCAATTGTTGTCCAGGATTGCTATAACAATCTTAAGCGTTCCACCCATAGCAGCTTCTTGTGAAAGGGCCTGGAAGGCTTTCAACTCATTCAAGACAAAGAAAGAAGAATAGATTAAGAAATGAACATGGTGTTAAATTAGTTTCTATACTTGAAAGCACAAAATGGATTAAACTACTAGAGGTTAGATTAAATGCCTACTTGATGGGCTGTACCTAGAATCAAAGATTTAAAAAGGTCAATTCAGGAGAAATCTAAACTTCAGCTACTACACCAGTTAAAAATTCTGCTCATAATTTCAAAAGTCTGTGTTTCCTGTATCCATTTTAGGATTTAAAAAAGGCATGTGAGTTATGCAAAGTTATTCTACCATATAACACTTACCTTATTCAGCTGTATTGGCTTTAAGAATTGAATTTAAGGTCTTAATATAAGGCTTATCTTTGTCTTATTGTTCCTTTAGTCTGAACAGAATATAGGGACACTTTTTCTTTCTGCTGATCAGATGCTGGGCTCTTAAGTGTTCGCAGGATTCATCTTGCATCCACAGGCTTTTAGTTATACAACCCTACGTCTGCAGCTCTCTCCCCAGAGTTTTAAAGGACTGGCAATATGAAGACATAAAGTGTATTCACTCAGAAACTTGTTTTAATTATACTCTAAATGAAGTGCCTTGGGATATGGTATTGTGTTAAAAAAGCTCTCAGTAGATGGAGATTATATTGCATTACTTTGGCAAGGCAGTGAGAGAAGTCTCATACTCCAGCTCTTAGCACCATGTGCAGGATTTTAGCTTTTAACCATGTCAGTCCCATAACAATTTTGCAGCATGGATGCACATTTCCCAGAATTAACATACATAAAAAATACAGTACTCTACTCCTTAGGCATGTAGGAACTTGAAAAAAATGGACCATTCATAGCTAATCACTTCCAAAATTTCCTTAATGTAGTAACCTGTTTTAAAACCACAGAGATGTCTTTTTTCGTGAAAATAGAAAAAACGGCATCGGCTGTCACATATTGTTTAAAAAATGTGTTTTGTTGCTGAAAATAAGCAGATTTATGGAATTTGTATTGAAAGTAAAATATCTTTCTGTAGCTATCATATGAAATCTTTTTATTTCTATTCTTTTCTCATTCCCTTAATGTTTAACTAAACCTATCTAATTATGAACTGAACAGAAATAACCTGCTTTTTTAATGTTACAATAGGATCTTAAAAACTCATCAGTCTGGAAATTTAGAGTTAAGACAGTAATATCTAGAAACAGAAGAATGCCTGCTGAATGCTAACTTCTCAGCATCTTCTGTATTTGAGTTTCATTTTTGCTTCAATTCAACAAAATTCTGGAACAGCACAAGTAAGTGAATAATTGAATATGCTTGGCTGTAGTTTTTATGCCTATCACAATAAAAGTTATTCAGTACACTTTGCAGCTATTTGTTTGAGACTGCACAATCATATGCATTTTATGTGATGGGAAGTGGTATTATAAAGGCTCTATTTTTATGCCGCTAACTTTAATCAACCCCCCCCCCCCCCCCTGACTATAATCAGAAAAACTATTCTGCAAGAAGATCTTTCCTTCTTAGTGACTAGGTGACTGCCTAGGATGGCAGCTTCTGGGGGAGGGGGGCGGGGGGAAGCAGTAGTGACAGCAAAACAATAGGCTCATCTAGCCATATAAAATCAGAGAGCCATCCATTTTTTAATCACTTTGTCTTCACGTCTTTCATCTGCACAAGTAAACAGCCACACCAAGTGTAGCTTTTCACCATGCCTTTAGTTTTGTGTGTTAGATTTTTTTTTTTTTTAGGTGGTTTGACTCAAAGTACAATGTCAAATTATATGTTTTACAGGATTGTCCCAGGAGGGGTGGTAGGGTCACCATGATTATTGAATTTATTATCGTGAAAATCTCAGATGGGGACGGGGCACAAGGCTGAAGTATTGCCTAGGTTGCCTTGCCCATTCCTGCCTTCCCATAAACAAGAACATGCCATACTTGGTCAGACCGAGGGTCCATCAAGCCCAGTATCTTGTTTCCAACAGTGGCCAATCCAGATCACAAGTATCTGGCAGCATCCCAAAAGGTCAATAGTTTCCATGTTGCTTATCCCAGGGATAAGCACTGGATTTCCCCAAGTCCACCTTAATAATAGTTTATGGACTCTTCTTCCAGGAACTTGTTTAAACCTTTTTAAAACCCAACTAAACTAACAGGGGTAGATTTTAAAAGGAGTGAGCGGGGCGTACATGTACGCCCGATTTTGTAACTTGCGCGCACACAAGTTATAAAATTGGGGGTCAGCGCACATAAGGGGGTGCACAATTGTGCACCTTGCGCACGCCGAGCCCACGCCAAGCCGCGCTGCCTTCCCCCATTCCCTACCTCCCACCCCACCTTCCCTTCCCTTACACTGCCTCCCCCGCCCTTTCCCCTACCATTTTTTTGGGGGGGAGGGGGGTCGTTTTAAAACTTACTTCAGCCTTGAGGCTGAAGTAAGTTGTGCGTGCCGACCAACTGCCGGCATGTGATCCCCAGAACAGCTGCAAATATAGCCACTGTACCGGGAGCCTGACCCCAATCCCGCCCCTTCCCTAACCCTTTTTACAAGCCCCAGGATTTACACGCATCCTGGGGCTTTACGCATGTTGCTGGGCCTTTTTAAAATAGACCCGGCGTGCATAACCCTTTTTAAATCTGCCCTACAGTTTTTATCACATCCTCAAGCTACAAATTCCAGAGTTTAATTATGCATTGAGTAAAAAAATACTTTCTCCTATTTGTCTTAAATGTATCACCTAGTAATTTCAATGCATACTCCTAGTCTTTTGAACTTTTTGAAAGAGTAAAGATTTGAGTTTACCTGTTCCACTCCACTCATTATTTTGTAGACCTCTATCATATTTCCTCTCAGTCATCTCTTCTGCAAACTGAAGAGCCTTAAACTCTAGGGATGTGAATTCGTCCTGGTTCAGCCACCCCAAAAAATGAAGCGGATTTTACTGAAATTTCGTGAAAATTGGGGCGGCTGAATCACACCCCTATTAAACTCTTTAGCCTTTCCTCATAAGGAAATCGTTCCAACCCTTTATCATTTTGGCAGCCCTTTTCTAATTCTGCTAAATTTCTTTTGTGATGCAGTGACCAGAACTGTACACAATACTCAATGTGAAGTCACACCATGGAGCAATATAGAGGCATTATGGTATTCTCTATTTTATTCTCCATTCCTTTCCTAATTCCTAGCATTCTATTTGCTTTCTTGGTTGCCACTGCACACTGAGCAGAGAATTTCAATATATTGTCTATGATGCCTAGATTCTTTTCCTGAATGGTGAGTCCTAATATGAAACCTTGCTTTGTGTAGCTATATTTTGGGTTGCTCTTCCCTATGGGCTTCACTTTGCACTTGTCCACATTAAACGTTATTTGACATTTGCATGCCCAGTCTCCCAGTCTTGCAAGAGTCTCTTTCTATTTCTCACAATCCTCTTGTGATTTAACAACTTTGAAGAATTTTGTATTATCAGCAAATTTGATCACCTCACTCATTGTTTCCATCTCTAGGTCATTTATGAATATGTTAAAAAGCAGCATTCTAAGAACAGACTCTTGGAGCACTCCACTATTCAAATTTATCTACTGAGAAAGTGACTATTTACACTTACTTCCTGTTTTCCATCTTTTAACCAGTTCTCAGTCCAAAATAGAACATTGCCTCCTATCCCATGACTTTTTAATTTCAAGAGTCTCTCATGAGGTACCTTGGCAAATGTTTTCTGAAAATCCAGATTCACTATATCGATTGGGCTCCAACCCAAAAGGTTTACTTCTGTGGGTGGCAGCCTGGAGTCTGGAAGAAGGTAGCTCTATAGGAATCAATGGAAGCTCCCATCACAGCCCTCCTGTCATCTCCCCACACATTTCTCTTTCCAAACGCAGGACCTGATTTACTAAGCTTTTTTACCCCATAGACACAGAATGGGAATCAGACTCTCAGTTCCTTATTCCTTTCCTTCCACTGCCTTATTTCCTCAATCGTCTCCTGCTTTCTTCCCCCATGTCCCTATTTTCCCCTCAGCGTAAAGCCATACTTCTCCCCTTTTCATTTTCTCTTCCCATACCTTGGCCCCCAGCCTTGATATCTCGACTCCACCTATTTCCCCATAGTTGCTTGAATACTTTTCCATCACTGTTAAACCATTCCCCTCTGACATCTTTCCATACATGGCTAGTGCTTGTGTGCGGGCATGAGGAAAGGAGAATAGAATCAGGGATACATGTTGCAGCTAGTATTTATGGGTGTGGGAACAGGGATGCATACTGCAGTGTGGCTAGTTTGTGTTTGAACATGCATATGGGGTAGGAGAGGAAGAGAATCAGGGTTGCATGCTAGAACATATGGAGAATTGTTGCGTTCGTGCCTGTTCTCGCCCTCACTCCACCCTCTCTACCTTAGTGGTGACTCCCTTCGGGTCTGATGGACAGATGCTGCCGCGGCTTCTCCTCACCGTACTTCCTGGAATCCCCGGGCTGGCCTGACGCTGCGGATCCGCCATGTTCCTGTTGATGTAAAAGCACGCGCGCTCCAGAGTTTGAGCCGGCAAGGGCACGAGCCTTGGGGGCGTACCCCTGTAGTGACTTCATCCGCTTCCACTTTAAAAGGTCTTTGCTTGCAACTACGAATCGAGTTAGCAAGGGGAATTATTTCTCCGCTGCTCTGCCTCCAGCACCTTACCAGGGGTACCCGCTCCTCGGGGGCCCCGCTCTCTCTTCTTGATTTCAGATTGCTAAGACGGGATCTGGTACTCACTCCTCGAGGGCCTACGTCCCTGAATGCTCAGAAGACTCCTGACTACCTGGAAGCGATCGCAGATGTGAACACTGTGAGTTCTATTACAGATAGGAACCAGTACTCGCTCCACGAGGGCCTATTTTCCTAATCTCCAAGACTCCCTTCAGTCTAAGACATTATCGCAGGTACGGAGATCTTGAGTCATTATTGTGGATTGCAGATAGGAACCGGTACTCGCTCCACGAGGGCCCATGTTCCTAAATCCCTTCTCAACTCTCTTCTATTTCAGAAGCCACTATTATATACCTATATCTTGTGCATTACTATTATAGATTGCAGATAGGAACCGGTACTTGCTCCAAGAGGGCCTATGTTCCTAAAACCCTCCAAAGACTCTCTTCTTTCCAGAAGCCATCTCATACACAGGTATTGTGAGTTCTCATTTCAGACTGCTTATAGGAACCAGCACTCGCCTACGGCTCCTGTTCCTGAATATACTGAAGACTCGGTTGCAGAGAAGCCATTACAGATCTCTACTATTGTGAATGTACCATCTACTACTGGCTTTGTATCCAGTATACCCTGTCTACTCACTACCTATAGTCTCTCTCTACAGTCAGCAACCCAGAGACCACAATTCCAGTATCTGAGGGACATCAGCTCACTACTGCCACCTCTGGTGGTTCTACTTCCTGTCTAAATAAAGAACTATCTGTGTTTGTCTCCATACTCCAGCCTAGCCGGTGGTCCCTCTCAGGATATCCTCCTGGGGGCACTGTCATCTGCCAATGGCCCAGGGATTCACCAATTTACCTCATGTTCATTCCTTACACTACTAGAGCGGTATTATATGACTGCCACTCTGTAGGAAGTCAACCCACTACAGATCATTAACTCCGCCTACAGAGTATTATAATTGTTAGCTTTTCCCCTTGGCAGGGTGATCTACAATCGATTGTTAACTCCCTGGTGGACGTATAACAGATTGCTATCCATAGCAGCAGGGACTGATAACAGATTGTTAACTCCTCTCTCTCCAGGAGGAGATCCATATCAGACTGCTAACTACTCTCCCTACAGGAGGAGCTCGATAATAGATAGCTAACTCCGAGCAGCAGAATTATAATAGATTGCTAACTCATCCTCTCTGAAGGAGCAGATCTACAACAGGTTGCTAACTCTGCAGTCTAATCCACTACAGATTGCTAACTCCTCCCTTCTCGAGGAGCCAAGCCTAACAAGAATCAAAGAAATGCTGCAGCTTGGCAAGTATTTGTGTTTATGGGGAGGGGATTAGGGATGCATACTGCAGCATGACTAGTCTGTGAGTGATCAGGGATACATGTTGCAGTTTGGCTAGTGTGTGGTGGGGGATCAGGGATGAATACTGTACAATAGCTAGTTTGTGTGTGTCCAAGTGTGTGTGGATGAGACAGAGAAATATACCCAGAGATTTACTACTATCAGACTTTTAGTGAAAGTATTTAAAAAATAGCTTGTCAGAGTAAAAGCAGGACCATATATAAGTATATATACTTTGTGCAACAGTCTACAGGATTTGCTACAGTTGATTCCAGAGCTGCAGTTCCTTGGTCTTTTCGAGGTCCTTCAGGTTGTGGGGATAGGAAGCATGCTGGTTATAGCACTAAAAGAAGGCATGTCAGAAGATGAACAGCTGAACTAGGTTCATCTGCCTCCCAGCCAGAGGACACAGCTGGCCTAGAAGGAACAACTGTGCCAGCAGCAGCAGATCCTGGCAAGTAACTGTAACTTCCTTACTCTTCAGGCCATCTTTGCTATGTACTCTCTATTAGGAATGTACATTCATTTAAGAACAAATAAGGAATCTGAACCAAATCAGGCTGATTTGTTTTGGTTCATTGAAAATGATAACAAATGGCCAGTTCCCCAAAAATCAACAAAATTTTTTAATTGCAATCATTTTTGTTTCCCATTAAAGACTATGGTTAACAAGCAAAACTATAGGGTGATTTTTTTTTTCCCTGAAGGCAGCTAGAAACCAATGATGTCCCTTGACCCTAGACTGGAGCCAGTATGGGAAAGGACAGAGAAGAAGCCAGGAAGCAGGACCAATCAAGGTGATGCATTTGTTTAACCAGCATATTCTAGCTGGTATCTGCATGGATTGACAGTGACCATCTCTTTATTTTTCAATCTAAAAGTAAAAGAAGAAACTTTCAGGCTCAGTTTTTAGTTCATTTGTCTTTAGGTGGCAGAACAGGGTGGTTGTGGATTTTTTAGCTTTGAAAGCTGAAGAAAACGTGAGTAAAGAGACTAGAGAAAATTAAAAATGAGGAAGGCTCTAGCTCTACTGTTTCCTCTTGTCAGATACACACTTTCTTACTGTGGCAAAAATCTTTTGTCTCTTTTGCAGTGATACAGCATACACACTTACACAGTACAACTATAATACTGAAAAAAGCAGAGCAGAGGGAAGAAGTCAGTGAGAGCTGTCTATAGTGAATGCAATACTCATTCATGTCTGTACATCATTAAAACTGCTCTGAAATCCAGCACATAGTTTCTTAAAGCATAGATTGATTTCTTTTTAACTCCAGCTGCAGTAAGCTAATGATATGCTAATGTATCGGGAGTTAAAATGTGTGTTTGAGTTAAAACATACATTTAGCATGGGCTGAATGAACATTTTAATTCAGGAGAGGAGGTGGGGAGTGAAGGATCTGCCACAAGAACAGTCACAGTGATGACAGCCACTACCACTTAGCTGGATAAGTACAAATTTATCTGGTAAGTGGCAGTGGCTAACCTTGGCCATTTAACCAGATAAATCCATACTTATGTGGCTATTTGGCCAACCTCGGGAAACTTTAATCCACCTCTGACCAGGCATAAAGTTTTCAGCATTAAAAAAATGTGTGTTCAGCTGGCATACCTCTATGCTTTGTGAAGGCATACTTACTTAATGCCTTCATTAGCCTGGAATTTCCATGTGAGGGCGCTAAGCTGACTATACATTCTTGAACGCTCATTTTGTGAGTGCAAAACTCCTTGCTGCATTGGCAGTAAGATTTACACTCACAAAATGAGTGTCCAAGAGCAGGTACACCTGCGAGTTCAGCTGAATGCACTTTTCTGCATTGGCTTGTCAGTGTGCTGACAGAGATTTTTAAATTACAGACGTTAAGTGTGTGCATGTACTGACAAGAAAACAGAGGAAAGGAGTCAGTCTTAAATGGCTCGGAGTCTCATCTTGAAGTGTGAAAAAAATTCAAATATTGTGTATGTGGCATACTGTTTTTTTTTCATAAACTGTGTCATCGTCCCTGTGTAACTCCTGTGTTGGCTGTACCCGGGTTAGTGGTACCAGAAGCCATATTTCAAATACAGGTTCAAGTGGTAAACTTCTCATACTGTTAAAGTGTCTTACTTCAGGGTTCCCTGAGCAAGGGAAAAGATAACATTCAAGGTCCTTCATATTGCAAAACTTAAGTCCAAGTTCATAGTTTTTGTATACAGCATGGATGAGTACTCAAGTCACTTTGCAGTAAAAAGCCCACTGGAAGCCCACTTTGGTTTCCAATGATATTTTTACTGATATACTGTGAAATGATGAAAATGCTCTTTACCACAATTCAGTTCATATTTCCATAGTACAAGTGCTTTTAATAAATTTGTGACTTCTTGTAGTCTGTTTTAAAGTTTAGATGTTAAAGTCAATTAATTCAGTCTTTGATCTGATGTTTCTCACATAGGGCAAGTTGGTGCTTCTCTCCTAATGTTGGTGAAATATTAAAGGTGACATTCATTTTCAGAGCCGGTGCAAGGGGATTAGGCACCCTAGGCACTTTCTGCCTTGTGCCGCCCCCCCCCTCGTGCTGACACCCCTGTCCCCTGTTGCACACCCCCCCCCCCCGGTCGCGTCAACACGGGTGTCTGTCACGCCCCTCCCGCTTGTGCTGACACCCACCCGCCTCCCCCCTCCCCGGTCATGGCCCCAACTACTTCCTCTTGGTTTTTCGTGGCCCCACATGGCTCATACCCGCTAATGGTCAGCATCCTAGGCCCAGGCCTAGGTCACGTAGTGCTTCCACCAGCCCTGTCCATTTTACACAGTCATTTATCTCCTACCACTCCATGTAGTTTTCTCCTCCAAACTCCTTAGTTTTCTCACAGTACCTGAATGGCATCAAGTGTACTCCTCTTCTCCCTTTTAGTACCAGAATGACACTCCTGTTACTCCTCCAAATTTCCAGTAGATATTCATGGGCCATATAGGAGGATCCATCCAAACTCCTTTCTCCCTTCTCTTCTCCTCAGGATGGCTGTAAATCCACAGGTGCATTCTCAGTGAAGGGACTTCTCCCTTTTGTTGTTAAAACAGGAAAAACAAAAGTAACTGGGTACTCAGAACTCAAATAAATCATCATAGAAATATAAAAGGGATAGGGAGGATGGAACAAAAATTTCCATATCCAAAATACAAGTCTCCATGAAGGCATTAAAAGTTAAGGAAACAGAAAATCAGAGAACAGCTAATGCTGCGTGTGCCGGCCGCGGTAGGCCTGCGGCCAGGCTCTCTTACCTGTTTACCTGCTCCAGCACCTGGCTCTGCTGCTCTCGCAGCCGGTGGCCGCTGCTTCCGACCCTGGGCAACTCCTCATGCTCCCAACTCTGCAGCGGACGTCCCTGCTCCGCGGCAGGCCTCCCTGTGTGGTCCGCAGGGAGATGCCACCGTCTTGCGCCGCGCCCTCCCTAGGCGCACGTGCATCAGCTGTTCTTTTAAAGGGGCCGCGGCGGGAACCTCACCTGTGGCACGGGAGGATGACGTCACTGGGTCCCGGTATATAAGGCCAGCCAACGTTTCCTTGCCTTGGCAACAGGTCTCCATGCTGGTCATGTCCTGAGTTGCTTGTTGCTGCGTACCCTGGTTCCTGATTAGTCTGTGATCCTGTTCATGACCTTGGTACCTGTTCGTGTTCCTGTGTTTGTCTCTTTGTCTCTACCTTGCTTGTTCCTTTGACTGACCTCCCGGCTTTCACCACTGCTTTGCCTGACTACGCTACTGCTTGTCTCCTGGTATTGACCACTGTTTCGCCTGACTACGTTACCGCCCATCTCCTGGTTTGACCTTTGCCTTGCCTGACCATCCCTCTGCTGACTTCTGGTATTGACCCATGCTTGCCTTGCTACTCTCCTGCCTGCTGCCTGCCCTGACTTCAGCCTGCTGTACAATGCTCCACTCATCTTCATTCTGGACTTGGCTTTTCAGGCTTCGGCCTGTTCTTACTCGGGCACCCTCTGCCTTCCTCCCGTAATCCTTGGCGCCCGGGTCTCCGGGACTCCGCCTCAGACTACCAATTCCTACTACCGCTGCTGGCCCTGACTGACCCCCTCATCATCCCAGAGAAGACTTCGGATAGAGGCCCACCTAATTCCAACCGGCCTGTGGGGAATGAGGGCCGGTATTGGTGAAGCTCCAGCCAGCCTCCATCAGTCAGCCAGCTCCGCCTGCTGACAATGGGGACCCGTAGGGCTTGCCCTGCGGGTAGCGCCAACCCCACCTTGGCCCAAGGGGCCACCTCCTGCGCATCAGCTTTGGCATGCTGCAGCTGGAAAGAGAAGCAGAAAATCCACACCCTAAGAGGGTGGTCTGGCTTTATATACCAGAGAAACCTACCAAATATCTCTTCTACATGGGTGCACTATTGCTATTATGTTTCTTCCCAGAAAAAAAGAGGTTTATTCCTACTGAGGTTCCTGGTAGCAATCCAGGGGATCTCTACATCTGGAAAAAAAACAGTACTACTACAAGGCACAGGCAGATACTCACTAGACAGCAATCAATGGCACCGGCAGTGTAGCAGAGTGAAATGCTTTTCAAAAAGAGAGCGTGTGCATCCCTGATGCATAACTGCATTTTCTGTCTGTGTGTGACAGTCTCCACATTGGTATATGCGGTGTGTGTATGTGTATGAAAGAGAGAGATGAGTAAGAGGAGTATGCACACTAACACTTTTTCACGCAGGAAGTGGACATTCCTTTTGACTGTAAAATTTCCATCATGCTACATACTTTTCTTCTTTCTGGGATGGCATCTATAAGTGCAAATCCCAGCACATCTGGCAGCACTAGTAGTAGTATTTCCTTGCTTAAGGTGAATATTTTTTTTTCATGAGGGAAACCATAGCACAGGCAGCATAAAGCAAGAAGCTGAGTCTGGAAAAGCATGAGCTGCCTGCTGTCACTAGCTCTATTCCTAAGGTGGAGAGGCAGAAGAAGGCAGAGCATTGGCACTGGCAGTAGAGATTCAAGGTAGTACTGGGACCAGCTCTTTCTGCACCCAGGGCAAATATTTAGAATTACGCCAAACTTTCCTCCCTCCTGAATTACCAGTAGCTGCTCTGGCACATCACTCTGTCCTTTGGCAGCAAAAACACACTGTCCCTTTGGTGGTGGTGACTCCAGCAAAGCACACCCCTCTCTATTGCCTCCTGCCCAGAATACCTTCGTTATCTTCTCTTACCGCTTGTCTAGTATCCCCCTTTTTCTTCCCCTCCACTCCTTTCCTTGCATACTGAGAAGTATGCCTGAACAGAAAACCAACATTGGAGAAGGAAATCCCAGAAGCCTCTGCGTGTCTTTGGCCTGCATGTACTGAGTGACTTTCTGAGCATGGATATCTGCAGGCAAGCTAACACCAGACAGGTGATGTCTATTCATAGAGTCACCACAGGGGAGCTTCAGGCACTATTCTCAGGAGTTTGTAATCCACACAGTTACAGACGTGTTGATTGTCTTGACCAGTAAGAGTTTAACCAGAACAAAGAAAGTCATGGGAAATGGGCTACACATCCTGGGAAGCCAATCAGGATAGTTAGCGATGATTTAATCATGCAGTTGACATCACAACTTATGTAAATGATCCTTTGGGCAGTCATGCAAGTCTCTAGAACCTTCTACCCTGTATTTGAATGTTATCTATAAAACAAGGATCACTTTCTGTATATGAGGAGATGCTGGTCAGATTGTAAGACTAAGGGCACCCAGTACCCAGCATCTCCCGAGAACACTTATATTGACTAATAAACATACATTATACTTTTACTGAGTCCAAGTGTTCTTGTGTCCCTGGCCATAAGCACAGAGTAAGCTTTAACATTTTCCCACCCCAATCCACTTTATGCCCTGCACTCCCCTCGTTCTCTACCGCTATTCCTTCCCCTGCATCCCCTTCTCTCTCTCTCCCATTCCTTACTCAGGGTCTTCCTCTTTTTCTATCCCTTACTGCTTGCCCTGGGCTAGGTCCCCCTCCTTATTTCCCCTTTCACCACATCCACTCCTTGCCCTGCATTCCCCTTTCATGCCTCCTCACACTCCTTGCCCACCATTCTCCTGTTTCTCCTCCTCCACTCCTTGCCCTGAGCATCCCACTCTTCTCCCCCACCCACTCCTTGTGCAGGAGCAATGTTATGACTTGAGAGGTGGACCCTTGGTCCGGCGAGGAATGAAGTCCCCTCGTCGGTGGGCAAGGCCAATCACGAAGGTCACTGGAGGAACTAGAAGAAGATCTGGATGCAGGCGCCTCCTGCAGGTCGTTTAGTCCAGATAGCTGGCACCTCCAGCAGGTCGAGAGAATAGGGATGAGCACCTCCGGTGAGACGTGGAAACAGAAGCTGGCGCCTCCAGCAGGTCATGGAAACCGAAGAAGTATCAGAAGTCAGTCCAGAGAACAAGAACCAACACACTCTGCAGCCAGTCTAAGGATCAAGGAGCCAGAATACCCCGCAACCAGTCCAGGGGTCGAGAGCCAGAAGAATCCGCAGCCAGTCCAGGGGTTGAGAGCCAGAAGAATCCGCAGCCAGTCCAGGAGTCAAGAATCAGAGAGAGTCCGCAGCCAATCCAGAAGTCAGGAGCCAAACAGGAACAACAGCCAGTCCAGGGATCAAACGAAGACGCAACCAGGAACCAGAACAAACACCACTAGAGCCACGAAGCCAAGGCAAGGTCTGAGGGCCCAGACCTTGCCTTAAATAGTGCAGGGAAGATGGAGTCAGCAGGAAGGAACCCCCCTACACTTCCTGTAGGGGTTCCTTTAAGGCCGGGCACTTGCCGCCCGCGCGGCCCTAGGAGATCTCCGGGGGGCGTGGCTTAGCCGCGTCAAAGACGCCGTGGCCATCTTGGAGAGCAGCAACGCTGCCTCGGAGGCAGCCTGCCGACGACGGCCCCAACGCTGCAGAGGTGAGTGACCGGCCCCCCGGTCGTGGTTTGCCGCGACCGACGGTCACAACAAGCAATCCCCTTTCTACACCCATCCTTTGCTTAGCAGCTTCCCCTATTCTTTACCCCTGCCCAGCAGCAGCCCCTCTCACTCTGTCCAGCAGCAGCCTCCACCTCCTGCCCAAAAGCCCCTCTCTCCCAATCACCTGCCCAGCAGGAGTAGCCACCTCTCCCCCAATCCTCTGTCCAGCAGCACCAGCAGCCCTACCTCCCCTCAACCTCATGCTCAGCAGCAGTAGCCTCCTCTCCTTCACCCCTCTACCCAGTAGCAGAAGCAGCAGCCCCTTCTCTCTCTTTGCCCCCAACCTCCTGCCCAGCAGCACTCTCTTCATTGGCTCCCCCTTAACCCCTTGCTCAACAGCAGTCCTTACTCCTCTCCTCCTTTCTGTATCTTTCCTCCCTCCTTTGTTCCTTGGGCTGCAATACCTGTAGATCTTTGTATAGCAGCAGTGGCAATAACTGCAGAAACTCAAAATGTAATCAAAATGGGGTCTGTGAGCCATTAAGCACCAATAGGCCATGAGGCAGCCCTGACTTTTCTCCCACATAAGTTTATTCATTGCAGATATCCTGAAAACCTAACTGGCTGGGGTTCCCCCAGGATAGGGCTGCAAAGTACTTCCCTGGAGCCTTCAGTCTTGAGCCCCCAGTTCAACATATACTGAAAGCAAATAAGGACTGGAATCGCAATCTCTGATTTGCTACTGCCAGGCTCGCTGTCAGGCCGATACAGTACAGTGCGTTCCGGTGGAGCGCACTGTTAACCCGCGTTTGGTCACATGTTTTCGACTCGCTAGCTTTTCCCTTTATTCAGTAAAGGGTAATAGCGCGTCAAAAACGCGCGTCCAACCCCCCCGAAACTAATAGTGCCCGCAACATGCAAATGCATGTTGATGGCCCTATTATTTATTTCCACGCGATTCTGTGGGTATTTTCGTACCTAAGAATCTGGTAGCTTATTTTCCAAGGGATCCTACCCACCTGGTTTCCCTTAGAAAATTTTCTACAAAAGGCACGCGGATACCAAAGTGCCTGCATCCTTTGCACCTGCTATTTCTGTGAGCAGCAGGAACTGAGGCAAAACAACGCAGCCAGATTTGAAAATGCAATTGTATGCATGTTGTTTACTCCCCTGACCTAAGTACTCCCCCAGGAATGCCTCTGTTTAATTGAGTTAAAAGTAGGCATGTAGTGAAAGCCGTATAGACTTCTAGTGGATCTGAGGGGTGCAGTTTCCATTTCCAGACCTCTTTGTAGATTATTTCTCCTCCCTTCGCCCCCAAGCATTTCATTAGATTTTATTGTTCATTGATTATGATTTTAATTTCCATTGATTGTATTTGTTTTATTAATTTTATATTGTATGGTTTCTGATTTATTTTATTGAAATTCTGGGCCAGTATGATTGATTACAGAATATCAGTATACAAAATAATATAAATAAATAAATAAAAATTATGGGCCAGATCTTAAAATCTACGCCCGATTTTATAACATGCGCTCGCTGCCACGCTCATGTTATAAAATTCGGGCTCGGCGCGCACAAGGGGGTACACACATGCACTCTGCGCGTGCTGAGCCCGAGGGGAGCTCCGATGGCTTTCCCCGTTCCCTCCAAGGCCGCTCTGAAATCGGAGCAGCCTCGGAGGGAACTTTTTTCGGCCCCCCCCCCACCTTCCCCTATCTAACCCACCCCCCAGCCCTAACTAAATTGTCCCTCCTACCTTTATTTCAAAAGTTACGCCTGCCCGAGGCAGGCGTAACTTGCGCGCACCAGCTCGCCATCCCCCAGCACAGGCCACTGTGCCGGAGGATTCGGCCCCGCCCCTGGACCACCCCTTGACTGCCACCACACCCCCAGACCACCCCTGACCCCGCGGGGCCGTCCCCAGATCACTGCCACGCCCCACGGACCCGCCCCCTTCCCGGCCCTTTTTCGAAGCCCCGGGACATACGTGCGTCCCAGGGTTGCGCGCGCCGCCGAGCCTATGCAAGATAGGCTCGGCGCACGCAGGGGCAGATTTTTTCAGGTTATGCGCGTATGTTACGCGTATAGCCTTTGAGAATCTGCCCCTATGGTTGTTGTGCACTAATTCTTTATTGAATTGTAAAAATCTATGCCATGCAGTATTGTGACTGAGTGAAACTCACAGTTTATCTTAGGAAACCCTACTCCTCCAGAAGAGCATAAAAGTCAGGCCTTCCCCGCCACTCATCTTCAGTGCTGGGAGGAGGCAGTGGAGGACTACTGGACCCACAAAGGATAGAAAGAGAAGCAAGGAAGACTACAGTAGGAGCAAAGACCAGGAGTACTGTTGCACCTGTGGGTCCCTGCAGCCTCAAATTTTCAAAGGGAAACTCCACAGGGTTGCTGAGGCCTTGTCTCCTGTCTTCTTTGCTGTTCCAGGATTCCTTCCTCTCTTTCTCTTTGCCTTCTTTCTTTCTCTTCCCTCTCTCCTTCCTATCTTTCTCTCTGCTGCTACAGCTAAAACATAATAAAAGGCTTCATGATAGACAAAGACTTTCTGTCAGGTGTGGGCTCTTATTGCTGTTACAATTTACACTTAATACCACGCTCCGGGGTGAGTTCTTTCTGACTTAATTATTCCCTGGTAAAATACTGCACCACTAATTGCACTTTAGTTCATCTAAGTGGAATGCCTAAACAGTTCATTATTTTTAATTTGCATGTCCATTATCAGATTTACATAGATGAACATGATAATACTTATCTCAACCATCACAAAATCATTTATTATATCTTAATAGAGGGCATAAAGGCTTTGTACATGATCACAGGGCAAACCGTTATCCTGTAATAAACATGTTATTGCACTTTGGTTTATCAGCCCTAAAATGTACCTTCTGACAAAAGATCATTTCTTAGAAATATTGTGTTTTGTAACTTGAATAATTAGCTTTAATAAATACAAAGGTATCTCCATAATATGTTCATATGCTAGAAAGATCAGCAATCAAACATAAAACAAATAATTTGGAATATGATGAAACTTAACACATGAGCAGATAACAGAATTTAATGACAACAAAAAGTCAGCTGTAAGTGAAAGCTGAGACTATGGAATCAGGAATGTGTATTTTTATTTATTTATACATATTTCTTGACTGTTTTTCCAAATAAAAAGATTTTTCAAATTGCTCTCCCCTGCTTTTTAGATGTGAAACATTCTTTCTTAGATAAAAACAACAGAATCAATGTTTGAATATTAGCGTAAGCAAAAGCCGTCTGAAACCATTGAGATGCGGAGGTTTCGCTGAGCTGCCATGCTGCAGTGTGATTAAGTATCCAGGCTGATTTCAAACCAGGGAGCTTCAGTTGCAATGTCAATACCCATTAATGTAAGTGACTGACCAACTCTGGATTGCTCTGTACCAGCCAGAGAAGCATTAGATCCTGATGCAATGTTAATTCAATAGCCTGATACTCAGGAAGGAATAGCTGAAAATACAGATTAAGGTAAAGATTAGCAAACTCTACATAAATAAAGGGAATCGATTGTTTTACAGTTATACCGTGACATGCCTGAGGTTTTTTCTACAAATATAACCCTACAATGACCCAATGGTAAATCCACTAGAAAAACCTAACAAACCACAGAATAATAAATCTAGATGAATAGGAGGATTGCTATAGAGACCCTCATATAACAGAGTGATATTATGTTCGTTCAATAATATTCCACACTTATTTGTAAATTCAAAAGGGGACAGAGAAGGGTTATATTCCACTCTTAAATCTTAATCATTGGTCTCAATATGCTATGTTCAAAATCATTTTTTTATATTTTTTATGATGCATATTAAAAATCTAAAGTAACAAGAGCATGCATTACTTATCTTAATAATGTTTGTCCCCAGAGAATATTGAAAATCCTTTCAGCACTTGAGAACTGCAGAAAACTGCATTGCATGACACACCGTGTGTTTTGTATCTTGTTCAGGGACGATAATAAATTGAAGGGTGTCTCCTTTCTTGCTAGAATATGAAAAAAATAAAAATGATATGAGTGATAAACAATTAAACTTAAACTTTATAACATAGTTACTCACGTTCAGGACACAAATAGAAGCCACAAACATTTCTCCGGGTAAACCTTCTGCAGCTCTATAATGAACAGGCTTACATCATGACAATATTTGCTTGTTTTCAATTTCTTTTGGTGGTTCAAATTATGTTCCCTCTTTTACCTATGCTTCTGTAACCAGGGATTAAAAATACCATGAAAGGGTAAATTCATGTTGGGTTTTTTTTCCTGACCTGAGTTCTGAGGCTGTAGAAAGCGTTGCTGGGATGTGACTTGCTTTCTTTCCCCTCTGGGTGTTTGTTTGGCTGGGGGAGAGACTATTGTGGCTCAAAGTAAAGAACCTAAAGCTGTATGACAAGAGTCTTACAGGACAGGCTTCAAGGAATGAAAAACAAACAAACTGTATTTTGTTATCAGTACTGGTAGGAAGATACCACCTGGTGGTCTTACAAGGAGGGGGGTGGGGGGGAGAATCAGTTGTGAAGTTTTTTTTTTTCCTCTCTTCACCTCCATTTACAAGAAGTGGACGGGACTGAAGTAGAATGACTTCAGCAGGAAGAGCAGGACTGAAGATTCTGGTTGTCAGCTTGCTATGTCAGTCCTGCCAAAGCTAAGGCTTATGGGAACTCCATGCTTGGAGATATGCTAATGATTAGTCCCCACAAGCAGGAGAGGTTTTGCACATGGAGAGACAAGAGACAGAGAAAAAAGGGCAGATTGTTTTTGACTCCTTTTACAAAGTCCCTTTATTTGTCTGAAAGGTTGGAATCCAGAGGGAATTGTTGTTAATATACTCAAAGTAGAGTGTGTGTGGCTGAAAGGAAGGAATGAGATTGTGATTTAAAAATTTTGTTCATATTAGAACAACCCAGGTAAGAACATTAAAAGTCAGGCCTGGATTTTCTTAGTTTGCAGAACTTAGAAAATCCAGTGGTAACAGGGGGCGGGCCTGCGAAAGCCGGCAGCGATCGCACCACTGCGGTGCTATCTCTGCCAGTTTTTGCAAACCAATAGCGCCACCATGAAAGGTGGTGCTATTGGCCACGTTACTGACGGCAATAAGACTCCTTACCTTTTCGCTGTCAGCGATGTCTTCGCCAAGTCCGCCCCAACTCCTCCCCTTCCGGTAAGGACGCCGCCCAGAACCTGCCCTGATTTAGATATTGCACGCAAAAAGTCCCTTTTCGGTGCAATATTGTTGGAAAATGACCTCCTCAGTTACTTAAAATTACAGCCAAGATGTAGAGATTTTCATTGGCCTTAGTTCAGTTAGATTGTTGTGGGAAAATTTACTGAGTATGAGAAACTGAGGTGCATAAAAACGCTGTGTTAATATTATTTTTACTTAACTGACAAGTGTAAATAAACTTTTCAGACTGACCTCACTGCAAACTTTTGCTACATAAATTGATAGAATCAGAGAGCTAATGGGATGCTGAAGTTCTACAGTGCAAGAACTTAACTCAGATTCTGGTCTGAGAGTGACTGTGCAATTTAACTAACTATTCAGTGTTTCACATGAAACAGAACTAGATATTTCTGGGTCAGCATTAATTGAAAACCTCTGAGCAGAGTAATCTATCAGAGGAGAGGAACTAAATTCAAAACCTCTGAGAAAAGTAATATCAGAGGAGAGGAACTATAAGTAAGTTTAAGCTGTTTTTCACTTAAGAGCTCTGGATGTGCCAGTGTGTGTGTGAAAAGACTTTTGAACCAACCTGAACCAAATCATTTCCCCTCTTTTTAGTGAGTTTAGGGTGAAACTGATTATCCTTTGTTTTACACACCACGTTAGACCAGTTTCAATAAACTTTGAAGACACAGCATTTCAAAACACTTCTCAACTTCAGAAGAAGGGGTCACGGATATTGTATTCAGGGAACACATGCTTTGATTTATTTAAAGACATGTAGGACTTCAAACATCTGCACCAGGAGATGGAGAGGAGAAGAGTCAGATTGCCTTCAGCCATCTGCATCTAGCACCTGGAAAAGACAAAGGGAGAGCTGCAGCGAAGAAAACAGGAACCAGTTTGGAAGGATTACAGGACAGTTAAGTGAAAGCATCATGCACCACAAAAGTGTTGGCCAACACAATATAATAATAATTTGAGATAGCTACATATATACACTGCATAGGACTGAAAATAAGGAAACTGCTAATTCTGGTATTTTATTTTCTTAGTGAAGCAAAGAGAACATTAAAGAGAAAAATTAAAAACAAACATATTTACCTTCTTTGTTGCATCACACCTGAGGAAAGAAAGTTTTGAAAGGATCGTTTTCTTTTATAAATAACTTTGGAAAGAGTCACACACACACACACACACACACACATATATATATATATATGTATATATATATATATATATATACAAATATACTAGAGACAGAATAAGGTATTGAGTTCCTTAATACAATTGATTATTGTAAAATAGTACTTTCTGCCTTAAATGTTTCTTTTGTAAACTCACAAGAATTGGAATTACTGATTTACATTTTGTTTCTTGGTAAGCAAACTATTAAACTGTTTTCTTTAAGTTTACATTCAATTTTTCTAGATATTATACTTTCAAAGATTCTGCCTTCCCTCTCTACCCCTGGGAGACTGGTTGGGTGGGTTTCAGTCCCTTGTTTACTGGTTTTCGAAGACCCAACAGGAAGGAGAGCAACATTTTCCTCTCGTAGCCCCTCTTTTGTGAACTTAGTGGCTACCAGAATAACACCAGAAACTCCATATTGTAATAGCCACCTTAGCCACCGAGGTGGGAGAGTCACTACCCAGAAGTAGTGAGGTACACTTCCTGTGTACATCAAAATAGCAATTTCTGGAGGCTTCAAGATAGCCGTGCCATGGTGCAGTCATGCTTCCCATATGCCTCATTAGGCAAATTTATTCCGTTTCTTCATAATGGGGAAGAGAAAAAAAACAGGTTTGTGTATATCCCACTGTGCCTTCCCAGCTGACTTTGTAGCAGTGGCAAAGCCATGGGTGGGCCTAGGTGAGCAGTTGGGAATAAGCATTTGTTACATTTTTGTATTTTGCTCTTTCTTCAGTAATCCTCTGTTCAGAGTCTAGTTTCTCAGGCTTTCTATTTTTGGTTTTGTCTGCATGTTTCTGTTTCTAATTTGTAGTCTCTTATTTCTGTATTAGGTAAAGGTCAGTCTCTGTTTTGCCTGTGTGTGTGTGTGTGTGTGTGTGACTGAAGTGCAGTATTTCTGCTCACATGAAGTTTCTCTGTAGTAGTCCAGCTTGTTCTGTTACTCCAGTAAGTAATGTATTAATGTTCTAGGCCTGGTGTAGTATTTTTCATAAGGTTGCTGTTATTTGAGTCCTGAGAGTCAGTGCTGTGACTGTATGGTATGGCAAGGTTCTAGATGTCTCTTTCTTTGCAGGAGTTTGTGTTATTTCACAAAATAACAGTAGAGGAATATTTTTTGCTGAGGTGACACCAGAATTTGAATATATTTTTTTATGTTGGTTGTAATGTGAATTGTCCTAGCTCCGTTCTGCACCTGTTCTGATGATTAATGCTATTTTATTGTAGTTATGATGATTTCTGGCTTTCTGCAAAGAAGATTCATAAAGGAATACAAAATTTTGGTTTTATTACATGATTGGATCTGATTGTTTTCTTTGCTTTTGTTATGAACTCTGCCCGCGGGTCTCCCCGCGAGCAGGCTCACTTACCCACGCTGTGTTTTCTTCGCCAACGCGGCAGGATGCTGCCGTCGGCCTGCCCACGCGGCCCGGAGGCCGCCTGCGTCTCTCCTCTTCACCGCGGCCAGAGCCGCAGACTTTTCCACCTTCTTCGGGGCTGGGACCGCCCCCAACGCTGCTTGCCATCTTCACAGCACTAAGGCCACATCTCCGGGCTGGCCCGGTGGCTGGAGCCGCCCCCGGGGCTCCCCGCAGCGGCTGGAGCCGCTGCCGACGTCCGGGCCTGCTCCTCAGGCCCTGCCCTGCTTCTTACGCTTTTACGTCGGTGCAGGCCGCTGTCCGTGGTCCTGCACAGCTCCTGCTCTCTCCTAGGCACACGGCCGCGTCTTCTTGCTGTATTTAAAGGGCCAGACACAGGAAGTGTCCTGGCCCCACCTTTGTGACTATTTCCTGCCTCAGCCCTATTAAGGGCTGCTCCGTCAGTTGTTCAGTGCCTAGCATCGTGGTGTCTTCACTCTGGAGGCTCCTGCCTGCCAGAGCCTTTGTAAGGTCTTCTTGTCTTGTGGAGCTCCTCATCGTGATGTCTTCTCGTCATGCCATGTCATGTCTTCGTGCCTGAGGTCCTCGTCCAGGTGTCCTGGTGTCTTGATCTTCTACGTCCTGGTGTTCCTGCCTTCCTCAATGTTCATTCCTATGTCTCGTCTTCGCTCTCGAGCCTTCTGGTCCGGTAGGCTGGGGGTCCCTCAGATGATGTGTGCCCGAGTAGACTAGCCTGCTGGTGGACGGTTTGTCCAGTGCTCCTGAGCTGTCATGTCCTGGATCTTTCCTGCGCTGTCCCGTTCTCCTCGTGGTCCATGACCAGTCTGCAAGGGCTGTGTAGGGCACACAGTGGGACAGGGTGGTCCGCGACTCAGTCCCGCGGGTGGCCTGAGTAGGGCGCCCTGAGAGACAGTGCCAATGTCTGCCTTCCTTGCTTCTCGTCTCGTCTGGATTCCAAGTTCCTCGTTGTGTCTGTACTTCAGCGTCATGTTTCTGATGTCGTTGCATCGACCCTGGTCCGGGATGCCGTCGCATCGACCACTGGTCCGTGATGTCTTCTCATCAACCCTGGCATCAAGTCTCGTCTGCAATGCCGTTGCATTGATCCTGGTGTCACGTCTTCATAGTCCTGGTGTCATGTCTTCAACCCAAGTCCTCGTGCCAAGTGATGCCATCGCATCAACCCAAGTCTTCGTGCCATGTGATGCCGTTGCATCAATCTTCTTGTCTTCGTGTCAAGGTCCATCTGCCCTCAACCTCAGGCCAGGCCTGCTGCTCCATGCTGTTCGCAGCAGGTCTGAAAGGGCTCGGAATGGTCGGAGGACCATTCAACTTCCAACATCCTCGGATGTTGGCCTTGGGAGCTTGCCGGCCTGGCGGAGGGTAGACCGTCAGCCATGCGGAGCCACCGTCAACCCTTGGCTCGGCCTGGAAGGTCTGGGTTGGGCTGAGGCCCATGGGCACACGAAACACCGCTCGCAACAGCTTTTTACATGATATACTTGTGCATTTATAAACTGCAATATCTATAAAATTAATTATTACAGATAATTAAGGAATTTTTAAACTGGTAAGTGCTTGAAATAATTGAGGTAAAATATTTTAAAGTTTCATGCATGATGCATAATGGCTGTTGCAAATTACTTAGAAAGCCATTGTAGGTTGCAGTATATGGCATTATTTATCAATAAGAAAACAACTAGTAGGTCTCAGACCTGCATGCCTACAGCCCACCCATGCCTACAGTCCTCTAGGTCAGTGGTCCCCAAACCTGTCCTGGGGGCCCACCAGCCAGTCGGGTTTTCAGGATATCCACAGTGAATATGCATGAGAGAAAATTTGCATGCACTGCCACCATAACATGCAAATTTTCTCTCATGCATATTCATTGTGGATATCCTGAAAACCCGACTGGCCGGTGGGCCCCCAGGACAGGGTTGGGGACCACTGCTCTAGATAACCTTGGCCCACCCAAAAATAAATCAGTTCCGGCTTCGTCACTGCTTTGGGGAGAATGGAGGACTAACTTTGTGATGTATACTGCTGCACGCCCCAGCTCTGAAGCATCCTTGGAGGTGAGAGATGGTTCAGTTATGTTACTGCTTCTCTCCCAACTCCTGGACCTGGAAACATCACTGCTGCTGGAGGAGCAAATTTACCCTCGGGCTGTTGGCAGCAGCAGATACTGAAAGCAAGTGGGGATTAACAATCTCTGATTTTGCTACTGCCCGGCTCACTGTGTGTGGGGGGTGGGGGAGAGGAGGAAGGGAGGCAGTCAGGATCAGGAAACTGCAGAGACTGAGGGACTGGACACTGAACAAGGTGTAGTTGGAGAGGCATTTTACCGCAGGGAACAGCTCTGGCCCTGAGCTTGCCTGGTGACTGCTGATTGAAGAAGATAGTATGAGAGAAATAGAAAGGGCAGTGACCCCCTGAACTGGAGCAAAGAAGAAAATCCAGAAGTCTGATCTGGTGACAGCAAGACCAAACCCAATTGTGATTATACCTGTGCCCCAGCATATCACACTGGAAGTTGCCTGGAAGGTGGTAACCCGGCTTGAACTTTTTCTCACTAGTTGTACAGATTCTTTAAATAAATCCATAGTTGAATTTAAACTGCAGAGTGAAGCCCAACAAGAAACTTGAAAGGACACTGGGTCTCGAGCTGGAAAACTAGATGATGGAAGCGCAGGACTTGGATAAGTCTGTTATTAAATATGTCCCTGTCCTTTACAGATAAATGGAGAAACTAGAAACTGCTGTTAGGAAAATTAATTGGAGGTCCATTAACTTTCCTTGTCTATCTGCCTAATGCAACTCTTTTGATAATATGCAAATTATTTCATAGTGAGGGGTTTAGATTTCCTAATGAAGCTTTGTCCCCTGTTGTTAAAGAATTTTATCTCCCATCTTGGCAGCGAGGGGTCAGGTGGTAGGAGGAAAACTCCATTTGTCCTTCAAAAGGCTGGATCTTAAACATTTTTAAGAAGCTCCATTAGAGGACGAGGTTGCACCAGCTTCGTTGTCAGTAACGTACGCTTTCGAATCTGACAAAGAAGCTACCTAGAGATGTTTCTTTAGGAGTAAGGATGTTCTATTTCTAAGCTTTAAGATATGGGTATTCCCAGATGTAAACAGGGTTATTTAATTAAGAAGGAAAAATGTGTAGCCATCCATGTCCAGAGATGCTTGCCTTGAGTGGTCAATTTATGTTGTGGTTTCCCTGTGGATGTTTAATAAGATACCAAGGGAATAATTGTATGCTCCCAGACCCAGAACAGCCTGCGGCTTTCTTGAAAGTCAGCCTTCCCTGCCTCCCTCAGCTATGGAGGCTCAATTCTTGTTCTCTCTGCTTTGGTAGAATGAGGGGTGGTGATATCAGTGACACGATTTATCAATTTGTTGCTTGAATTGCTGCTTACTTTTTCTTTCACTTATGTGAAGTGCAGTTTTTTACAGGTTAGGTATATGTATGTGCTGGAGCCTTCCACTTTTTCTTTCAGGAATTATAAATGGATGATACAATACCCTTATTTAATAATTTTTATGGCTAGTTTTCCTTTTAGTTTTCTTTGCATTGCTTCAGCTGATGTTTGTATGAGTTTATTTTCCTGTATTATTTTGTGAAATTACAAATAGAAAATCTTTTTTTTTTTTTTTTTAAAGCTGCTTAATTTCAAAGCAGGCTAGGGCCAAGTGGGAGAATAGGATTTCATCCTGGCTCCTGATGCTTCTTCCTTTTTTAATTTCCTCCCTGGTCTTTTCTTCACAACAGCACAAAATCCTCCCCCCCCCTCTCCTTTACTATCAGCTCTAGGCCATATAAAAGGAGCAGAAGCATTCAGCCATTTTAGTAACACCCTCCTCATCCCCCTTTAAAATACCGGTACCTATAATCGAAAAATAAATATGTGGAATTTTTTGTAAGTAAACTAATAATTTTGCTTTTTTGGATTTGGATAATAACATGGGCTGAGCCTGAGTCAGATCAGCCTTGTGGGCCTCCTTCCCCCAGTTATGATCCTCTTCAACCCTGACCTCCTACTGGCATAATTGTCTCCCCCTCCCTTTCACTCCACAGGGGAAGTGTGGTCTTCTTACTTTCCTCTGCTGGCTTCAACCTGAAGCCTGTCTGCACAGGTCTGGCAGGTCCCATGAGGCTAAGGAGCCCTGTGTGATTTAGACTTCAGATTCAAGCTGGCAGAGGAGGAAGTAGATGTAGGTAAAAAGTGCTGCTCTCCTTCTACTGGTGAGAAGGAGGGGGAGAGAATCAAAGTGTGGGGCCTGGGGTGGTCATCTCGATTTCTCCTCCCCAAGCAGGGACAGCCTGGGTGCGTGCTCTGAATGTACAATCTATGGGGCAGATTTTTAAAAAGTACGCGCATGCGTACTTTTGTTTGCGCACCCGGCACAAACAAGAGTACGCCGGATTTTAATAGATACGCACGTAGCCGCGCGTATCTTTAAAAATCCGGGGTCAGCGCACGCAAGGCTGTGCAAAATTGGCAGCCTGCGCGCACCGAGCCGCGCAGCCTGCCTCCGTTCCCTCCGAGGCCGCTCCAAAATCGGAGTGCCCTTGGAGGGAACTTTCTTTCCGGCGCCCCCCACATTCCCCTCCCTAACCCACCCCCCCAGACCTATCTAATCCCCCCCTACCTTTATTATAAAAGTTATGCCTGCCCGAGGCAGGCATAACTCGTGCGCTGGCTGGCTGCCGGCACGCGATTCCCCAGCCCGGGAGCAGTTTCGGAGGCCTCGGCCACACCCCCGAAATGCCCCACCCTGGAACACAGAAGAAAAGGGGCCCTTGAAGATGGAACCTAGTATAATACCTACCATATCCAAAAAGTTTTTAAAATATGCAACAGATCTCAACTGGAAAATCTTGAAACATCATTAATCCATTAGAATTCATTCTAGAACAGCGGTTCTCAACCTTTATAGTTCTGCGACCCTTTTAATACAATTCCCCACTATGTGGCGACCCCAACCATAAAATTATTTTCGTTCATAGGCCTAAGTAACTGTACTGTATATACCGTATTTTCCGGCGTATAAGATGACCCCCAACTTTTACAGTTAAAATACAGAGTTTGGGATATACTCGCCGTATAAGACTACCCCTCTTCCAACGCATTCCAACATTTACAGCAGGAGGGAGTGACTCGAGGAGTGAGGGCGCGCTGCCCGATTGGTCGGTGCTGGGCAAAAGGAGCTTGCTTTGGCAAGCCCCTTTTGCCCAGCACCGGCCAATCGGGGAGCGAGGGAGCGCAGAATGAACTTTTTTACTGCATCCGGTGAGGGGAGGGAGTGACTCGAGGAGCGACAAAAAACCCATATTTCCGATGGTCTCTTAGGCGACCCCTAGCAAATCGTCAATCGACCCCCAAAGGGGTCACGACCCACAGGTTGAGAACCGCTTCTCTAGAACAAAAGGGGCATCACTCAGTAACTACAGAACTGGTTCAAGTTTTCATACACATTGCTTTCTCAGTAGACGTGATAAGAAATCTTTTGTTCCTATGCAAATGTTTATATTTAATTGGTCATCAATAATAATATGTATCTGATTGAATGGTAATATGCATGGTTCTAAAGCTAGAAAGATGACTTGTTAATATACATCTAGCTCCTCTTCCAGGTACATCTTTTAGCTAGAGGGCATACTTGATACCAAGCACAGTCCCTACTCAGTCCGGAGAAACTCTGGCATGGATTCTCCAACTGGGGGAATGATTACATTCAGGCTCCATGTCAAATACAGGGTATATAATTTATGGAGACATGTGACACAAGGTTGTGGTGTTCCAAAATAAAAAGTCTTTACTAAACAGTTTAAATTAGAAAGTTGCACATTACAACCTTTCAGTATTGAAAATTCAAAAAAATACATATCAATATTTTATATGGAGATTGCTAATCCTTGCTGATGTATCTTCCTGGGATGCCCCCCTCCTTTTCCTGAGGTTTAGGTTCCCTTGGATAGATGTTGGACTCCCTGTACTCCCAAGAACCCTTTTTGGTACCTGATTCTCCAATGCTTGAATATTTCTCCAACAGACCTCTTTCTTTTTCTCTGGACTCTATCAGATGGGCAGCTCTCTCTTGTTCTCATTTTTTCTTTCCACACTCAGAATCCCTGTTCGTAGTCTTGTTTGCTTGCTAACTTGTTGCTTCGAAATATGAAGTAGTTTATCCTATCTTTACATAAAAACAGTTTGCAATCTGAATTTATAAGGTTTTGTAGTTTAATGTGGTATCCTTTGCAAAATCTTGCTACTTAGGGTATAAAACTAAACCAGACTAACTAGAAATAATTATCACAAAGATCTAATAAGATACTACCAATTAAGCTCCACTGAAAATTTACTTAATTATTGTTCTGTTTGCAGACAGCAAAATTTAGAGCTAAATTTCTTACTCTTCCCTTCTTAGTACTGTTATGAACGCTGCCTGCGGGTCCCCCCGCGAGCAGGCACTCACCCGTTGCTGCCTTTTCTTCTGCCCGACGTGGCTGGTGCTGTCGGATGTCGGGCCTTCAGCGTGGCCGGAGCCACGGACTGGAGTTGCTCATGCGGCCTGGAGGCCGCCCTTGTTATACTTCTTTGCCGCGGCCAGAGCCGCGGACACTCAGCATTCCCTCTGCGGCACGGAACCGCTGATGACGCTGTCTTCATCTTCGCGGCGTGGAGGCTGCATCCCCGGGCCCAAGTAGTGGCTGGAGCCGCCCCTGGGACTTCCTGCAGCAGCTGGAGCCGCTGCCGTCATCGGGGCCTGTGTATCAGGTCATCCCTGCTTTCTGCTCGTTGTAGGTCGGTGCAGGCCACTGTCCGGGGTCCTGCACAGCTCTCCTGCTTCCTCTAGGTGCGTGCCGCGCCTCTCTGCTACATTTAAAGGGCCACACACAGGAAGTGTGCTGGCCCTACCTTTAATGTGACTTCCTGTACCAGCCCTATAAAAGGGCTGCTCCGTCATTCAGTCTTCACCTTGCATCGGAGTTACTTCTCTCTGGAGGCTTCTGCCTGCCAGAGCTCCGTCAGATCTTCTTCGTTTTCTCCATGGAGTTCTTCGTCTCTTCTCGTCATGTCATGTCATGCAATGTCTTAGTTGCCTGAGGTCTCCGTCCAGGTGTCCTGGTGTCTCGTCTTGGTCTTCTGCTTCCCAATGTTCCAAGTTCCTTGATGTTCTGCTTCTGTGTCTTCGTCTTCAGCGCTCCTGAGCCTTCTGGTCCTGTAGCCAGTGGTCCCTCGGATGAGGTCTTTCCTGAGCGTGGACTAGCCTGCAGGTGCACTGGTGTCCTGTGCTCCTGAGCATTCATGTCCTGCCAGCTGTTGGTGGAGCTTCGGACGACATCGGCTCCGTTGTTGGAGTTCTGCTTCGACTGGATCCTTCCCTGCGCTCGTCCCGTTCTCAGCATGGTCCATGACCAGCCTCCTTGGGCTGTGTAGGGCACGCAGTGGGACAGGGTGGTCCGTGACTCAGTTCCACGGGTGAACTAAGTAGGGCACCCTGAGAAACAGTGCCAATGTCCTTCCGCCCAGCTTCTCGTCTTGTCTGGACTTCGAAAAGTTCCTCGTCTCATCCTGGTTGCCGTTGCATCACTCTTGGTATCATGTCAATGTCTTGTTCCTGATGTCGTCACATCAACCCTGGTCCAGGATGCCGTCGCATCGACCATTGGTCCGTGATGTCTTCGCGTCAGCCTTGGTGTCATGTCTTCAGCTACATTGGTGTCTTGTCTTGTGCCAGCCCTCATCTCTGATGCTGTCTGCATCAGCCTTGGTGTCAAGTCCTCGTCCCCGATGCCGTTGCATCGATCCTGCTGTCATGTCTTCGTGTCAAGGCCCGTCTGCCCTTGACCTCAGGCCAGGCCTGCTGCTCCATGCCGATCCAAGCGGCAGGTCCGAAAGGGCTCGGAATGGTCGGAGGACCATTCACATTCCAACATCATCCTGTTGTTGGCCTTGGGAGCTTGCAGGCCTGGCAGAGGGTAAGCCCGTCAGCCATGGTGAATCACACCGTCAATCCTCTGTTTGGTCCTGGATCCATCTGGGGTCGGGCTGAGGCCCATGGGCACACTAAAACACCCCTTCTTAACATAATGCAAGGCCTTTCGAGGCCCCTCACCTAACAGAATGCAAGGCCTTTCGAGGCCGTCACGTAACAGAATGCAAGGCCATGTGCCCGACGGTGGTGCTCCGCAGATCGATCCACCTTGTTTTTGAGTCTTGTTTGTTCCTGGACTGGTTATGGGACCGAAAAAAATTTTCAGGATATTTTGTGTATTCGACATGCTGGAGGCGCCAGTTTTGCCATTGTTTCGACCTGCTGGAGGCGCCAGCTGTCTGGATTTTGTTTATATACCCGACCTGCAGGAGGCGCCTGCATCCAGACTTTTTATCATGTTTGCCAAGTTGGGGTTTTTACGACCTGCAGGAGGCGCCTGCATCCCCACTGGTTTTTGTTTGCCCGCCCTGGGTTCCCTCCCCCAAGTCTTCTTGGTGTTTCGTGATGCTTCTTGTCTGGGTCTTGTTTGTTGCTTGTTGTGTCTTATTCTTTGTTGGTTGCTCGTTTGTCTTGTTCTTTGTTTGTTCTTCGTTTCCAGCATAGCTCCCTGCTTCAATGGCAGGGGAGAAGAAAAACAACCAATAAGGGCTGTATAACATAGTCTGGGTAAAACAAATAAGCATGGGTGTAGCTGCTTATTGCGGTGGTTACTACCCCTACTACCCCTAACTAATCAAGCTAGATATTTCACTTGGATGCAGCTCCATCACTGCTCTCTACGTTAATGGTGGGGGTGGAAGGGAAATAGAACCAAGAGCTAAGAGAAACAGATAAGTATGAGAGAAAAAATGTGTGAAGCTTGCTGGGCAGACTGGATGGGCCGTTGGTTTTCTTCTGCCGTCATTTCTATGTTTCTATGTTTCTTTGTTTTCCGCTTATTTATTTATTTAAGTTTTTTTTTTTATATACCAACAACCAGCTTATTGTTTCCCGCTTGTATGTTCCCCGTCCTCCTCGTTCCTGCATTTCGTTCCCTCGTTTCCCTTCTCTTGTTCTTCGCTCTTTCGCCCTTCGCTCCTTTGCTTTTCGCTCTCTCTCTCTTTGCTCTTTCGATCTTTGAGCTCCCTTGCTCTCCGCTCCCTTGCTCTCCGTTCCCTTGCTCTCCGTTCCTTGCTCCCTCTTTTGTGTTTTTTGTATTGTCGGTCGCGCGGTCACTGCTCGCTCAGTCACTGCTCGCGCGGTTTCCGTTCGCTCGGTCATTGCTCGCTTGGTCTCGTGTTCCCTTGGTCTCATGTTCCCTTGGTCTCGTCTGCTCTCGGTCTCGTCTTCTTTGGTCTCTCGTCGTGTCTTTTGTGTTTTTGTGGTTTCCTGCTGCTTTGCTCTGTTTCATGCTGTCTCCGGATTACCAGCTTCCATTTTTTTGACCCTCAAATACCTCCATCCGGTATGGACTGATAGCCTTTTCCTCGGACTGTTGAAAGGAGGTTTGAGGAGGGGGTCTCTGAGGAGGGGGCACTGTTATGAACGCTGCCCGTGGGTCCCCCCGCGAGCAGGCACTCACCCGTTGCTGCCTTTTCTTCTGCCCGACGCGGCTGGTGCTGCCAGATGTCGGGCCTTCAGCATGGCTGGAGCCACGAACTGGAGTTGCTCATGCGTTCCGGAGGCCGCCCCTGTTATCCTTCTTTGCCGCGGACCTTCAGCGTTCCCTCTGCGACATGGAACCACCACCGACACTGTCTTCATCTTCACGGCATGGAGGCTGCATCCCCGGGCCCAAGTAGCAGCTGGAGCCGCCCCCGGGGCTTCCTGCAGCAGCCGGAACCGCTGCCATCATCGGGGCCTGTGTATCAGGCCAGCCCTGCTTTCTGCTCGCTGTACGTCAGTGCAAGCCACTGTCCGCAGTCCTGCACAGCTCTCCTGCTTCCTCTAGACGTGCGGCCGGGCCTCTCTGCTATATTTAAAGGGCCAGACACAGGAAGTGTGCTGGCCCCACCTTTAATGTGACTTCCTGTACCAGCCCTATAAAAGGGCTGCTCCATCATTCAGTCTTCGCCTTGCATCGGAGTTACTTCTCTCTGGAGGCTCCTGCCTGCCAGAGCTCCATCAGGTCTTCTTCGTCTTCTCCATGGAGTTCTTCGTCTCTTCTCGTCATGTCATGTCATACCATGTCTTCATTTCCTGAGGTCTCTGTCCAGGTGTCCTGGTGTCTCGTCTTGGTCTTCTGCTTCCCGATGTTCCAAGTTCCTTGATGTTCTGCTCCTGTGTCTTCGTCTTCAGCGCTCCTGAGCCTTCTGGTCCTGTAGGCTGGTGGTCCCTCGGATGAGGTCTTTCCTGAGCATGGACTAGCCTGTAGGTGGACTGGTGTCCTGTGCTCCTGAGCCGTCATGTCCTGCCAGCCGTTGGTGGAGCTTCGGACGACATCGGCTCCATCGTTGGAGTTCTGCTTCAACTGGATCCTTCCCTGCGCTCGTCCTGTTCTCAGCGTGGTCCGTGACCAGCCTCCTCAGGCTGTGTAGGGCGCGCAGTGGGACAGGGTGGTCCGCGACTCAGTTCCGCGGGTGAACTGAGTAGGGCGCCCTGAGAGACAGTGCCAATGTCCTTCCGCCCAGCTTCTCGTCTCGTCCTGGATGCCGTTGCATCACTCTTGTCAACGTCTTGTTCCTGATGTCATTGCATCGACCCTGGTCCGGGATGCCGTCGCATTGACCATTGGTCCGTGATGTCTTCGCATCAGCCTTGGTGTCATGTCTTCATCTGCGATGCCGTTGCATCGACTCTGGTGTCATGTCTTCAGCTACCTTGGTGTCTTGTCTTGTGCCAGCCCTCGACTCTGATGCTGTCTGCATCAGCCTTGGTGTCAAGTCCTCGTCCGCGATGCCGTTGCATCGATCCTGCTGTCATGTCTTCGTGTCAAGGCCCGTCTGCCCTCGACCTCAGACCAGGCCTGCTGCTCCATGCCAATCCAAGTGGCAGGTCCGAAAGGGCTCGGAATGGTCGGAGGACCATTCACATTCCAACATCATCCTGTTGCTTGCAGGCCTGGCAGAGGGTAAGCCCATCAGCCATGGTGAATCACACCGTCAATCCTCTGTTCGGTCCTGGATCCGTCTGGGGTCGGCTGAGGCCCAAGGGCACACTAAAACACCCCGCTACGTGACAAGTACCAAGCAGTATTTTCTTCAACTAATGAGAATGAATTATTTCTAATCTATTCTTCAGTGATCTATAATTGACCTATTTATTTTCATTTTAGACAGGGCTAATTTTGTACTTTATTTGTGTGAGGCCACACACTGATTCCTACTATGCACAAATATTTTGATCCCAAACTCTATAAATGTGCAGTAGTCTATATACCAAGAGTTAAGTCTGGGGTAAGTGGGAACTGGTTTGGGAAAACACAAATACACACTTCATTACTAACTATCTTTCTTCTACTAACTATTTTCTTCAACCCACTTTATAGAAAACACAGAATAATAAGTTTAACCCTCTAACTACTTAGGCCTGGATTTATCAAAATGCGATAAGTATCGCATGCGATAGCAAAAGGGGTGTGGTTATGCTAATTTAGGGGAGGGGAGGGGGAGGGGGAGAGGGAGAGAGAGAGAGAGAGAGAGAGACTAGCCATAGCAGCTGCTCCCTAGGAAGGTATTTGTATCCCTATAGTAGGCCCACCTAGTAATTCGAGGTGAGGGTTAGGTATTGGTGTAGCGGGTTAGGGGCCACTTTGACATTCAATGTGAGACGTACGAAGAGAACAGTGGTCTCTTGTGAAGATCTGAGGACAAGCGGAGAGAGGAAACTCACTCCAAGATGAGATTTGGGCAATGTTCTCTCCACCTAGCTCCCTTCTTGCTGCTGGACTGCTGCCTTCATCTTAAATTTGTTCAGTTCCTAGTTATGTTTTAGGTTGCTATGGGTGTAGGATTGCGTATGATTAGGGTCTTTAAATGTATTACTGTATTCACTATATAGTGACCTACAAGGGAATGATTAAACTCTTGATAAGGTGTGGGGAATTTCTGAGTTTAAGTTAAAAGGCTGATTTTTTTTTTTTAAGTGATCCATGCACTGATCCATGCAGAAAAGAGGACTGCATATGCTCAATTTGCACACTATTTAGCCAGGGCTGGCGCAATCCACTGTGCAAGCCAAGCACTTGCACAGGGCAGTGGCAGCCTGGGAGGCACTGGGGCCCAAAGTCACAAGAAAGTTGCTGGGCCAGCAGTCAAAATGAAAGAATGTCGCCATAACTGGACTGCAATCCACCAAGAAAGAGACCACTGCCCACCTGGCAGGAACCCACCAGACGGCCTGAAGAAACTAATGCCGTAAAGTTGCCCAATGGTTCTGGGGCCGCCCGGCGCTTGTCAACCTGCCTTGTGTCCAAGAAGAGAGAGCTACATGGCTGCCCAGCGGTTCTCAGCCCACCATGCGGCCAAGAAGAGAGAGCTGTGGGGCCGCCCAGCGGTTTCCAACCCACGGCACAGCTGAGAAGAGAGAGCTGCGTGGCTGTCTGGCAGTTCCCAACCCGCCGCACGGCCGAGATGAGAGAGCTGTGTGATTGCCCGACAATTCCCAGTCAGCTGCTCGGCCAGAAGAAAAAAGATCATGAGGCAGTTCCCAACCTGCCCTTGGCTGAAGGGAAGAAGAGGAGGGCTCCGGGCTGCCAAAAGAGACAGAGGGAACCTCTGTGTGTGTCTGACAATGTGTGTGTGTGTATGTGTGTGTCTGAGCATCATAACATGTGTGTATGAGAGGGAGTGCATTTGTGTGTGCCTGAGCATGTGTGTGAGAGGGAGCCTCTCTGTGTGTCTGACAATGTGTGTGTGTGTGTGTGTGTCTGAGTGTCATAACGTGTGTATGAGAGGGAGTGCATTTGTGTGTGCCTGAGCATGTGTGTGAGAGGGAGCCTCTCTGTGTGTCTGACAATGTGTGTGTGTGTGTATATGTGTGTGTCTGAGTGTCATAACGTGTGTATGAGAGGGAGTGCATTTGTGTGTGCCTGAGCTTGTGTGTGACAGGGAGCATTGAAGTGCAAGCTCTAGGGAGATGGAGTAAGAGGTCTAAATGGTAGGTAGCAAGTCTTTTGAGTAGTAAATTATGCAGTTGATATCAGGAAAGTTTGTGGTATTGAAGCATAAGGTGTTCTCTGTGGGTGGAATTCCAGGCCTGCCACTTCTCTATGTATGTGTGTCTGAGCATGTGTGTGTATGCATGTATGTGTCTGACGTGTGTATGTGAGAGAGGGAGCATGGGTATGAGTGTGTATGTGTGTCTGAGCATGTATGAGCAAGAGAGAGAGATGGGTCTTGTGTGTGTATGTGAGTATGTGCATGTAAGAGGGTGCATGTGTGACAGTATGTGTTTCTGAGCAAGTGTGTGATAGAGGGAGACTGTGTGTGAACTTGTGTATATAAGAAGGAGCATGTGCATGTGAACGTATAAATGGGAGCTTATATGTGTATGAGAGAGTATATATATGTATGTGTGCAGGAGAAGGAGCATATGTGTGTATGTATAGATATATTTCTATATCTATGAGAGAGGGAAGAGAAAGTTTGTGTATCCCTCTCCAAATAATCCATGATAATCTCAGAGTGGCTGGAAATCAAAAGTCCCAGGTATACAAAGCGTGAATTATTTTATCTTTATTAGTTTTAATATTTGGGTGTTATTTGCTGTTTTGAAATATTTTAAAGGTTTTTGTGAAATTTAAAACAAGTCTGATGTAGTGGTTTCCAGCCTGCATGTTTCTATTATACTTTATGGTTTCTTTTTCCGTATTTAGTGAGAGTCTGCATGTGTGACTGAGGAGAAGTATTCTGCTAGCTTGTAGGAATCTATAGCAGCTCGGTTTGTTCTGTATTGATCTTTTAAGGCCTGGGGCAATATTTGCAGTGTTGCCTTTTCATAGGTAAACTTGTTATTTTTTAAATGCTGGAAGTTAGTGCTGTTTTGGTGTGGTAGGTTTGTTATATTTTAATTGTAATTTACTCATGGCTTTCTGAGGGACCCCACACTTATCACGCATTACAATCACCCTAATGCCATTTCGGTTCCAAGGGTCTTTTTTTGCAGGCTTTTCTGGGTGCTACCATAGAAGTACATGCAAATATAATATACATGTTGTGATATTTTTTATCTCAAAAGACTGTACTTTGAATATTCTTTTTCTTGTAAAATCTGTTATTATAAGTGCATAATTCTTAAGTGTGTGCATGGGGGGGGGGGGGGGGAGTTAGTGCCAAGGGTATAAGGTTTGCCTAGGGCACCTAATACTCTGCCATGGGTTCCAGGGGAGGGGGTGAAGACCTGGAGGGTGGTAGGTGACAGTTTTTAAAGTTTAGGTCACTGGAAGGAGCTGGGCGTTTTTTGGCGGCCTGAGATGGGGGTGGGTAGGGGGGGTGGGGGAGGGCAGCCCTGTGCCTGATAGATACCAAGGCACAGGGCAGCAAAAAAGCTAGCACCAGCCCTGCATTTAGCTCATGGGGAGCTCTTGACTTGTAGAAGCTACAACTTTATGGGTTACACACTAATAATATTCATGTGCCATGGAAGCTATTTTTTACATGCACCAGCAGAAATTTAGTGCATTGCCTGTTAAAAATTTAACAGGCAATGCTAAAATGCTACTTAATGCATTTAAACTTTCTTAGTGCAAGTATTAATGCAAAGGCCCCTATGCCATCACTTTTAATGTTGATGGGGATGTATTGTATAGTGAATGATTGAAACAATTTTACAGATGAAATGATGGTCTGTACTACAAAATGTTAGTAATACAATGATATCAATACTTAATGGACAAAAATGAAGAACATCTTAGTCACTCATTTTAATTCCGTTCTGTGTTGATATTTTCTTTAAAAGCAGAACTTAAAAGCAGAACTTAAAAGCAGAATAGGTGAGCTGGCTCTGACCAGGTTTGTCATCCTCCTTCTCTGCTCCCCTCGGAGGTCATTCTTAATATAAAGCTTTACATTTTGTATTTTTTTGTTTTCCTTCAGGTCACTGCCTTGCATGCTTAAAAGAGATGTGCTTGTGACATCAAACTTCCACTGCCAACAGTGTTCAGGAAGTCTGCCCAAATGAAGAACCCCTCTGATCATAAGAGACTGAGTATCTTGGTGACGGTCATTGCCAAGCATCCCACTGTTTGCAACTGTAGTATGAATACTGCAAGGGCTAGGGCCAGAGGCGAGTCCAATATAAAATCAGAACTAAAAGCTTAGCAGCATTTCAGAAAAAAACAAGAGAAAGAAAAATGTGAAAAGAAGATGAAAGAAAACAGATCTAGATCAATAAGCCGAAAGATGTATTAACTGTGACATTGACAGTTCTCAACAGAAAGGATGTACAAAGGTAATATAGAATTGCTTGTCATTACAAATACAGGCAGAGATTTGATGTTTCTAAATATTCCTAAAGGACTAAAAAAAGCTAAAAAAACAAACAAACAAACAAACCCCAGTAAATACAGAAATTAAGTGCAGGAAATATAAACAGTGTAGACGTAGAAAACAGATGGCAACAGCGTATTTTAAAACATGAAATAAACTTAAAGCGTACCTGTGATGTTTTCAACATAGAGCGTCACTGGGAGTGCAAAAGTAACATGTACCAAGCGGCCATTTAACATGAACAAATTTGGCGCGAATTTCAACAGCCAATCAAAAGGAGTAAATGCAAAACGGATGTGAAAGAGAACTAATACAACAAAGTGAAAGCAGAGGAGGAGGACCTGAAACAAAACAGATTAAGTAAAATAACGCCATTCAATTTCTTTATTCAAACCATGAGGTATCAGACTATTCAAGTTAAAAATCCCTTCGAATCAAAATTTCTGAAAAATTACCCCCACGGAGCGGGGGAGATATGACATCAATTACAAAAAACCGTAGATCCGAGATATCATATGATTGGTCAATCCAATGTGGGACTAAAGGAGCATTTTCATGAAGGTTATGAAGACTGGATCTATGCTCGATTATCCTAGTTTTAATAGCTCTTGTTGTTTTACCCACACAGATCTTATGACACAGGCACAGGATAGTGTAGATCACACCTGTGTTAAACAATTTGAACTGAAACATAGCGGATATGTTTTATTAGATTGAGGATGGGTAAAAGAAGTCAAACATACGATAGGGTGCATACTGAACATCCTCCGCAGTGGTTATGACCATTATGAACAGAAGGAGAAAGAGTTGGTGGGGATAACTCGGAATGAATTAGCAGATCTCGTAGATTTCTACCTCTGTGAAAGGAGAACTGGAGAGGACATTCTAAACATGTTATGTATAGACAACAGAGACCAGTAGCAACAAATAATAGATACCAAGGCTTTACTATGAACTGAATAGGGTAAAATACAATTTATGACACCATCAGAGGATCTAGATTGGGGTGTGAAAAGTAAATCTCGATTAGCAAACAAAGCCCGTTTGAATGCTTTTTTCAAACAGTGTGAGGGTACCATACTGTTCATGTTAAATGGCCGCTTGGTATATGTTACTTTTGCACTCCCAGTGACGCTCTATATTGAAAACATCACAAGTACGCTTTAAGTTTATTTCATGTTTTAAAATACGCCGTTGCCATCTGTTTTCTACGTCCACACTGTTTATATTTTCTGCACTTAATTTCTGTATTTACTTTTTACTTTTCTAGAATTGTTAAAGTTTCCTTCTGTCCCTCCTGACGCAGCCTCACAGCGAAACACGGGTCCGTGTCGGGGGACCCGTTCTGTATACAAGATTGCTTATGATAACACTGCGGAATTGCCATATTGAGTAGATATCACTGAACTTTGCGTGGACATTCAATATATCCTGCACATTTCCTTGGTTTATTTGCATATTATGTGCAGTTGTGCTCCTGTTGTGATTTTGGAATTTCTTAATAACGTTGCAACATTTGAATGGTATGTTACTAAGGATTGGTATATGTCTGTTTCATATGAGTGTGTCTATAATATATCCTTTATCTAAAACAGAGTTTTACTTCATTTTACAAACATGTCAGTAAATTGATACCTGAGGAAGGGAGGGAAATGGGGGAGGGAGAATTACAGAAGAATGAGAAATAGGGAGCGGGACCTTGGACCAGGAAGCTTGGATTTAAACTGGGGACAATACGCCATATAGCTACCCAAAATACCAGGACTGGGAGAGATCTTCACAATCTTGAGTGACAGCAAAGAGCAGAGAGATCCAGAAGTTCTCACATGTTAATAACGTGCTCCTAACATTCAAAGTAGTGGAGAGCCTCATATTAAGCCCTTTTTTGTACAACAGACCATTTGGAAGTCTACAGCATTAAAAGCATCATTTAGAGACATTGCAAGAAGTATCTCCAGCTTAAGAATGTACGGAGGCCGGTGAACAACATCAAGAAGTAGTTCCAGGACTGTCAGGAGCGCTTGAAAGATGAAATGGCCTGAATAGAAAGAGGGACACCCATGTCCTATACTCTGATCCCAGCTGAGGAATGGTATAAGAGCAAGTTGAAGGTTACCCCCAGAGACCTGGATACAGCCATGCCACTGCTCGAGGATGGAGCCAATGAGAACACACACACACACACATACACACGTGATTACAGCAACAGGTACAGAAGTAACACTTCTATACTACATACACTCTAAACAATGTTTATCATATCTTCATCTTTTTTCAACCAGTGCTTCAAAATACCTAAGGAGGACTGCTGTTCCCTCTTATTAAACTGAGACCCAGAACATCCCAGGAAAAGAATCCTCATTTGAGGAACTAGAGAAGCACATGTAAATTGCATTTTCAAAATTACACACATTATTTTTTAGGGGAAAAGTAACAACGAAAAAGCAGGAGCAAATGTGTGCGGACACTTTGTCCCAACAGCATATACTTGTACTTTGAAAATTAATATAAAGACCATGGGTAAAATATACTTGTGGACTTTGTATTTTGTCTCCCTTATAGCTAATTTTAAATTATGTCTGCTGTTTTCCTTTGAAAATTGTTTACAGTGTATATGGCTTCAAAAGTACTCAGGTACTTTGCAAATGCTAAATCTGCAGATGACACAATGGGCAAAATGAAATCTATATATATTGTTTGCCTCATTTGACCTAACCACTCTCCCAGGAAGGCCCCTTTCTCCTATAGATAAATATACAGTAGCTGCCTGGAAAGGAGAACAATTTTCAGCCAGGACAATCTAGTCAGATAATTGCTTAGTTTCCTAGCTAGATCCTTTTGAAAATTGTCCTCTAGGGATGCGCTTTCATTGGGCCATTTGTTTCATTCATTTCGTGGGTACACGCGTACCTCACAAATGTATGGTACATGCATAAGAATGGATGGTACATGCATATTTTATTAATGCGTTATTGTGCGTACCATCTATTCTTACTCACTTGACATGTATGCAATTTGTTGTAATACACCCTGGTTAAGGCATTGTATAAATGTCAGAATAATAAGAAAAGACACTCAAATGTGGCTAAATCTCTTTTTGGTTATCTGGATGCCTTGAGCATGCATATGAAAGCTGTGATAACTAGTTTTCCAACCTTCCTGTAGCAGTAATTTGTTAATCTAGGCAAAAACCAAGTTGACCAGCTGATATGACCTCAGGAAGCTTAGCTGCATTTCTAATACATATACATGAGCAGTAAATCACTGATCCTGTCTGAAAGCAGTTCTCTTTCATTACCTGGACCTCATTCCATCCTCTAGAAGCAGGCAGGATGGATTGATTATTTACAGAGTGCTCTGTTAGATTAATACACAAAACTCCAACGGCAAGAACGACCCACAGCTGAAATTTAAATACAAAGGGACAGGGCTGAAAATGATTCAGAAGATAATAGGAAATGTTGAATTTTGAGGAAGTAGCTTTAAAGAAATGAATGGCTTGTGTGCCAGAAATGTTATAAAAGGTTTGGAAAATGTTATCACAATTTGCCTAATGAGCATGCAGGGATGTTTCCCTTTGCAGAAGGGGTATGAAGAGATCTGCCTCAGATTGACAGCTAAAATAGAGAGTGTGCCATACCACTCTTCCTTGGCTACTGCCTCCCTGGGGTATTTAGAGAAAACAAATTCAGTTTTCTTCCAATAAATCCAGGGGGAAGAGAGAGAAAAAGAGAAAAATTTGCTATACGTGTGCACATTTTCTTAATATCCATGAAGGAAAGAGTTTCCAGAGGTTAAGATTAAGATTCTGTCAGGAGCTGGGAGGGAAGACGAGAAGGGTGGAATGGAGAGAACTCCTGCCCATATCATAAATGTTGTTCTCAGGGCCATTAAAACAAATTAGAAGGCCACAGAATGACTCCCTCCTGGCACACCACTCCTCCATTGCCAGCACTGTACTCAACTATCATTTTACATATGCATGGGCTGGGAGTGCTAATCTGATAATGCATGCGCCTAGCAGAGCCGCTACAGGTATAGCTGGAGGGGACTGGACTTCATAAGGGGAAACCGTCCAACCATGTCAGAAGAATTATGATGCAGAGATGAGCACACCAACATCTCCTCTGGAGATTTTGCTGGGTTTCTGGCACTTTGCTGACCCCTGCCATAGAAAACACTTATTATGTGTCTCTATTATGAGGAATAACAACTGGATTAGTGATGGTTCATTTCCTAAACCACCCAAATTTTAACGTCAGGAAAGACAAGTGCTTAAACATTTTTAGTTGTGATTCTTGTCATCAACATATTCATGTTCTCATGGAGGTGGTTTTGGCTTCCTATTCTCATATGTTCATCTGTTGAGGTGACATTGTGTCAACTTGCTTGGAGAAACATGTACTTAGTATGCATCAGTGTGGATATCGGAAAGACCAAAGCACAGAGACTCTTCTTACTTGATGTCTGATCAGTTGCTTCATCAAATGGATGGTGGAGGAGCTATTCTTATGATTCAGTTAACCATAAAATTCCTCTTTGCAGGGTGAGTTCACCGGGAATTAGTGATACAAATCTCTCATGGTTTCATTCCTTTTTATCAAACCATCAACAACAGGTAAGATTGAATGGAATATGCTTTGGCTGGATTTGTGTTCTACTGAAATTTTTTCAATCTCTGTGCAGATGACATTCATCTTATCTGTCCAATTGGTGATAATGTCACTAATAGAGTCTGTAAGCCCTCTTGGTTTGAGGTCCCTAATACAGGGGTCACAGTCCCAGGGCCATGGTCATTGACCCGGTCTTCTCGTTCTTCTCACTCTTCTTGCAGTACTTAGCCACTGGGATGCCGGGGTCCAACCCACGGGGAGCAGGACAAGCCTCTGTGGCTCTTTGGGGTGGGTAATCGTTACAGTATTTTGGTACTCCCAATTGCTGTTTCAATAGTACAAGTGTAGCGAGCACTTGTCTCAGCAGGCTAGTTCTCAGTTAGAAAAACAGGTGGAGACTTGGAGTGGTGTTCAACTGAAAATTTACTGCAATTTTTAAAAAATAGAATACAGGCCAAAATAGCAAAAATAATAAAAATGCATGGCAAGTGCCACAAACTCTTTCTTCATCTTCAGCCTCTGAGTGAATGTCCAAAGTTTATTCCCAGAAATAGGAAAGAAAATCTCTCTTCTCCAAAAATAGGCAGGGAGATGGTGGTGAAAAAATATCTCCCTCCTCATAAACAAAAGCACAACTTCTCCAAAAATAAGTCTTACTTCTGAGACACTACACACTCCACTTCTACTAGGCGGAGAGTGATGCAGTACCCTGACTACTACTGCAGGAGCCACATTCCACTCTCCTCCGGCAAGGGGGAAAAGCTCTCCTGGAAGGGGAGTATATTAAAACAGAATCCACTCTCTTAAAATAAAAAAATATCCTCTCTTTTCCTCATTTCTTCCACAAGACAGCACTCTCCAAGTCTGTGAAGAGTCTAACAGGGCATCTGTGCTTTAATTCTCAATTGTGCAGGAGGTGGGGCCTATGGGGATCCACCAACAAAATTCTCCTTCTTGTCCCAAAAAGAAATCTACCTCAAACCTAAGAAAAACCTCCAACCAAGACTGCTCATGCTCAGCAGGGTGTCACGACTGGGCAGGCCAGGTAAAGGTATGTCCTCAGCAGGGACAACTCAGGGCTCCAAGGAAAAGCAGGGCAGGATCTTCTGCCTGATTGGCCACTTCCCCTTGGGTTGATCCTGCAGGCTTTGGTGGCTGGCAGGACTTAGCTGGCAGAGCTCCTGGAGCAGGGGTTCAGGCAGAAGATGAAGCAGGCTATGGTCAGGGCTGGCAGAGTTCAAGAAGAGATGAAAGCAGGCATTGGTCAGAGCTGGCAGAGTTTAGGTGATGTCAAAGATCGGGCCAGGTCAAGTCCAGAAGTCAAACCAAATGTAGAGGAATCAAGGCAGGAACAAGATAAAAACACACAGTTAGGAACAAGGTAAACACACAAATAGGCAAGAACGAGGTAAAAAAGGGCAAAACTGAAAAAAAGGATACCAGGCAAGGAGCACACAGAGGAGATAGGCCACCAGGAGGCCTAAACAATGCAAGGCAAGGCAGGGAACAGACAGGCTAGATAAGTCCCTGGGAGGCCAAGACAGGACAGGAAGAAGACAGGCCATAGACACAGAGGGCCACTGGGAGGCCCAGACAGGACAGGAATGTTACACTCAAGCGAGAAGGGCCACAGGAGACCCACAGGGAACAGGAAGACCACTGGAAGACCCATAGGGAACAGGAAGGCCACTGAGAGGCTCACAGGAACTAGGGAAATGAAAAAAGGAGTAGTTCATATGAAACTGTTCCTCAATAAGCAAAAAACTGAAATAATACTATTAAATTGAAAAATTCCAATCAACAAATTAAATCACTTTGTAATTGACTCGACTCAAATAGATCTGACTGATCAAGCCCGTGACTTGGGAATAATAAATGATAGTAACTTCACCTTGAAAAAACAGATGAACAAGATAGTAAAGGATGGTTACAACAAATTACATCTGCTATGACACTTAAAACCATTGCTCCACTTTGATGATTCACAGCAGTACTCCAAACTATAATATTTGCTAATACAGACTATTGTAAAGCTCTGCTAATAGGAATCCAGCTAATACATTAAAACCTGTACAACTATTACAAAATGTACTGCACATTTATTAACAGGTAATAAAAAATACAACCATATTACCCAATTCTGATCTCACTACACTGGTTGCCTATTAAACTTAGAATTCATTATAAAGTACTATGTATAATACATAAAATTACTAACTCAAACAATTCAGATTGGTAAGTGCTTCATTGCACTGTTACACCCGCAAAGGGATTTACAATCAGCAAATAAAAACCTCCTAAACGTGCCTTCATTATGATCTGCACACTTGAGTGAAGTACGTGAAAGAGCTATTTCTGTGGCTGGGCCAAAATTGTGGAGCTCATTACCAAATGAGCTGAGATTACAAAATGATCTGAGGTTATTTAAAAAAGAACTCAAAACTTGGCTTTTTAAATTGGCCTATGAGAGCAGTAATTAAAATCAATGATCAGGGCCAGTAGTTTTGTTTATTTTTATCTGCAGGAAGAGGAAATGGCAATAAATAAGTTGAGATATATCAGATTATGTCACCCATATATATTGTATAAATGTTATTTTTATATTAGGTTTTTAGTTATTATGATTATGTTGATGAATCTTTTAATTTGTTGTGAACTGCCATGTGGTTAGTGCAGTTAGGGGTAGATTTTAAAAGAAGCGCGATCAGCCTACTTTTGCTTGCGCATCAGACTCAAGCAAAAGTACGCTGGATTTTAGTAGATACGCGCGGAGCCGCGCGTATCCACTAAAATCCTGGATCGGCGCGCGCAAGGCTATCGATTTTGTATAGCCTGCGCGCGCCGAGCCGCGCTGCCTCCCCCCGTTCCCTCCAAGGCCGCTCCGAAATCGGAGCGGCCTCGGAGGGAACTTTCCTTTGCCCTCCCCTCACCTTACCCTCCCTTCCCCTACCTAACCCACCCGCCCGGCCCTGTCTACACCCCCCCCTTACCTTTGTCGGGGGATTTACGCCTCCCGGAGGGAGACGTAAATCCCCGCGCGCCAGCGGGCCTGCTGCGCGCCGGGCCGCGACCTGGGGGCGGGTACGGAGGGCGCGGCCACGCCCCCGGGCCATAGCCACGCCCCGTACCCGCCCCCAAAACGCTGCCGACACGCCCCCGCAACGCCGCGCGCTCCGGCCCCGCCCCCCGACACGCCCCCCTCCGAGAACCCCGGGACGTACGCGAGTCCCGGGGCTCTGCGCGCGCCGGGAGGCCTATGTAAAATAGGCTTCCCGGCACGCAGGGCCCTGCTCGCCTAAATCCGCCCGGTTTTGGGCGGATTTAGGCGAGCAGGGCTCTGAAAATCTACCCCTTAGTGTAGCTGTGTTTAAAAAAGGATTGGATAAGTTCTTGGAGGAGAAGTCCATTACCTGCTATTAATTAAGTTGACTTAGAAAATAGCCACTGCTACTACTAACAACGGTAACATGGAATAGACTTAGTTTTTGGGTACTTGCCAGGTTCTTATGGCCTGGATTGGTCACTGTTGGAAACAGGATGCTGGGCTTGATGGACCCTTGGTCTGATCCAGAATGGCATGTTCTTATGTTCTTATGATTATATACCTTTACTCTGTATACAAACAAACAAACAAACAAATAAATAAATAAAAGAAGGCCTCTAACAGGCCATACAGGAATCAAGGCTAAGTGCAAGTTTGGTCAAAGTAAGGAACCAAGGTGACATGATGATGAGGCCCTGAGCAAAATGTGAGGGAGGTTTTTATAGGGCTGGCCTTCCTGTGTTATGCAGCCTTCAAGGCGGAGGCTAGAGCGGGATTGAGTGTGGCATACTGATGGACCCTGCTGGTGGGGGGAGGGGGGGTTCACCTAGCAGCCAGTTTCATGACACAGGTTTTATGCAGCCTTAGCAGGAATAATCCCAGACCTTGGGTGAGAAACAGAAAGTCTTAAGGATGGCTTTACAAGATGGTAAAGATATTCTAGTGTGGCAGACCCCCTGGTCCACCACCAGATGGCCCTAGATCCTTTATCAAGCAATAATAGCTTAGTGAGATTTCCACTTCCTTTCAGCCCCTCCCAACTTGGAGGGCTGTGATTGGTTGTCTCAGGGTATTTAATGAGGTAATCAGTAAGTTCAGTGTAGTCATTTTCAGATAGCCTTTGAAGAAGCAAGAGCTCTTGTGGTTCCCCCTTTTTATGTTGGGCCCTCTGCCCAATTGAAGTTTTTTTCCCCAGGAGGTTCCCCTCAGTACTCTCTCTATCTGAGAGGTCCTGCATAAATCTGGAAGAGAGATATATTTTTGCCAGATTCCTTGGCACAACCTACAGGGAGGAGACTTGCAGGTCGCCACTGTTGGATGGTGGATCTGACTGTGGCAGAGGCACAACTGAAGCTTCACCTATACCAGCCCTTGTTCCCCTTAGATTGAGCCCTCGAAGTCTGGGCTGGCAAAGATTAGCAAGGTGTAGTGAAGCCTAGAATCACCTTTCCACCAGATCCTAGGCTCAGAAGTTTCCCGGCCTGACTAGGCATTGGGTGAACAGATGACCCATGCCTGCACAAAACAGGTACAGGCCTGGTTGCCAGCAGCAGAGTCGCTTCTCGGGCATAAAGCAGCCGTGGCTGTATGCCAATGCCAGAAGTCTAAGAAGTAAGATGGGAGAGTTAGAGTGTATAGCAGCAAATGATGTGATTGACATAATTGGCATCACAGAGACTTGGTGGAAGGAGGATAACCAGTGGGACAGTGCTATATCAGGGTACAAATTATATTGCAATGATAGGGAGGATCAACTTGGTGGGGGTGTGGCACTGTATGTCCGGGAGGGTATAGAGTCCAACAGGGTAAAGATCATACAAGAGAGAAAATGCTCAGTAGAATCTATATGGGTAGAAATCCCATGTGTGTTGGGTAAGAGTATAGTGATAGGAGTATACTACCATCCACCTGGACAAAATGGTCAGACAGATGATGAAATGCTAAGAGAAATCAGGGAAGCAAACCAATTTGGCAGTTCAATAATAATGGGAGATTTCAATTACCCCAATATTGACTGGGTAAATGTAACATCAGGACTTGCTAGAGACATAAAGTTCCTGGATGTAATAAATGATTGCTTCATGGAGCAAATGGTTCAGGAACCAACAATAGAGGGAGCTATTTTAGATTTAATTCTTAGTGGAACGCAAGATTTGGTGAGAGAAGTAATGGTGGTGGGGCCACTTGGCAACAGTGATCATAACATGATCAAATTTAAATTAATAACTGGAAGGGGGACAATAAGTAAATCTGCAGCTCTAACACTAAATTTTAAAAAGGGAAACTTTGACAAATGAGGAAAATAGTTAGAAAAAAACTGAAAGGTGCAGCTGCAAAGGTTAAAAGTGTTCAACAGGCTTGGACATTGTTTAAAATACAATCCTAGAGGCGCAGTCCATATGTATTCCACGCATTAAGAAAGGTAGAAGGAAGGCAAAACGATTACCGTCATGGTTAAAGGTGAGGTGAAAGAGGCTATTTTAGCCAAAAATACATCCTTCAAAAATTAGAAGAAGGCTCCATCTGAAGAAAATAGGATAAAAACATAAGCATTGTCAAGTTAAGTGTAAAACATTGACAAGACAGGTGAAGAGAGAATTTGAAATGAAGTTGGCCATAGAGGCAAAAACTCATAATAAAAACTTTTAAAAAATATATCCAAAGCAAGAAACTTGTGAGGGAGTCGGTTGGATCATTAGATGACAGAGGGGTTAAAGGGGCTCTTAGGGAAGATAAGGCCATTGCAGAAAGACTAAATGAATTCTTTGCCTCCGTGTTTACTAATGAGGATGTTGGGGAGATACCAGTTCCAGAGATGGTTTTCAGGGGTGATGAGTCAGACGAACTGAACGAAATCACTGTGAACCTGGAAGATGTAGTAGGCCAAATTGGCAAACTAAAGAGTAGCAAATCACCTGGACCGGATGGTATACATCCTAGGGTTCTGAAGGAACTCAAAAATGAAATTTCTGATCTATTACTTAAAATTTGTAAACTATCATTAAAATCATCCATTGTACCTGAAGACTGGAGGGTGGCCAATGTAACCCCAATATTTAAAAAAGGCTCCAGGGGCGATCCGGGTAACTATAGACCAGTGAGCCTGACTTCAGTGCCGGGAAAAATAGTGGAAACTATTCTCAAGATCAAAATCGTAGAGCATATAGAAAGACATGATTTAATGGGACACAGTCAACATGGATTTACCCAAGGGAAGTCTTGCCTAACAAATCTGCTTCATTTTTTTGAAGAGGTTAATAAACATGTGGATAAAGGTGAACCGGTAGATGTAGTGTATTTGGATTTTCAGAAGGCGTTTGACAAAGTCCCTCATGAGAGGCTTCTACGAAAACTAAAAAGTCATGGGATAGGAGGCGATGTCCTTTCGTGGATTACAAACTGGTTAAAAGACAGGAAACAGAGACTACGATTAAATGGTCAATTTTCTCAGTGGAAAAGGGTAAACAGTGGAGTGCCTCAGGGATCTGTACTTGGACCGGTGCTTTTCAATATATATATAAATGATCTGGAAAGGAATACGACGAGTGAGGTTATTAAATTTGCGGATGATACAAAATTATTCAGAGTAGTTGAATCACAAACAGACTGTGATACATTACAGGAGGACCTTGCAAGACTGGAAGATTGGGCATCCAAATGGCAGATGAAATTTAATGTGGACAAGTGCAAGGTGTTGCATATAGGGAACAATAACCCTTGCTGTAGTTACACGATGTTAGGTTCCATATTAGGAGCTACCACTCAGGAAAAAGATCTAGGCATCATAGTGGATAATACTTTAAAATCGTCGGCTCAGTGTGCTGCAGCAGTCAAAAAAGCAAATAGAATGTTAGGAATTATTAGGAAGGGAATGGTTAATAGAACGGAAAATGTCATAATGCCTCTGTATCGCTCCATGGTGAGACCGCACCTTGAATACTGTGTACAATTCTGGCCGCCGCATCTCAAAAAAGATATAGTTGCAATGGAGAAGGTACAGAGAAGGGCAACCAAAATGATAAAGGGGATGGAACAGCTCCCCTATGAGGAAAGGCTGAAGAGGTTAGGGCTGTCCAGCTTGGAGAAGAGACGGCTGAGGGGGGATATGATAGAGGTCTTTAAGATCATGAGAGGTCTTGAACGAGTAGATGTGACTTGGTTATTTACACTTTTGAATAATAGAAGGACTAGGGGGCATTCCATGAAGTTAGCAAGTAGCACATTTAAGACTAATCGGAGAAAATTCTTTTTCACTCAATGCACAATAAAGTTCTGGAATTTGTTGCCAGAGGATGTGGTTGGTGCAGTTAGTGTAGCTGGGTTCAAAAAAGGTTTGGATAAGTTCTTGGAGGAGAAGTCCATTAACGGTTATTAATCAAGTTCACTTAGGGAATAGCCACTGCTATTAATTGCATCAGTAGCATGGGTTCTTCTTAGTGTTTGGGTAATTGCCATGTTATTGTGGTCTGGCTTTGGCCTCTGTTGGAAACAGGATGCTGGGCTTGATGGACCCTTGGTCTGACCCAGCATGGCAATTTCTTATGTTCTTATGTTCTTATGGCTAAGCTGCATGGGTTCATTCAAGCATGGAGAAGAAGTTGGAGGAGGAGTTGGCAGAGTCAGTGGTTGCTGAAGGTGGGGGGGCCAGTACAATAACTTTATGAGGAGGACGCTTCCAGGACGCTAGGGAGGTCGAGCCTCCCTAGCGTCCTGGAAGTGACGGTCTATTCTCCCCATCAAGTCTATGAGCCTCTCCAGGGATATCGGTAAGTCACGAGCTTCCAACTCATATTTGATCCTTGGGGAAACATCCTCCAGGAAAATACTGCCGAGGCAGTCTTCTCTCCAGTTGGGTTCTGTAGCCAGGGTCTGGAATTCTATGTCGTATTCTGCTAATGACCTGGTACCCTGGCACAGGTGCAGGAGTTCCAAGCCCATAGTGGCCAGCCAGCTGGGCTCTTCAAACCCTTTCCTAAAAGTGAAGGTGAAGTGCTATAAATCCATCAGGAGGAGCGCTCCCAGAGGGGAGAGGCCCAGGCCAGGGCCTTGCCATTCAGGAGGGAGAGTCTTCATGGTATTGTCGGGAAAGAGTGCCACTTGGAGTGTAAAGAGCATGTAGTGCTGGTTTAAAAATTCCTGGCACTGTTTATAATCCCGGCATACCGAGGTGGAGCCAGCAGATGTGGAATTGGGTAACTCAGTGTGGCGGGTGTGGATGGCATAGATGATGCAAGTACTGGGGCAGCTGGGGCCATTCCTGGTTCCAAGCACAAGTTAGGTTGCTAAAGGAAAGTTGCCAAGAGTTCCAGGAACCACTGCTGTTCTTGGAGCCTATGCGCTAGATCCGGAATGGCCTGGAGAGCGGTGACATTTGCCAAATCTGTGGCCTTGGCAATCTGTTGCAGTTGTGGACCCTTTGGCTGAAGTAGCATTGGCACAGTCTGCAGGGAGGAGCCTTGCAATCCCCATCGTTGGCTGGCGTAGCTTGTTGTGGTCAAGGCACAACTGGATCTTCACCTATACTAGCCCGTGATCCTCTTAGGTTGAGCCTTCTGGTGCTGGGGCTGGCAGGTCTTAGGCAGAGGTCTCTGCTGATGAGCTGGATGTCCATGGAGATGGTCGGACCACAGGTCAGGGTCCTGGACAGGTTGAGTACAGGCATATTTGGAGACAGGCAGTGGTCAAGGCAGGCAGCATTTAGATGTGGTCGGGAGTTAGGCAGTGTTTAGTGGTAGATGGCATTCGAGCATAATCGTGAGTCAGGCAGTGGTCATTAACAGGCAGAGTTCAAGTATAGTCAAGTATCACAGGCCAAAGTCAGAATCAGAGATCCGGAAGTGGAGGAGAAGGGAGCCGAACCAGGAAGTGGCCGGGACTGCCTTTTTGCATTTCTGAATTGATTGCCTGCTCCGGGGGTAAGGAGGAAGCCTAGCCCCGACGGAATTCGCGTAACCCCGCCCACTGATGTCATCGTTGAGGGCTGCATAAAATTGGCCCATTTACAGCGTCTCTGTGAGGTGGACGAGAAGGGAGCCGAACCAGGAAGTGGCTAGGACTGCCTTTTTGCATTTCTGAATTGATTGCCTGCTCCGGGGGTAAGGAGGAAGCCTAGCCCCGATGGAATTCACATAACCCCGCCCACTGACATCATCGTTGAGGGCCACATAAAAACGGCCCATTTACGGCGTCTCTGTGAGGTGGAGGAGAAGGGAGCCGAACCATGAAGTGGCTAGGATTGCCTTTTTGCATTTCTGAATTGATTGCCTGCTCCGGGGGTAAGGAAGAAGCCTAGCCCCGACGGAATTCACATAACCCCGCCCACTGACATCATCGTTGAGGGCCACATAAAAACGGCCCATTTACGGCGTCTCTGTGAGGTGGAGGAGAAGGGAGCCGAACCATGAAGTGGCTAGGATTGCCTTTTTGCATTTCTGAATTGATTGCCTGCTCCGGGGGTAAGGAAGAAGCCTAGCCCTGATGGAATTACCTCTCCCACTGACATCATCATTGAGGGCCGCATAAAATCGGCCCGTTTACGGCACGCAGCTGCGTTGCCCAAGCTGCGCGCGCCTAAGGGGCGTGCAGCTTTGCCCGGAAAAACTCCCCTTCTAGACTCCTCCACCTTAAAAGTAAGTTAATGTATTTTTGTTGGCTTTCTTTCTCTTAAACCTCCATATAGCAGTAACAATTATAATTAAGCTGGGAAGTTTTGAATGCTCTCAGAGATTTCTAATTGACCTTTTCTTTGCTGGTATATAAATATGCCTCATACTAAAAGGAAGGGCAAGCTGAGGGAGGCAGCTGCAACATCCTCCCCAGCAACCTCTCTCAAGTAAAAATTGAGAGTTTTTTCACTCCAGTCCTTGAAAGAACCCTTGAGGGACACGCTGAGATTCCAGTTATGGAGCAACAACTGGATTCACCTGTTTCACCAATTTCACTCAGTCCAGGGGCTCCGGCAACTCCCTCACCACCCTTTTTGGCCAGCTCTGGGGAAAAAGCTCATTCGGAAAAAGGAATATCTCCTGAAATGGCAGGAGTTAATAATGCATTATCTCTGGATGTGGGGAAAACAAATAAGGAAGAGCAAAGAGTAAAAGCACTGATGGGGGCAGATGAGAGGCTCTCCAATAAAACACGGAAGTGTTAGATATTGGAGATACAGAACCAGCCAGCATACCTCCTACTAAAATTTTAGAAAAACCTTCAATAATTACACTGGACTCTGGTCATCAATTGTGACTTTAGAAAAAGCTATATCAAAGCTAACAAATGTTATGATGGAAATGAATAATCGGGTTTCAAAAACAGAACAACAAATTGAAAAACAAAATCTACAATTGGAGGATTTGGAACAAAAAGTATTAAAAATTCAGAAAGTTCAAGCTGATATAGTTCAAGGGGAAATGATTCAGATGAAAAATCTTGAAAGACTAGAAAATGAATCTAGATATTTAAATTTAAGAATTATTAATTTTCCACTGATAAGATTAACATCTTTACAAGATCAATTTAAAAAATATATGAATGAAATACTAAAAATACCAGCAGAAGCCACTCCTCTTCTTGTAAAGATATATTATATTATGGTTAATAATGTGATTGAAGAGCAAACATCTCCACTGAACATAACTGAATTACTTGAGACTACTAAGGAAGAGATTGTGGAAAAAAGAGGCACTGTGTTAGTAAAATTTGCATTCCCCTCAGATAGGGACACAGTCCTTAGATTGTTTTTGTGTAATAGAGCTGTTAAATTTCACAATCATCAGATCTGGATCTATCGAGATATAGCCAAGGTCACTCAACCGTAGAAGACAACAGTTTCTGGCTATGAGACAGTTAGCTACACAATTGGGAGCCCAGACAGTAGTGAGATATCCCTGTAAATGTTTAATGAGATTGAATAATGAAAGGTATATATATCATAAACCAGAAGATCTAAAAATGTTTCTAGAAGCTAAAAAGTGAGTGGGGAGTACTGTTGGCTAAAAGTTGCCATGTATTAAAAGTAAGAGGGCTTACTTCCCATTTCTTAGAAATAGTATCTTTTGTTAGGAAATAATGCTCCTTTATTATAAATTGTTTACTGCTAAAATTTCATGGTAAATAGGATATCAATTAGAAATTGTAATTTTTATTGGAAACAAATGGATGGTTGAATTAAAATCTATGTTATTTTATTTAATTGTAATGGTGTACTATCCAATGATATTTCTTTGATTATATTTCAAGAAAATAGATATCTGTATTTCATCTTGACATTGTATGTCATAAATATTTATATATTCAATAAAATATAAACTACAAAAAAAAGAATCAGAGATCCGTACAAGGGAAGGTGGGACAGGTAGGCAAGCAGGGAGGCGAGGAGCAGCACAGGCGAGCAGGCAAGGCACAGAAGACACTGAAGAACTGAAGACTGACCACAAGATGAAGACCTGACAAAGAACTGAAGACCAGGAACTGAAGAGAAGAAGACCAGGAATGCAGGAAAGACCAGAAACAAAGGAACGAAAACTAGGAGCACAGGCAGAAACGCTGAGGCAACTCGCTCTACTTCAAACAGTGGACCTATTGCCAAGGTGTGCACTGCAGGGAGAGAGGCCCTTTTATAGGGTGAGGGCTGTGTTGTCATCTGTGGGCGCCACAGGGAATTTCTCACCATGGGCCCTTTAAATCTGGGGAGGTTATGCGTGTGCCTTAGGAGCAGCATTGGGCAGAGTCGGCAGCATTGGCCTTGTTTGAGTACGGTGGCCTGCCATGTCGCAGCCTGGGGAGTCCATGTCGGCATCGGGGCTGGAGGTAAGAGCAACAATCCGCAGGGTGCACCCGTGGACCACCGAATACAACAGGCTGTCTGCAAGGCTCTTTTCAAACCCCCTTCCCCTATTTGCTGACTCTTGGTCTTGCCCTGGCCATACAGTTTCAAGCTTGCTGCACCACTCCTCAGGCTGTTCATTTCAGGTACTGCTCAATTTTCACAGTTTAACAGAAGCAGATGCTACTGGTAGGATGAACCATATTCCTTCTACTGAGGCAGGCATCCCCTACTCCAGCTGTCTTTGAGATTCTCTCCAAATTCCCTTCCTCTATGGTACTTGCCGATTCTTTCTCTTTTCCTGGCCATGTGTTGCTTTGCATGCTTACTGCACAACTCCTCAGGCTTTTGATACCATTCTTTCTTGCTCCTGCCCTAGCCCTCGAGGTACACCTTGTGTTTTTTTTCAACTATTCTTCTTGCTGCGTTGCTCTGCTCCTACCAATTCTTTTTTTAATCACCAGCACTACTGCTGCTGCAATCACTCCAAACCAGTCTTGGTGGCTTAGGGTGCTTCTTCCTCTGTTCTGGCTGTTTTTGAGGTTCATAAGAACATAAGAAATTGCCATGCTGGGTCAGACCAAGGGTCCATCAAGCCCAGCATCCTGTCTCCAACAGTGGCCAAACCAGGCCACAAGAACCTGGCAATTACCCAAACACCAGGAAGATCCCATGCTACTGATGCAATTAATAGCAGTGGCTATTCCCTAAGTAAACTTGATTAATAGGGATGTGAATCGTTTTTCTAATGAATTGAAATATCGTACAATATTTCTAAATTTGTTAATACAGCAGGTAAAAAAAGA